>NC_080641.1:19172247-19493209 GCF_027579445.1 Ammospiza nelsoni | reverse complement strand
ACAGGTTACCATGAGGATGCTCTTGCCTCACTTGAGCAGGATCTCTGCAGAGGCCATCACTGAGCTTGGACACCAACCCTGAACTGCCTGTGGCCACTGCAGGCTTCAGAGAACTTTTGCACAGATGGGGTTTCTGCTTCTGCAATATTCTCAGTGGAGAAGAACTAGACAGCAGGCTTGCCAGGGTGATGTTCTGTCAGATCAACATATAATGAGTGATGGGAATGACAGGCCAATCTATGTGTCTGCAATTTGCTTTTATCAGAAGTAGTAGCATTTGCCTGCTGTCAGAGCACATGGACAAAACTATGAAAAGATTCCTCTAATGCCTTTTTTTTTTTTTTTTTTGAGTGAAAAGTATAAGAGAACAGCTGCAGTATCACAGACTGCAGCATTGGAGCAAGCACACGGTGAACAGGGAAGAAATTGGAAAAAAACTGCTGCTTTTAAGGGGCTAGTGTATTGAGTTCATTTTAGGCCTGGGCACTGGATGAAACAAAGGCCAGGATTAGGATTAGGGGTTGAATCTTGGCAAAGGTGGCTTGTGGAGTCTGAGTTATGACAGGATAAGGAAAAAAACAAATTAATTCAGCTATGTCTCAGTTACTACTCTTGCATTTATACCTTAGGACATTCATAACTTAGGGCTAATTCTGGTACTTGAGAATCTTAAACCATCCAGCAATCCAAGTATTTAATAGAATTAAGACAAACTGCTTTTACTCACACATCATCCACAAAACATGGATATGGCATTTGCTGCAGATAAATTCCCAATGGCACTTCAGTGCTGGTCTGGGTCTTAATAATCCCATGCTCAATCATGTCCTGGAGATATGCAAAGCCTCCCCAGATATAACGTAAATCATCAACAGGATCAGCTCTTGGACCAGGATCCCAGTACCTCAAAAGAAAATTCACATGGAAATTATTTGGGTAAGCAGTGACTTTAGGGAAGGGTTGTGGGGCAAATTAATTAATTAATTAATCACAGCAACTGAAATTGTAGGGACAGTGCCTGGAGTTGTCTTTTCTAGACTTTGGTCTATCAGACCATATTGCTTAAGAAAGTAGAAGGCTCTTTTTTTCCCTTTTATTTTCTCTACACTGACTTGGAATAGCAATTTTGGCCTGAAATGTACAAAAATTAGTCCCATAGCAGAATAACTGTTCTAGAATAGAAATAACTGTATTTAGAATTGCAACTACCAGATACCATTATATTCTTCTGTAGAGAGTCCTGAGAAATTATATCCCTTTAAGTGAGTCTATTTGGTGGGGACTTGAGGAGGAACAGCAGAGAAGCTCTGCTGTCCAGGTGGAGGAGAGATGAGTCACAATCCATGAAGGACTTCCTAGTCTGTCTTTCCCAATGGTGGGGCCATCTATAAACTGAAGCAGGTTACTGAACAGATTCTGAGCAGAATTATCCCTTTGCCTTGTATTCCTGCACCTACCTACTACCTGGCTTGTCACAAGAGTGATACCATTTATGTTAGCACCTGGTAAATGGAGATGGATTCTGCACTGCACTACACTGTAACTATTAACAAATACAGCTGGATTTTACATATGTATCCAACACAGATTCCAACACCCTTGTGTCTCTCATATTTATGTTATGGCAGGCAAGAACTGAGAAACCCTTTCAGGTAAATACCTGTCTTTGATTTTGTTTGTTTTCTCCACTGCGTCTATGTCCATTCGGATCTTGTATGTCACATGTGGTGGGAGACTGCTGGCTGTAGGTTCTAAGTCTGAAAAAACCACAGCAGCCCATAATTTGTTTTCCTCCAGCAGATAAAGGGCTTGACGAGTCAGCTGAGCTTCATCAAGATAACCTTCAAATTTATCCAAGGTTAAACACTACAAATAATTACAAAGAGAAAACTTGCATGGGATTAAAATACTAAGAGATGTACATTAAAGCAAACAGCAGTGGTTGAAAACAGAAAAGGAAAGTAGGTTCAACTGAAACTGTTATTTTCAGCTTTATGTTGAAACTATTGTTGACTCTCTCCTCCCTTCTTCAGCCCAGGAAGTGCCTGAGTGAATACTAGACAGCTAAAGGATGACTGATCTGTAAGAAAAGAACATTGGCTGTGGACTTCAGATGAAAAGCATTTTGTCAAGTGAAGCACTAGGAAAAGTCACAGCATACATTTAAATTTAAATGTCTCTTAGGTATTTCAACATTCCTTCCTATGTAACCAGACAAGTAATTGATTTATCTAACTGGTCCTGACTTAAGTTAATGAGTCATTTTTATGGGCTATCTCAAAAAAAGGTATTCTTTCTTGGTCTCTGTCATTACTACAAACTGTATTCTTATCAATGCCCATAAAAGACAAAAATTCATCAAAACCTAAGTCCTTTATGTTCCTCCATTTAGGTCCTACTTAGTCCTACTTAGCAGACATTGCAAAAAGAAAAATTGGGAATGCTATAAACTCTAGCATTAGTTGTCTGTAAAATTACAAATTTATGTTTGTATTTTAGCTTCTGCCCCTCAGAATTGGCAAAATATTAACAGAGAGTAGAAGTATTTAAACCCTGATTGGAAAGATACTTTTTGAATTCCTTTGCTTCATAAAATTCCAACAGGCTAACTTGTTTGATCTTATCTCCTTGATCATTTCTTGCAAGCCAATAATTAAAAATTAGTCTACATCAAAGGGCTCATACTGGTACTTGTTATTTAATCTTAAAGACTCCTTTACTTAACCCTTCCCTGTGAGAAATCATGCTATGTTTCCCTTAAAACTTATATTATCACATCTTAATGGGATCCATATGAAAATATATTTTTTAAATCACAACAGAACAGTGCTTAAATTGATAACACTATTATGTGGCTTTATTCTTCCTAGTGTTTGTAGGAGTTCATTTTCCCTTTTGCTTCAGAAAACTAACATACATCAAATTTCATATCAGAAGGCAAAATAAGGCAGAAAACTTTGCATGTCAGAAGAGAAAGAAAATCAGACCGATGGATCATACTGCATTAATTTTTTTGGAATACATTTATCCCACATGCTGTTAGCTGAGTTTAGGAATTTAGTTTAGTTCTTGCAAAAGTGGCAGTGAGTGCAAAGCAAACCCTTCCTGTGGAACTGTGGAACTTTGCAGGGTCTGGAGGATTACTTGTTGTTTCTTTATCAGGAGGAATTATTTTCAAGATACTTATTTCAGCTGCAGAAGAACTCAGATAGTTCTCCAGGGGAATCTGTGAGAATGATACTGGCAAATGATAGTGACAGCAACTGAACTTGTCTAGATTTTCACTGCAGATCAGACAATGCCTGGAGTGGGCTGAGGAGCAGCATAGACTCTTGTCCAGGGGTCCAGTAAAGGAAGCTGCAAATGTTCAAAACACAAATGCTTATAGATCTTCTCCATGAGTAGAGTGAAATCAAAGCTTGTATAATAACAAAGGGCTAGATGGGAGTGTTGCAATAATTCACACAGTTTGAAAGTGAGAAGACGTTTTATATAGTAATCTATGAGCCAAAGCTAGAATTTATTTCTCTTAACATGAATTGCATTCAAAACAAAGGCTGTATGCTCTACCTAGGCTTTTCTTATCCCCCAGCGAATTTGAACTCAGTTTGTATCTTCATAAATATCACTATATCAAAGTTAATTCTTCAACTACTTGGGGAAATTTATTTCAAATCTGCTCCCAGTAATTATTTAACAATTTTAAATGGTCTAATGAAAATGGGAAAACCGAAATCAAAATAATAAGAACAGGTATGGAAGTTAAAACCAGAGAATAATAAACATCAAGAAGTGACTGCATAGCTCTCACTAATAGTTTAGCAGTTCTGTGGCCTAAGGTAATCAAAGGGAAGAACAGGAATTTCTTGGGGTGGTGAGGAGGAGCGGCCACTGCATAATTTGTGGGATTCTCAGCTGCATCACAGTTTGCAGCAGAGACCTGGAGTTGCCAAAGACAGGTGCTGGCAACACCCTGTCCTCATTGCATACTATGGAGGTAAGGAGCGGGCTATTCCCCAAAGGGAACTATTTGTTGCCATTGTGTCTGGCACAGTGGGAAAGCATTCTCAAGTGCTTACAACTCTGTGTAAACAGCAGACTTTAAAGAATAAGCTCATTAGAAAGAACATTAGGACACAAAGATCTATTACCAGGTACAGTAACTGTTTTGGTATTACTGATGTTCCAGCACTGACCTGCCGCACACAATATATTTAGCTCAGTTTGACAAGAAATAATTCTGCTAACATGATACAAAAAGATCATTAAATGAATCAGCAGACCTTTGTGCAAAGCCTTTATTGTTCCTTCTTGTACTAGCTGTAGGAAGGCAGATAAACTTTCAGTTCCTGCCATCTTGATAGGGACAAATGGTCTTTTAGACTGAACTAGATTGAAATTAGGAGTTAGGCTTAGTCCTGTTGCCTATAACTGGTACCAATTTTCTCTCAAAAATCCTCAGAAGGCACCACTGAAAACAACTTGCTAGAGAAGAGAGGTACAGATTACAGGAAAGACAGACATCTTGTCAGAAGTGACCACAGAACAAGTGGAAACTCCCTCATTGGTTTCAATGGAATTTTGATCAGGTGCTAAAAACCTGCAAGGGGACTTACCAAAGAACTATTTGTTCCTCTGCTCCTGAACTTGCTGAAATTAGTGGCCTGTTGGTTATTAATACTTACAAAAAACAAATTCTTTGAAGTTTTGCATTCACTTTCTGCCTCTCAGCATTGAAATGTGTTCAGTCAACCAGCATTTTGAGTAAAGCATTTGAAGACCATCAAATTGAACTTTTTTTAATACTCAGCATTCATGTACTTGTGCCACTGTATTATTCTAAATACATGGATTTAATAATGAGATTCATCTTGAAACAAACAAATATTTTATGATTTTAACTTTCTTGTCTGTTACCACAGACCCAGTACAGCCTAACTGGTTTTAAGACCTCCTCTACAACTAGAAGGGCAGGGATAAATTTACCTCCAAATACTGACTGAGCAAACGCAGAACTTGGTCTACAGCACTGAAGATGTTCCGCCAGTCAAAGTCCGGCATTCCCTTCTCCCGGCTCCTTGAAGATCCATTGTGCAGAAAGTTGATGATTTGCTCTGCGGTGAAGCCTTCTGCAGCCATCTGGCTGTTCAGGAAGTCCCTCACTGTAGGGTGCTTCAGAGAGTCCTGAACAAAAACATGACAGCTTTGTCACAATGATGGGTCTTTCCATGCCCTGTTTAGCTAGAAAGGTTTCCATTTCCACAACTCTTTCAACACATGAAAAAGGACAAAAGGGTATGCTAAAGAATCAATTTTACAAATGGGTCATTGCATAACTGGATGTGTGAGCTGAAGAATGGATGAAAAGAAATCTTTCCTTGACTATTTATTGCATTATTTCCTTACAAGCAAGAGGACAAATGTTATAAATGTCTAATACAATACAGAAAAATGAGGAAATCAAATGTATTTTTCTAGTATGAACTGCTTTATAAACTTTAACTACAGGTAGTGATTGCAGCTGATCAAAGTCAAATCTAAATGATGCAGAAGTAAGCAATATCCCAAAATAAATTTCTGTCTGGCCCAGAAAATTATAGTCTTACTGCCTTCTTTGCCTATATAGAATTCAAGAAAATCAAGTTGTCTGTTCTTGAAAGACATTTTTGGGAGGCAGGGAAGCAGCAATTGCTGCCTTTATTAAGAAATCATTACCCAGATTCTTGACTGCCCAGATATGAGGTTTTGTCACAGGGATGCTGTAATGCATCTATGACTTGCCTTCAAACCAAGCTCAGCAGCCAACAGCCTTAAAGGCCACAGCTTCCTTGCTGCAAAGGCTGTGCTGCTGGCCAAACCTTTCAAAATTAATCTTCTTCTCCATGAATAAAAATAAAAGATGGTGAAAGGCTCCTCTTACTGAGGATCATTGATAATTTATAACATACACGGATCATGTTCATTTGCAGGCTGTTTTGAAAGAAGTGCCACAACTGAGGTCCTACTTCCTCCCAAGCTTTGGTCAACAATTGGAGGCGTTCAAGCTCCTCAAAAGTGAAGTTTGCCTGATAAAAAAACCAGCAGAAAAGAATGTTAGAAATCTAAGGAGATAGACAGAATTTATGATCTATCCAGGATTTGGTGACAGAGGAACCTCTAACTTAGCTGTATTTTTTACCTTCAAAACTTATCCAACTTGTTCAAATAGCAGAAATTTTAATAACCATCAGAAAAAGAATCCATAAAATCCAGACAGAATCAAATTCACTTAGGATAAAATTCTGTGGTATATGTAATGGAAAAAACAATTGCACATTAAGCCTAGGTAATTTCAATTCCTTAAAATACTCAGATTTTTGGTAGAATTATCTAGAATTTTCCCATTGACTATCTCTCCCCATTAAGAACTAAAAAGGAAGATGATGATGTTAGTAGATGAATGAATGGAAGGCAGCTGGAAAAGACAGATACTCCCATAGCTATGCTATTAAGACCTGAAATGCTGAGCTGCTGTAAATCTGATGTTTTTCTGTGTGAAATCTGAGCAGCAGTTCTGTGCCTTGTACAGATCTCTGGAGTAGTGAATTACTGCTTATGAGGTGGCCAAAACCCGGGTCATATGCAACCTTGATTAACTGCTCAGATTTATTTCACTCAACCTCAAGCATTTTGCTGAAGAGTCCAGGTTCCATCCTATTTTAACGATGTGAAAATTCTTTATGCATTCAAAAGATGAAATAATAATGTTGCTATTGGTTTGCAATATCTCAGTGTTAGTTCTCAATAAGATTATCTAAGTCTCACAGTTGCTCCATTTAAATATTTACTGGCACAGAGCTGCTCATGTTCCTACCTCTGTAAAATAAATATTACTATGCTTACTGGTGTAAATGTGGAATCATGCCAACAAAAAGCTGCTTGGGTGAGCTGGACAAACCATGAAGCATGGACCAAGATGGTATGAATCAGTGAAGACCTGTCTCCTGTTTTTTGAACAGAGTACCTGTCCTTCCTTCAGGACCATCAGAACAAATGGAGTTTTGAGAAGAAAATCTGATTAGGCTGACTGTCACTGTTTTTCAAAAGACGTTTTTGGGGTACAGTTTTTTAGAAATGTACACTTTTGTATTTCAAAACTTACATTTTTTACAATTTCCCGTACAGAAGGTGAATCAGGAGCAAAGAGAATTTTTCCCATCAGCAGGGGCTTCACAGCATGCCAGGCTATTTTGGTTAAAGGGTTTGATTCCAAGTTCTGGATCAATGCATTACAAAAGGGTGCTAGAGACAGAAAGAAAGACAGTCTTTATGTAAAACCCTATTAAAATCCTATCACACATAACATCCTGTGGGGCTTTTTAGTTGCAGCACAGACATTTTGAATCTGAATGAGTGAAAGCACATTCTCCAATGCAGAAGTACAATGACGGAATGGACAGAAAGACTACTAAGTAGATATTGGAGTTGTAAAATATGCTATGAAAATTGGAAAAGCAAACATAAATAACCATTTGAAATTTGCTGTTATTTACATGGTATTTCAAATGGAAGGAAACAAGACAGCTCAGAACTGACTGAGCAGTTTGAGCTTTATTTGCTTTACTCCTAATGGCTTAGCTCCTTTGTATTGCAGCTGATACTAATACAAAGCTGATCCTGTGGACTTGGATGTTGAACTCCGGAACAGTTCAGAACTGATTCCTACAATAATTTAAAATTAAATATTTTAATATAAATATTTTTATCTTACCCCTACACTATGAAGTAATTAGTTTGCCTGGACATCATTCAATTAATTTGTTTCCTGGTTGAAGAGAGGGAGTACTGGGCCTCTTTGGAAGTCTCAGGCATAAGCAGAGCCAAGTATTAACACAAACAGTGAAAGGTAGGAGCCTCTGTAAGCAAAGTGCCCATCTGTACTTTGTCACCATGCAATCATATCTATCATAGCAGAAGGGACACAGAGCTACCAGCTATAACATGAGTGGTAGTACAGAAAAAACTGCTGGTGAGCTCAGTGTAGAGAAAAACTAACTAGCAAACAGAAGGGGACATAATAAAAAGACAAAATAACAAATGGTAAAAAATTGGTTGTTCTTTGCATTATATCCTATTACAATAGGAGGAAATAAAGAATGAGGAAATAAAAGCAACAAAAATTGGTAAATTGAAATATATTCTGTATAAAATGTAATCATGCTGTAGAACATTACTAATACAAAATAGATGCACTTTTATGCCGGAAAATAACAGCCACCATGTATCAAATTGACTATTATTGGAAAGGAGAGATGGTTAAATTCCTGTGCCCAAGGCCATCAAACAAGTTAGGAGAAAAAATAAAGTTTAGAAAAATACTTTGGAGAAAAGTAATTCCAGAATGCCATACTGTCTTTTCCTGAACCTTCTTCAGGAACATCTTGTTGTTCCTGATATCAGTAGCATATAATAGAAGATAAAACAGAGGAACAGTCTTAATTATGATCATGGCTATGATTACGCCTTCCATATTAAAAAAAAAAAGGGTATTTCTGTCAGTTGTCAAGTCCTGGGCTTCTCTGGTTCCAGCTATGAAGCAAGTATGGAGTAAAATAATTTCACCTGGCTCTAATTTCCTAAATCAACTGCTTTAAAATGTTATTTATAAAAGCAAGATTCTATGCTAGTACTTGAACATAAGGTGCACCTGTCAAGAGTTTCTTAATGGATTGGTGGGAAAACTTACTGGTTGTATTATCATAAAGATAACCAGATTTCTTCCTTGTTGAGTCAATCCCCAGGAAAGCTTTGTAGTTGTTATCTTCATACCAGTTGAAGGAAAGCACTCTGGATCCACCTCCTTCTGGGTAGCCACAGAAAAGATCTGACAGGGAACTCACCAAGTGGCCCAAGGACTCTGGTCTTCCATCTTGTAGAAATGGTTGCAGAACCCTCAAAAGGTCCTGAACACTTGGCTTCCTGGCCAGCTGCAGTAAGACAAGACTTGGTTAATGACAGCCCTCAAGGCAAGTAAGCATCTGGTGAGGTCACAGCTGTGCCATCAGGTAAAGTGCAAATGCGGTCAGAACCTCATCCTTTCATCTCCTCTGCCCTGGTCACAGGCACCATTTTCAATTCTTGTTCCTTCATATCTTTTCTGAAGAAAAGAATACACTTCAGAATTGCCAATGCTTATGTCTACATTTATTTTGTAATGAGAGAAGAATGAATTTTTAAGGAATCAGCTCTTCCCCAACAGTTCTATCTTTTTTTTTCTGGTAAAGTGGGTAACTGGAACATAAAAACAACAAAGGAAAAAAAGACTATGAGCTATACAGAAAAGTGATGTAATTTATTATTAGACCACTTACCTTTTGCACTGCTTGGGAGACATTAGACAGCACCCTCCCCCAAGCCTTCAGGTCAGCACCTGGTGAGTTTCTGTCCAACACAGAGGGAAGCTGTGAATACATAAAAAATAGGGACAACCTTCTACATGACAACAGTTAAAACAATGAAAAGAAAATCCAAATGGTATCTCTGTAGCTCAAATTCTTTGAGTTATTTGGAACAATATCTTATAAGCCTGTCTTATGGGGCCACAAATCCACTACCCATGTGCAAGACACACAGAAATCTGTGTGGATGTTCTTTCTCATGTAAGGCTGAAACAAATACAGGCCACTTAAAATATATCTGGGGATTTGTTCTGCTCATCTAAGACCACCATGACAAAAGGTGGAAAGATGGAGGTCTGCAGTAACTGGGACATGGGACATTTGAGAAGCTGCTCTCACAGAGGCTATTCTTCCAGTGAGATATACAGACTCCTGGTGACTTCCAAATTTAGCTAAGGTTTGACACAGAAGTCTGCATTTGCCATGGAGGTAAATAATTTGTAGAACTTTATACTTTGGAAACTCCTGGATTTTGAATAGTCTGGTCCTCAATGTTTGTCAAACCTGAGAGAAACCATTACTTTCCCAAGCTTCTTCAGAATGACCAAACTGCCTTTTCAGTAGAAGTTAACATTTTATTTATCAGTGACTTAAAAGAAACAGGTGACACCATGGTATTCTGTCACATACCACTTTGTTTGCATCACTGCATCCTTCTTTGTCAGCTGTCTAAAGAATCACATATGCACTTGGAGCTGGCACTCTTGAAGCTTTCTCAGGCATTTCTTCTGCTAGTACAACAAAATACAAAGCTGGACTTGTAGATAACTAGACTGTGATATTAATGAGACAAGCCCCTAAAAAGCCTTCCCCAATACGCCTACACACCCTGCTGATTGCCTGCCATTCCCTTCAGTCAGTAGGTGGCTAAGAAAGCAGAAGACAGCTGCACTGTGTAGGTACCTGGCAGGGAGTCAAAAAGGCGAGAGCTTTTATGGAAAGCTCATGTTAGCATGTTCTGATCTGTCACTTGACATTCAGGCAGGAAGAATACATGCAGGGCTTCAAAATACACTTCTCCTTGTCCCCTAAGGAGAACTAGTCTGTGCAAAGATTATACAGTGTTCTTGGAGCATCTGCCTGAACCTGGTCTTTTTGAAACTCTGAGGAACAGGGTTTGTAAACCTGTAAAAAATGCTGGGCAGTACATTGTGAATATTCACTTGAAGACCTCAAATATTTTAGATATACTGTAGTATTAATTCTCTGCACCTTCCAACAAGCATAAGATACATGAAAACATAAGACAATATATTTTTAGGAATGGAAAAGAGCGTCTCTCAGAAGCTGACCACAAATCCTTATCAGGGTTGGTAAAATCACATGGGCACGACTGACTATTAATGCTACCATAATCAAACAGTGTTTTGCTGGTGTGTCAATTGCAGTTCCTGGTATATTCTGTTCCCAGTTCTGGGAAAATCACAGCTGAACAAAATCCATGTTAAATTAATCATAGTGCCACACTGCTGTGGCAGAAGAGTCTGACCAATACTTCCTATGCAACTTGAGGAGTTTTTCATATATCCTGCCTGCTCCTATAAAGCAAACTGACAATGTGATGGTTTCATGACATCACATTAAAGGTGAAAACCAGCAAATTGAATTCAGTGTTGAAAAATGCAAAGCATGATCATAGGGAAAACACACATGAAAGATATATACACAGTGATGGACATTTAAGATTGATATCATGAGGAAAGAGACCTTGGAGCCTTTATTAATAGTTCTCTGAAAGCATCACTTCAGTATGCAGAATACAAATGAAATACTAGAAAACTATGCCATTTTATATTTTTTAATGTAATTTGTAGTTTATTATATACTTTAAAGTAATAATATTAATCCATGTTTATACATATTTATAGAGTGGCATAATATCGCCATACTAAACCAAGGCTGCAGAAGTGGCGAATTCATAGCAAAGTCACAGTAGAAACAGGAACACAAAGAAGGGCAAACAAAATGAACAGGAGTAAGGAAAAGCTTCTATAGAAAGAGTGATGAAAGCCAGCACAACTTCCGAGTTTGGTTTGGCTTTTTCAAAATGGCTCACATGGCTACGCCAGCTCAAGCTGCACTGTGACTTTGACTGCCATGTAAAATTCTGTCATGCTGGACAGAGCAAAGACAGAATGGGCTGCATCCAGTATTTCCAGAATCCTCATGATTCCCTATAGGTTTGCCACACATTGTTTGGCTACACAGACTGGAAAGACCAGATAATATTTCAACACAAACTTTGAATTAAAAACTGCATTTGAATCTCTTAGTTCTGCTGTACTGTGAATTTCATCTGTTTCATTACAAAATGTACTCAGAACTATCTGGTGTCCTGCTGGTGGTAGGTTAACAATCACACATCCATAACCTTACATTTGCAGGGGTAAATAAACTAAGACCACTCAGAAAATTGGTGATGTAGTAAAAAAAAAAAAAAAAATCTTGAAGGGCAATGAAATTTAAGGGAAAAAAAAAAAAAAAGACAACATAAGGCAGAGTTAATTGTGTTAATACTTACCAGCCGGAATAGCTTAAAGAAATCAACATTTGCATACAAGGCATCTTCTACTCTTTGTAGACTGTCCTGGGACAGGGCACACATGGCCTTGTGTACAGAAGGGAGACCTCTTCGGCTGCTGAAGATAATAAAGCGGTCCAGGAGTGCCTCACTGCAAGCAATGTCCTTCAGAGTCAAGCTAGGGACACCATAGGCAAACTGCAAACAAAACCAGTGTTTTACTTATTATTATGACACTTGCATACTGCTCAGGAACAATTAAAAATTTATCAAAAGCGGACAGTTTGATATCAGCCCCTGCTAATATTTTAATGAATGGCAGAGAGATGTGGTCAGCTGAAGCATCAACCCTTGAATCACCTTCACTTAATGATATGCTAGATCATCTTGCCTTCAGACATATTTTTGTCTTCTCATTAGTGATTTTTCTTCCGTTGCAAAAGTCCCTGTGAGTCATCTTCCCTTCCTCGCTGTCATCTAAGCGCACATGAAGCCATGCCGCCCATCCTTGTGGCTAAGGAGGAATAGCTGCAGCTTGCTTGAAATTATTTTCCCAGGACCAAATGATTGTACTACATCACTCTACCTTTTATATTCAGGTTAGTTATATTTTTGCTGTTACTTGCTCTAAAAAAAAAAACCAAAAACAATACCTCTCATTCTCAAGCTTGATTTCCCTCAGCATTCTATTTCAGTTATGACTATTTCACTACAGTGCTTCCCACAGCCATTTTTCGCTGTCACTCTGCACAGGCACTTAGCCAGGATTTTCAAAGCCATTCTACATTAAATCACACCCATTTACTGATTACCACTTCTAACATAAACATAGAACAGAAAAAGCCCAAATTTTTTCTCTTTAGTGTTCAACTAATGGGAACGCATTAGTTTCTAGTTAAACCAATGTACATGCAGAATAACTCTATAGAAATGAGTAGATTTACATGGGATTTACATTGCTGTTATGGAATCTTTGTAGTCTATGAATAAATTCTACTTACTTCATAATATAGAGTACCAGGAAATATAATAAAAAGTAGTCCTGGAAATTGCTTATAAGCTAATGTTCTCATCCTCTGTCCATCTCCTTTCAGAGTGCAAATTTAAGGAAAACACTGCTCAGAACACTGTGATGACTGTAAATGTATGCTGTGTTTGAGATGAACACAGACTTTCAAAACTAAGCAAAAACTATGCACTGACACAATATCATTAGACTAAATGAATTTAATAAGAAATTATTAAATTTCTTATTAGAAATTGTCAAAATCTACCCAGGAAAATAATTTTCTTTAGAAAAACAATCTGCTGAGCATTCCAGTCTTCAAGACATATGGATTGAAAAAACACACCACAGCTATACCAGGTCAGACATAGATGTATATTTACTTCTTATCTAAGAAATTAGGAAACTCATAATTATAAAAATTTTATATGTGAAAACCATTGTACTTTATCTGCCATGACTACCCTGAGCTTCAGCTTATGGAGCAGCAGTTGACAAAAAAAGAAAGGCCTCTGAATTACACAGAGATTGTATTTTGGAATTATGATGCAAAACAGGGATGTGAATTTCTAGAAGTATCTGAGAGGCACTATCATCACTACAGCTGTACTGGTATAAAGGTGTTATTAACACAAGTTTGACAGTGCAGAGAAACGCAGAATGCAAAAGAAGGAATTCAACTGACAGATCCAGCCTGCCTTGCAAAAAAACTCCAAAATCACCCATCCCTGCCCTCCCTCAAATTGGAACATTTGAATTGGATTTAAGTTAGTTTATGTCAGTGAAATAATTAGCATATTTGCTGGGTCACTTAAGTCCTGAGGATATGTGTGGTAAGAACACCATTTTTTAACCATACACGCCTCATTTTGTGTGGTCCTCATCAGGCAGGGTCAACTGCAATGAAACTGGGCTGCACAGGGAGGCAGCCTGGGAAACTTGATTTGACTTGTGAAATGAGGAAACAGTGACATTAACATCACTAACAAGGATAAACACAGAAAAAAAAAAGGAGTTGTTATTTACAAACTGTAACTGCTTTTCAATAATGTTCATGAACAGATGGGATTAGAAAAACACCAAACCTCCACCCTTCCAATTTTTCCGGTAGGCTGTGCTGCTGCCAATCTTTCATGAACTTCTTATTGTTGTGCTTTAACATCAGTTTCTTATCTTTATCTTAGAATGACTCAAAAAAGCAGGCTCTCAGAGGGAAACTTCAATACTTTTTTTTTAAAATCAACGTGTCACTGTTTAGCCAAAGCTGGCAAGATGAAGTCCAAATTATTTTTTCAGCTAGTTGGCTGTTTGATCAGGTTTAGCTTTCAGCTCTGTGTGTCATTTCCTGACTCCCAGGCGGCTCAGACCTAGATCTCCAGCCAGCTGTTGGCAACAGTCAGGCTTTTGTAAACAAGTTGCTTTCAGGTTGATCAGCTCTGTGCCATCAGCAGCAGGGGGAAAGGGTGTACAGAAACAAGCAGGCTAAAAGAGGGCAGAGCAGCATGAAGAACTGGAGATGAACTATCACGGCTGAAAATTAAGACAATCATAGATCTAGGGTCCAGTCATGGCTCTGAAACTTCCACCTCAACCATGCAGAAGTCCAGCCCTAGCAGCTTGCTTATCAAGATGGGCTATTGGAATGAAGCAAATAATCTCCCACAGAAAATGCCAGTGTTCAATTCCTACTGAAAATAATTCTCTTGCTGTGTCTTTAAAATTATGAGATTGATTTTTCTGCATCATTTTCACCTGAAAGAAGTATTCAGAGCACTTTCTTTCCTCAGAGCTGTAAATCAGCTCTGGTGAGATGATCTTGTATCCCTGCAATTACTGCTAACAAGGAAACTGCATAGAGGGCAGCAAAAGTGGTATTTAACACCACATCTCCTCTGGCTTC
Source organism: Ammospiza nelsoni (assembly GCF_027579445.1). Taxonomy (NCBI): domain Eukaryota; kingdom Metazoa; phylum Chordata; class Aves; order Passeriformes; family Passerellidae; genus Ammospiza; species Ammospiza nelsoni. Next base: position 19,478,345 of record NC_080641.1, on the reverse strand, counting down.
CTCTAACCAATACTCAATTTCTTTAATTTCCAGCATAAAGAGAACTACATATCTTTCTACATCAGCACAGAAAATGCAGCAGAAAGACACCACATTCCAGCAGGTTTCAATAATTATTTTTTGGTGATGATGTTGAGAACTTCAGTCCTGCATACACTGGCAAGCAGAAATTTTAGCAGGAGATGAATGAATGCCACTGGGGAGCTAATAGAGTCTAATACAGCAGCACTCAGTTCTCCTGACACAGCAGATCTCTGGTGCAGAAGAGGTATGGGATTAATAGGAAAAGAGAAACCCAGCAAGATATCTGTATATAGTCTCCTTGTCACAAGCAGCAAGGAAGTAAATTTTCAACATCTCAGCTGACATGGAAGTGTGAAAATGCATAGGATGTATCAATTTACACTGGCTTTGGTATGGTCTTGTGGTATTGCTTCATGATAAAATGAGGACAGGGGAGGGCTTCCCCAGGTACCAATCAAGAATTCAGCAAATAAGTAATTTGGCTACTGGTCACACCAACTGGAACCTATGATGCACAAAAGGAACTGCATGAAAAGTCATGAATGCCCTCCTTCTTTCTGCCCACACACAGTTTTAGAATTTGCATTTTATGTGGCAGAGAAACAGAGGAATTGTGTCTTTCAGCCTCAATTATTCACTTGCTTCCACCCACACTAATGCAGTGTAGAAATTGTTCCAGAATTCCGATTCAGCAACATTCATTCATTAACAGAGCATTCCTCAGAGAGCTCCCAGCCACCATGCAGGAGCATTTACAGCATGTACGTGCAGAAGCAGAGACAGCCCGGACTTGGTCAAACATAGCTCCTTGCTTAGCTGCTTCAGGAGGGATTTGACCCGCACTTTTCACTCTGAATTTTCTGAGCAGATCTATTTTTCAATCAGAATCAAAGAAACTGGGTCTGTTTCTCCACTTTCACCTATTCATGTAAGACAATACCAAAAAGATACCATGCTGACGTTAGGGCAGAGAAATTATAAATTAAGAACCTCCAATAGTTCTTCTCTCATCAGTACTATTATCTCAAAAGGATGCACAGCTTCCTTATGTTTTTGAGTCAAGTCTTCAGTCATGGGGATGGATGCAGTACATGCCATACTGTTTCTCAATGCTCATTATTTGGGTGCAACAACAGAATTTTGCTGTTTATTTAATGATTTTTTAATATTTAATGTATACTCAAAATGTTATTTAAAGACAAACCAAACATCTCTTCCTCTAGATTCACAAAAAACAAATGGAGAAATGGAACAAACGACCCATAAGGCATCAGTTATTCTGGGCCCAAGGCCTTCACTGAGGCTACTTTGCCTCACATAGAGCCAGGAGTTTGGTTCCTCACAGATAATCACCTGGTAGCTGTTAAACCCTACCCACCTGTTCAGGGCGCACTTGAGCATTAATAAGCTGGTAAACAACAAAATCTGGGAGGCCAACATTTTCTAGCAAGAAGGAAGTGAGGGTCTCCCCATCTTTCAAAATGTCAAGAATTCGTATTCCTCTTCCTGGATGAAAAAAGAATGCACAGATCAGTGAGATACCAAACAAAGGAAGTTAAAGAACAGCTCATATCCTGGCTTAAACCTGCAAAAAGAATGTGCTTTGGCTCTTATACCTAGTCGTGACTAACTGGGGCTAAAATTATTTTTGCAATTCAAAATCATTTTAATCCTTTGTTGGGAAATGATAATCAGAAAATGCTGAGTGTTCTGGCTCTGCATATCTGATCTCTCAAAGATGTTTCAGACTAGGGCTACAGTAATGGACACATTGAAAGCAGCCCTGACTGCATCTGAAACTGTCTGATTTTTTCTGATGTAATGCTTTATTTTAAAGGTTCAAATTCAAGTATGCTACAGTTCTTAGTGTCCTTTCTTCTGAGCCTTGTGTAAATAACTTCAGTCAACCCTTTACATTTACACTAATTCTCAGTGTTGTCAATCAATTTTAGTTACTTAACCTTATTCTCTAGCATTGCAAATGTGACCCTTGAAAATCTTCCATGAGAAATAACTTCTTTGGAGAAGCATAAAGTGTAGCTTATGCTTCATAATAAACTAGATTAACAACTATATTAAGCTAGATTAACAACTACTCTTCAGGCAAACCAGCGAGACTACTCACTGTTAAATTAGATACATGTAAGATGTTACATTAGTCACATGTAAGAGGCCACCAATTTCCCTGCTACTGTCTGGAACAATACAAAAAGTACTGCTTTTCCTAAAGTCAAACAGTTCCAATCTTTCAAAACTTGTCTCTGTTACAAATCTTATCAGTGAGAACTCTGCCTCAGCATGGTGCAAGAGAAAATCTTGGAAACCTAATGTTGCTCATGTTCATCAAATATTTATTATAACTTTACTAAATTATACCTTTATTAAAGGTAAATCACACAGCATCCACAGACTTTGGTAAAGAATGCTTGAATAGCTCTAATTCTTCTTGTCTTTAGAACAGGCAATGGAAACTGACCGGAGCAGTGTGTATCCTACTGACATAGGGAATGTAACTTTCAACATTTCTAATAAAAATGCACTCCATTCTGTGAGCTGAGTCTTATCAGAGTTTGCCAACTAACTTCCACAATTCCATCTGCACTAAGCATATTCTGGCCTGAGGCTACAGGGTCTGAGAACTTCTTCAATTGTTTCTCCACATATTTATTCAAGCAGTAAACACTGAAAACAATAGGAGGGGTCTGTCCCTCATATTCTTACTGATGCCTTTCCTGGCATCCAGGCAGTGTGGAGGAAAAAGCATGCCACAAAAAAACATCTCATCAAAAGTGTGAGAGCAAAGGGAGACCAGGACAAGGAAGGAGGACTCAAGAGGCAGGTCTGATTTCAGGAATCAGAAGAAGGGGCAATCACAACTCTGCCATTTGCAAATTTTTCCTTGCTCAACATTGCAGCTATTCAATTAAGATTGTTATTTAAAAGCGATAGTAGTAAGCTGTAAACACAGACAGCTTAAATAGGCAGTCTTTCAGTAACTTTTGCTGTATGAAGAAAGATGGCAATTCCTATTTTATTTAGTTAAGCTTCAGAACTGACTTTTTAGTGTTTTATATTAAAGGAAATTCTAAATTTCTACTTTTTTTAAAGTAAAACACATCCAAAACCTCCACAGACTCCGAAGGAGCGTTAACATTTCATGTCACAGGATTTGTGGGAATGTACTCTATATTTCATGAGTAAAGTTGATATGGGATGTAAAGGCAACTTCCTAAACCATGGGGTGTGGCCCCTTAGCAATACACAGCAAATCCATGGCATGACACGCTTTTCCTCCCCTCTAAATAGTCATGTTTGATTTCTATGGCTGGGTACAAACAACAGCTCAGATTATACTCGAGTTCTTGTTTACATTCTGGGGCATTTGGTTGTCTCACTGTTATTTACAAGGAGATAATCCCTTTTTTACTTCTAGTTGTAAACCTCTGATAGGATAGTGGACCATGTGCATCAGATGGTTTATACACATCCTGTTAAAAATATATGGAGAGTGACTAATTTTAATAAGAATGCTATTCCTGTGACAAAGGATTTGAGAATGGGACAGATCAATTCACAAAGCCAGACCATTTTTAAACCTTTAGTTTTAGGAGTACCCTTTTCAAATTCTATACTTCAAGTCCAAAAATTTTACAATTATACCTTTCCCTATTTTCCCCAGGACTGTGTTTTGAGTTTGGCAAGTTGCTTTGAATAAAAATTAATGCAATGATTTTGCAATTCTGTTTATAAGTGTTCTATGCTTTCTAAATAGATCATGAAGAGTTTCCTTCTTCACTGTTTCAAACCTGTTTTAGCTAAGACTGTAACCAAGTACCTCTAAGCACTTCTCTGGGTTATGCTCCTGGCATATATTCATTGTTCCTAATTTTTCATTCCTTTGCATCTTCCAGTGAACTTTCTCACTGCTTTTGCTTTTCCTTTAATGATAATTAATGACATTTCTTAAGCCATGTTTTACTTTGTGTGGTGAGATATCCATGCTTTTCAAGTTTTTGTCTACTGTTATTTAAGATGGCTGTAGTAGGAGATGACTGCCTCTTCTCCTTTTCCTTAAATGACAAGTGTTTGTCATGGAACAGATTTTAACTTACCCTAACAGTAAGCAGAGCAGCAGCTACATGTGAAATATATTATAATGCTGCCAGACTTCAAAGTAACTACTATACAACTCTCAGAAGGAAAAATTAAATAGTCTAAAGGATATAGACACAACAATTACCTGCAATTCTTTCAGGATTAGTTCTCATTGTTTCCATAAACTGAGTCATAATGATCAGCTCTTCCCAGATTCTTCCAAGGTCATGGATTTCAGGGGTTTCCAGTAAAAGCTCCTGAGCATCTTTATATACCCTTGCAAGGCTGAAAAGAGAAATAATGAAGAAACAGTAATTTAAGAGTGATGACTCTTGAGAACCTTTCAAGTAAAAAAACCCCAAAACCAAACGAAAGAGAAGAGAAGAGAAGAGAAGAGAAGAGAAGAGAAGAGAAGAGAAGAGAAGAGAAGAGAAGAGAAGAGAAGAGAAGAGGAAATGTTGACTGTATGTATTAGGGATGAGGAAAAAAAATAAGTTGTCTTGTCCTCAGTTTCAGATAGTTTGGGGTTCAGTTAGATTTGAAATTCCACAGAAGTTTTAAGAGAGCTACTGGCGTTGCAGAAGATTGGCCATTAATATATTTTTTTGTTAGCCATGCTGGTCCTTCTGGGGACACAGGACCTTCCCCAGACAACTTGTATCTCACAGTTATAGTGCAAATCTGCCCTGGCTCTAGCCCAGGCCCACCTCCAGCAGTTGAATGGGGCACTCTGGGTATATGCTCAGCCTAGCAAATGACATGGAGTCATTCACAAACAGAAACATCCTTCACCTCACACATCAGTCTCCTCCAATTTGTTTGGCCCCTTCAGAATATTTCTTCTAGGAGGAGCAGGAAAACACAAGTAACAAATAGTCACAGGCAGCTGTTCAACTACTGGTTCGGGGTTAGAACATGCAGATCAAGCAAGGATGCAACCAGACCCTCTGTTTATGAGCAAGCATAAGAAATTCTAACTATCAGGCAAGGCCATTACACTTCTTTAACAGTATTGTGTTTTTCCATGCATGCAATAGTGTATCTCACTCCCCATGACTCATTTTAGCTTACAGGAAACAACAAACAGGAAGGACCAAATTATTTCAGAGAACACAATGAATTTACTTCTGCTGTAGTGCACTGGATTCGGTGGGACTGACAAAGCAACAGTTTGCTCTGTTACAAGCAACCTAGAAGAGCTAGAATGTACAGAGACCAGAACCCTCTAGCTTCACTGTGTGTTTGACTGTACCCCACCAAATATGTTCAGCTGACTATTTTTAATCCTGTTCACCAGGAACAAAAGGTCAAATGGTAAGTTAAGTCCACATTACAGACTTTCACATGACAGGGGCTTCAGTGGCCTTCACATTATTAGCTCATGAATTTTAACCATTGGATGCTCTAAAGTGGACTCTGCAACAGGGAGATTTGAAGCATTTTTATATTTAGGCTGACAGGGTTTTTTCACTCCAAGGGTCCTTGTCCGCTATACTTTCTTTCGTGACTCAGCTGCAATGAACAATGCAATAAAACACTCCAACAGCCCTTTTTCAGTAATAGTCTGGAAATCTCCCATCCTCCTATTTTTCAAACAAACTTAGTATCTGAAGGTTATGTGCTGATTAAAGTCTCACAAGTATATAGTCAAAACAGGTGTTACATAAGAAGTGGCAGTGCAACTTGCTGCTACTTCAGCAGAACTCTCATTCAGAGGGGACAACTCTAGTGATGAGAAAAAAAGGCTTAAGTATTCCATGCTCTTTTATCAAAAAGGTTTGTCCCAAGACATTCAGTAAGTAAATTCTTATGGATTTTATTAAGTGAACATGTTTTATTAGAGACATGCACTGAAGTCTCTCTCTAAAAGGCCTAAACCTACCATTGTGAGCTGTTTCAACTTTGTTGACTATTTGCAGCATGAAACCAAAGTGCTGGAACTGAAAATTTTTGTCTTCCAATGTTTGCACACTGGTATATTATTATCTTCCCTATTCATTCACCCCACAGAACAATTCTTCAAAATATTTCTTGATGCAGTGAGAGACCTTTCTAAGCAAGGTGAGGATACTCCAGCCTTTCTCCCTGCATCATTCATGCTCATGACTGCCCAACAGGTGCCCAGAGCAAGCCATGAGCAGTTCCCTAGCAGGCCTGTACCGCTGCAACCCAGCCTCACACACACAGCTCTGCTTACATGGAATTTTTGTAGTTGGACACTACACCTGGAGCCTCTCCATGGGTTGGGCTGCGGAAACAGGGATTGTTCATGTTGCAGAAGATGCCATGTAACCATGGCAGTGTTCCTGCTGATGGCATTGCCTTGTTTGGGAAGTGACCTAGAGTACCAAAAAACAAAATAGAAATTGTTAGGTGTCTTTTCCAATGCAGCCTTTGTGAATATAAATAGCACGATGAGTTGGCTCTCTACAGAAGGAATGTGATAGGAATCACATAGGTTTATCCTTAACTGAGAAAAATTAAGCCACCAATATAAGCAATATGGCTATTTTCAACAGAAACTGAGTAATGTGATTCTGAGTAACGTGAATGACTTTTTAAATAGGTAGTAAGGTAGTACAGGATTATGGAAATCCAAAACTAGATAGCACCTTGAAACCCCACATAAGTCTGACCAGAAAGCATCTCACAGGAAAACTTGACATTTTTCCTATGTCTTCACTGCTAGGTCTTACACTACATGGCTACAAATAACTAAGCTATTTGAACTGAAGTCTGTTCTTTCACCACTGGATAGTAACTCTCCACAAACAGATCCCAATACCTCTGTCTGAGAACATCTACTTATTACAAGTCAGATCATGATAACATCTGAAACATTCTTACATTCATGCTGGCGATACAGTGGATTTGCTTTCCTCAGCCAGACAAGTGCAAGAAACAATGACAGAGGCCATAAAAGCTCCACTAGAAAACGAAGCTGGAAAAAAAGAAAAAAAGTAAATTAAAAATAAATTTTACAAATAGACCACTGTAGAGTCACTAGATGGCTAAAGGCATGAGACCTCCTCTCACAGCAGAAAAGCCCAGTGCAGCACGTGCCCATGGCTATCCATTGCCTGTTACACCATTTGAGAAGGAAACCCAAAAGAGGATTTCATCAGAATGCCATGAAGCATCACTATGAATTCAGTGCTCAGTGGCTTCTCTACCTCTTCTAAAGAAACACCTAAACATCCTGACTGAGGTGAAAAGAGGCAGGAGGTAGTGCATGACTCTACAACAAGGATTAGATATAAGTGACAGATGGATTATTTTAATCCACACTTTGACACTGCTGGGCTCATTAGCAGGCTGTCAGCACACTCTGCTTACCCAAAAGTAAATGACTGCAGCATAAGCTTTACATACTTTGACCTTTACTTTCGTTTCTTTTTGTCATTATTCATTTCAATGCTATTAATTTCCTATTACCTGTAGAAATGCATGTATTAAGATCAAACACCTTATTCAATAACACAGAAGACCCCATCAAAAGCCACTTTATTGCCCAGACCTTTCAATACACTTAGAACAGTCACCAGCTCCCGTGTCACGCCAGAAAATCAAGGGCACTGCTTTACCACAGAGCAACATCCTGCTTGGTTTTGAGTCTGTTTCCTCCACTCCTGTGTTTCAGTTTGTTTTACTGCCTCTGTGTGTTTTGGCAGAGGTTTGAAACTACAATCCTTTGATCCTGTAACACAGGCCTTGGGCTCTGAGGAACAGCAATGGGATTTTTGTGTCCAGACATATGGCACTTTTTTGCTCCTCCCTGTAACTGCCTGGACAAATTATCTTCAGAACCAGGGTTGTAGTACAGAAAAACCCTCCTTGTTTCTTTACCTTTGCTCCCTCCTCCCCAACCAGATACCAAATACGTGATAATAATGCACATAGCAGCAGAGCCAAAGACAAGATGGGTCACATGTGAATGTTGTTTTGGGCAAAAGGCACTCCACAGCATCATTAAGAACAGGTTTTTTGGAGCTGCCCTGTTTATCCACTCTAATTTTGTCTAACAGCTTTAGTTAAGCACAACATATTCTCACATCAAAAGGGTAGAAAGCTTTACACCACGCAACAATTTTCTATTTCACAGTTTTCCTCTTAAGGGTTTCCTTTCTAAAACAGAACAATAACAAAAAACCCACCCACCACCACCTAGGAAGTTATGCATGCCTGATCTTTTTAAAAGCAGACAAAATCTTACCAGCAGCAAAGGGCAAATGACACATTTATTAGAGACGGAAACCTGACAGCTGTTGTGCACAGCTCTGAATACCCGTCCCAGCAGGGTCCACAAGGTCTGATCAATATCCATTGCCAACCATTTGGGACAAGCACTAAACACTCAAATGCAGAGGGGCAAGAACTGGTGAGACTCCTTGGTCCACCTTTGCTGCAGAGTAAATCTGTGTTAATGCTCAGATGTTGATTCTTTCTTCACCCCCAGGAAATACAAAATCCTCAGACTTGAATTTGGTAGCTCCTTTCTGTCTGAGTTAACTAGTTTGGAAAAGATTGAAGTCTGAAACTCAAGGGAAGCTTGCTTTCAACTTGGTACACAATGTGTTGTGTGGTAAGGATGGACCAGTGCTGTCAGACCTCTGACTTTTTCCTGTGGACCTTATCCAGAGGACAAAAAGGTGTCTCAGAATTCACTAGAAGTATCAGAAAGCAGCCCATAATCCTGCAGAACCACATGATAAATAGCCAGAAATCCCAGCAACATGCACAGAGAAATGTAATATCCAGACAGAGCTGTAATGAAGCAAGCACAGTTATAACACCACATAAATGTGAGAAGCTTAAATTGGCTATGGATCAGCTGTAGACTCTGCAATGAAGTCTTGCTGTAAGACAAAATATCATAAGATCTAAGAGGATTTGAAAGTACTTAAAATATTTCTGGCTTTTGCCTTACTTATGTCATTCAGCCATACTAAAAAAGACACAATCTGTGTGAACTGTAAGATCCTAACTAGAATCACATCTAAGAGCAGCTAAGTGTGAAGGGCAAATCTAAAATTAGGAAGCAAACCCTCCTGAGCTGAATGATGATCATTATGTTTTCTAACAACAGATCTTTTTATGTGAAAACATATAAATATTACTAACCACAGCTTTTCTGGTACACAATGTTATTTGTCAAAGAAAATCCCAACATGGCTATTCTATGTTTGGTCTGTAAAGAGCAGCTTTGTAAACTGCACCAGACAAGATGCCAGACAACAGGCCCCTACAAAGATCACATGTGAATCTTTGAGGAACTTGAGAGTTTTGCATGCTGATAAATGTACCAGTGGAGTGCATGGTTCAAACCTGAAACCCAAAGACTAATACTTTACCTTTTGTCTTTTCCGAAGGATCCAGTTCTTCCAGAGGAGAAGTCTGACTTGCCTGAAGAAGTTCATTCTTCTGCATCAATACTTGTGGTTAACCTGTGGCAAAGGATGCATTGCCATTTCTTAGCTGACATCAGAAACAGACCTTAGAGCAAAATAACAGCTTTCTCTTCTTATTTTAAGATTATGTTATCACAGAGATCAGTTCCTTTCATTGTCTGTACCATTTAATTTTGCACTTTTCATACACTATCATGCATGAAAAATCGTGAGTTTCCTTTGTTTGGAGGCTACTTCCTGTGACACATTTATCAGCACTGAAAAGCAGTAGAGAGGAAGAACATCTCTTTAGAATAAAAAAAGTCATGAACATTGAATCTGGCTATTAACTTGGACTTGCGTGTAATGAAGGCAGTTAATTGTTGCATCATTTATCACAACAAATATTTTTTACTACTTTAAGGAGAGAAAAACACTATAATAAAACAGCACAGTAGAACCATAATAAAGAATAGTACCTAGTAATAATGTGTGGAGAACTCCACTTGGTCTGAGGAGGTACATGAACTTCTGGAGTGATAAGTCATGGTGGAGCTCTATCTTCACTCTTTACAGGCAGCACCCTGCTCATAAAATCAGTGTTGGCTTGGGATGGCTGCAATCAGAAAGAGAGTAGGCACTGAAAGAAATTCAATTTCCATAAAAGAAGTTCATTTACATATGTAACAAGACTCCTCTAAAATCAGAAAAAGACCACTACACTTAACTGGGTGAACACTGAATTCCCTATAGATTCTCATCTGTAAAGGGCATCTGAAACAGCAATGTAGCAAAACCTCCTACCAGTGCTCATGCTGGGCAGTGATGCTATATAAGCACTAGCACAGTTTCCCTGTGATTATTCTTCCAAGTAGAATCTGAACAACAATCCAGCTTTCATTATTGAAAAAAGAATTTAAAAGCATGTGGCAGTGCTTGCCCTTTTCTTTCCCCTTCAGAGGGCTTTGGGTACACCTTTGAAAATCCTCCACAAAACTGCTTTACAGAATTTAACACTCTGTAGATTTTCCCCAGCCCACTGCAGCTCTGACAGCAGAGCACTGCACTCTGCACCTTCCCCAGCACCATCATTGGGCCTTTGAGCCCCTGCATACAGGGGCCACCTAAACCACGCACTTTAAGCTGGCTTCTGGCACAAATTATAACAAAGCAGAGGATCAGGCCATCCCTATGTGCTGAAAGGTGAGCCAGCAGGGAAGAAGACCAGCCTTGGCTGAACAGGGCACTTTCACTGGAAGTCAGGGAAAAATAGAGAGTTTACAACCTTTGGAAGAAGGGGCAGCCAACTCAGGAAGAGTGCAAGGACGTTGTTAGGTCACATAGAGAGAAAATAAGAATGGCAAAAGCTCAGCTAGAACTCAAACTGACAACCGCTGTGAAAAATAATAAAAAGTGTTTTTATAAATGCATAAACAACAAAATGAGGGCCAAAGGAAATCTCCATCCTTTACTGCATGCAGAGAGAAACATTGTAACCAAGGATGAGGAAAAGCCCTTGGTATTTAATGCCTTCTTGGCCTCAGTCTTCAACACAAAGATTGGTTATCCTCAGGGCAACCATTCCGCTGCGCTGGGATGGGGAGCAGAAGATTTCCCCTGCAATCTATTAGGCCATAGTTAGTGACCTGCTGTGCCACTTAGACACTCACAAGTCTATGAAGTAGGATGGGATCCACTCAGGAGTACTGGAGGAACCGGCAAAAGAGCTCACCAGGCCTCCCTCCATCATTTATCATCCATCCTGGAAAACCAGGCAGTCCCAGATGACTGGAGATTGGCTAGTGTGACAACCATTTGCCAATGGTCACAACAAACCCAGGCAGAACTATGGACAGGGGGGAAGAGTGTCTGGAAAGCTCCTCAGTGGAAAAAGCCTGGGGGTGCTGGTTGACAGCAGCTGAACATGAGCTAGGTGTGCCCAGGGGCATCCTGGCCTCTATCAGGAGCAGTGTGGCAGCAGGAGCAGGGATTGTGCCCCTGTACTGGGCACTGGTGAGGGCACAGCTGGAGAGCCGTGCCCAGCTGTGGGCCCATCACCTCGGGGGAGACACTCAGGGGCTGGGGCCAGCCTGGAGAGGGGCAGCAGGGCTGGGAAAGGGGCTGGAGAGCGAGTCCTGTGAGGAGTGGCTGAGGGAGCAGGGGTTTGGTCTGGAGAGGAGGAGGCTCGGGGCAGAATTTACCATTCTCTTGGAAGTGCTCAAGAAATGACTGAACATGGCACTTAGTGCTATGGTTTAGTTGATGTGGTGGTTTTGGTCAAAAGTTGGGCTTGATCTTGGAGGTCCCTTTCTAACCTCAATGATTCTATTCTATGGTTCTATGGCAACCTCCTCTTGTAAAAGTGGCTTTAATCTAATTTCTCTTGAGCAAATGTTCATATCACAGGTAAGAAACAGCCTGCTTCAATCTAGACAGAGAAACAAAACTTCATAAAGCCTCAGATAGAAGCTAACTCTGACTAATGGCAGGGCAAAGCAGAGAAACCAGCACTGCTGCTGCTTCTCAGCTGCAGACTGGGTTTGAGCCCTACCACAATGTGTGAGGCAAACAGATAATTTAATTGTTTTATCCAGCAAACAAGCTTTTCATCTCTGAAATCCTAAGGCAAGTTATTTTAAGAAATGGATCTCTTTTTGCTATCCACATGTTTTCAAAGACAGCTCTAACAGATTAAATTAATCTCTCCTAATTAGATTTTTACATCACAATTGGATGATGGTAGAGGATATTTTGCTTTCTATGGTCAACTACATCTGCTGCTCCTGTGACCCATTTCTACTTTTTAGCTTTACAAAGGGATCTTCAGAAGTAAACAGAGAAAGCTTATGTAGGGCCTAACTCTTTTACATGGGAGGGTAAAACAGAGCAGCTTATGGAACACACTGCACAATTTCACTGTAGCTCTACCCACAGTCATCACTAGGACTTAGCTATTTCCTAAAGACCTGTAGTTCGTTACCAGCAACAACAAATCATGAGACATTCCACTTACATATCAGACCATAAAGAAAGTAGAAATAGATGTTTGGTGACAGTCTTGCATTTTGCCTACAGTAGATACAATAATCCCAGTGACATGCTTCATGAGCACCTATATGCAATACATGGGGTCACATGGCATGTGTGTTGTGATATCCTCTTACCTCACACATATGCCATAATTTTAACAGCTGTTTTAAATATCAGAATCTTGTTTTCTTATTTCCAGGCTTATTCCTGACTTTTGACTAAAAAATTAAGTCTGATTAAATGCTATTTGTTCAGCAAATTATAAAAATATCCCCAGTAATCTCTCCAGTACCACAAACAAATATTTCTGTAAAATAAAGAAAATTTTAAAATTACCAGAAAAGATAGCTTTGCAAATATCCACACTTAGCTGTATTGGGTGTGCTCATGGGCCAGCACTTCTAATGTTCAACAATGCTTTCCAGCATTTCCTGACCTGTGAGACATTTTTATGCATGTAGAAGATGTCCCTCGACACAGGCTCACTAGAAAGTTAACACAATTAATGCTACACAATTTTGCCTAGACTGACTGTAGGAGTAGGTGAGTATAAATGCATCCTATAAACAGATCTATCTATGTGTATGGAAAGAAAACTACACAAACACAGGTTGAGGCTTTCTGAGTTAATTTTTGCACCCAACTATCTCAAACTACTGGGGGAAACCCAAGCTGAAGCTTTTTAGGTGTTTCCTATGTATTTCACTCCTTCTGAAATAAGGAGTAACTTGAAAGACAAGAATGGGAAGTTCTGTCAAACCAGGATCAAATGATAAAACATCAGAGAGACTAAGAAAAGGCCCCATGGAACTTCTGTTTGAAAGGTGTATTTCTATGAATCAAAGACAATCACAATCAGACTCTTCTTCTGTCAAACACAGACTGAATGTACATTAGTAGCTGCAGCACATCAGGTAGGGTGCTGAAGCACACATTCCAGTTTAGGTTCACCCAAACAGAACTAACTCTGTGTGCTCTGAGCCCGCCCTGTATGGTGAGCTGCAGTGTATGTAGCAAAGTCACACAGAAAGTACAAACACGCTCTGAGCTAGGTTACCAACGTTACCATACGTACGCTGCCTTTGCAGAGCCTTTCGTGTCAGCTCTCAGATTAGCTCCATTAGGCCTCTGCTACACGGAAGCTAAAGACTTCATGGATTTGCAAGCAAAACACAGACTTCTTACACAGAAGCAACAAAAACCTTGAAAACTTACCACAAAAGCTTACCTCATCTCTGAGAACTGCTGAAAGAGAAAGGTTTCTGAAGGAATGTTCAGCTTGGCAGCAAAGAAACACACATCTTAGGTGCAGTTAGCAGTCGCAGAATAACACTGCTCAGTTGTAAGGAGATTGTTTTAATCCCCTGCTTGATACAGAACAGCTCCATCTGCGAGTTTAAGGACTCATGAATAAAAATCCTCCCAAATATCCAATATGACCTACCCAAGCACAATCAAGCCTGTACCAGGACGTTGATATTTCTGTATTTCTTCAGATCTGAACAAACCCCTTGTTTGAGAAGATGGTTTCAGAAGGGTAGCTCTGGTAGCCTCAGAGGCCCTACTAAACAAACAGCTGTCATGACTAATTAGGTCAGCGACTGACAGAAGTCGGTACTCTGCCAAAGCTTTAAGAGGGATGAGGCAGTGCATTACGACTTCAGAAAATGCAATTACCAAACAAATCTGAGTGCAAGAGGTTTCCTCCCCAGAGTTCAAGCTGCTGGGTTCTGGCATTTTGCATGATCCACAGCCTGGCACCTGGGGCAGGTGGGTAGGATTGCTGCACCTCCATTGGAGTGAACCCATTTCAAACCAAGACAGAGGAAAATCTCCATCTGAACCAAAAGAAACAACAGGGACCAATCGAAACATTTCCAGTTCCAAAGGAAACCAAGTCTTTTCCACCAGGCGTAAGGCTCCGCTGCCGCGGCCGCCTCCTCATCCCCTCAGGCGGCCGCCGGACCCGCTCCCTCACAGGGCGGGCGAGCCCTCAGCGTACGGGCCCCAACACAACACTGCCGTGACGCCACCGTGCAAATGTTTACGGAAATTGACAAATCAAGAAGTCACATAATGGCCTCGAAGCCGCCGTGTCCCAGCCTCCCCCTCCGGCCCCGCTGCCCCTGGGCTGGAGGGAAGGCTCGGAAAGAGCCCCCGGCCCCAGTCCGCAGGCGCTGCTGCGCTGCCGCCACGCCGGGCAGCAGGGCCGTAACACTTACATAGGCTCCAGAGGTTTCCATTTCCAATGTTGTGCCCTTGCTCTTCGCTTCTATTACATAAAAACACTTGAAGGCATTATAAAGCTGGGACACGTAAATCATCTTCTACAATGGATGTTTTCCCTGAAATAACATGGGTTTGTAAAACACCTACAGATCCCCACCCACAGGCACCGGGCCCTGCTCACGCCGCTGGCACCTGCGGTGCTGTGGGAAACACCTTAAAAAGAGCAGAAACCTTCAGGCCTAGCAAAAGATGGAAGATGTTATGTAAAAAGGTGTATGGCAAGAGCCAGTAACAACTGGTATTATGACTTGAATAAGAAATGTTTGTTTCTCACGGGTCAGTATTCACTGTTGTAATTCTCTATCTCAGGAGCCTGCTCTGGGGAGTACCAGAGACCTCCATCACAGTAGCTGAACAACTTTATTATTATTAAATTAAGAAATTATTAAATTGAGACGTTTAATTAATTTCTTAAGCCATTACCATATCCAGTGTTAGACATGCTTTAACAAATATAGCCAGACAATAAATTTAATGGTAATTCACAGATTATTTTGCTATTTTGTGGTCCTAATTAACATTGACCCTTTCACAACTGTGCTGTGAAGTTACACTACACTTTCTTTAATGATTCATTAACCAGTTTTGTGGGGTATATATAGTCCACTCCTCCACTGTCAAAGTAGAACGAATTCCCATCTATGTCAAGAAGCCTTTCCAGATATTTTGTTCTGCAACTCCCAACACCAGTCTGGGCAGACAACAGCATCTGGGGCTTTCAGGTTTTTTGTAATAAGAGGCAGCTCCCCAAGAAATGACCTCAAGCATGGCCAGATCCATCCAGTGATACAATGGCCTTTGCCAAGAATGCAAGTCCTACTTCTGTGGAAATGTGACAAGGAATCAAAGTCCAGCATTGTGAGTTTTAGAAACAAAAATCAGATTATGTCCACCAAACAGACTGTGGGATTTTATCTGTGGTGTTTAGGGAAGATTGGCAAAGGTAATGGTGTATTAAAGTCCAGTGTATTTCCTGTTGAAAAAACAGAAAAGTGATTTTTGACCTTTGCCATCCTTTGAGAGTCATCCTGGTGCTTACATCTGTAGAAAGTACCATGCTAAAACAACTGTACTCTATAGTATGCAGGAAAGGGTCATGCTAATTGTAATCCCATAAAGAAAAGTGTGCCACCCTCTAGTCCCAGAAGACAGATGCAGGAGAGTACTACACTATTGCAAAGGCCAAACATCTGTATTTTAATAAGTTAGAAGAAGTCCAGATATAGAAGCCATAGAGTCACTGAAATGTTAACACGTTAATATATTTTAAAGCAAATATAACACAGTGTACACATAAAAACCATTTAATACAAAGTGAAAACCATTAGATGCACCTACTAATGCTGATTTTTGGTTATTTTTATCTGTTTCATGGAAACTTGGAAACAAAGCTCTTAATTTCAGTTACACCAGGTTAAGTGGTAAAACTGATCTATAGCAAGCAAATCACTGCCTTGTCATTCACCTGGGAAAGACAACACCAGGGCAATGAATGTGTCCAGAATGGCACCCAAGTGAAACAGGCTGTGCACATTTGCCCCACTCACTAAGCTATACAAGAGACCAGATGTGAATTGACTGCTGCTTCAGAATAGTGAAGCTCAGTAAATGCATCCTTGCTGTACAAAAGAAAAGATTAAAGTGGCAACATAGAAAAATGGCAACAGATAACCATGTCTGCCTAAAATATACACATATGATACATAATTATTGCCATGCTGGCCAGTATGTAAGCCTGTTCAAAAGCAAAGCTTTAATTGCACAGATTAGAAAAATGAACAAATGCTTTTACAGAGCAAAGCACAAGCTTTGGTTTATGCTTAGACAGTGAACATTAAACCTTTCATTTTTACTATAACATCTATTAAGAAAAATAGCTGTTTCTCTATGAATAAGCACTCCATTCCACACAATGAAATGAAGCTCAATGTCTTATTCAATGAACCCCTGTGTCTAGACTGGGAATGTATTACATCTTTATTGAAAGCTATTGAACTACAAAAGGTTTGACTTTAATTCACAGTTTCCCTGGCCTCCCCCCATTTTTAAAATGCTGCATATATAAAAATAACTCAAATATGGCACAAAAGTGGGATTCCCAAGGGAAGGCAAAGGATAAAGGGGCAAAGGGAAGCCTCCACTGGGCAACATCAAGAAATTGCATATAGTACAAGAGGAATTTGCACCCTATACAAAATGAGCTTCCCTGTGTTCCAGTTCTTGGATCCTTTTTGGTCTCAGTCTATGGTAAGCAGGCTTCAGATCTGTGGAGTGACTATCCTCTGAGCTAGATTTCTGTTCATTTGTGTTTTGTTCATCACCTGACAGAAGTGCAGAGCTCCTAGCCAGTTTCACAGTATTATCCTGGGGGAGCACAGAGCTAGCACCGGTGGGTGCACAAGCTTTAGCAGAAGAACCATCTCCATTTTCTTTTGATTTGCTAGAGGGTGGTTTATAAAATGTCCCTGGGGGTGGTTGTAATGTTCTTGGTGGCCTAAAGGCAGCAAGAGGATTAACATCAGGACCATTCTCTTCTGCTGCTGTCCTTCCTGACCCAACAACAGAATATGGCTTATTAGGAAGAATGGCTTTAGCTGGATTGTTCCCAAGGCTGCTTGATGATGATAAAGCACCTGCAGTTCCACTCTCGAGTGCTCGGATCTCCTGGGGCGCATTAGTCACGATCATTGCTGTCCTTGCTGTGATATCATACTGTTTGTACTGCTTGTCCCAAGTTTTTCGCAGCATCTGGCTGTCATAACAAGGCAGTCTGCAGCAGGTATCAACAGCAGGGACTGCCTTCACCTCTGAGACTTCTTCAATAGTGGGGCTTCTGCCCAGCTTCTCTGAACTGATTGCCCCTGCATTTCGTGAATTCCTTTCATTCAGAACACACGGAGGCAGTATTCGGTCCACAGGCAGGCTGACAGGGCGAGACGCTGCCTTTGTCCTTGGAGCCCGCAACGGAACTTTGCCCATCTGACGGTTGGGTTTCACAGCAACTAAGTTCACTTGACAGGGGTCTTCACCTAGAGAAATGAATGGATCATTGTCTTTCTCTGAAGCTGGACTCGCAACATCACCTAGAGACACAAACAGATGTGACTGAATCTTTTTGCCAAGAGATCAGCAAGACTTCAATGACCCATTGCTAGTTAGTATTTTAATGGGATAACAGCTTTTAGGGATAGCTGGTATACATACTAGCAACGGCCTACTCTAACCAAATGTATGCATTTCACTAGCAGTAAAACACATACTGTACAGCTGTAACCAAAGAGAAAACACACAGACACTTCATTTTCTGGCTGGTGCTTTGCCATCCCTGAATATTTTCAGTCTTAGCATGTTTCAGGATGTCGCACAGTTGATGTACGGGATATGACTGAAGCGGTAACACTAGACGAAAATCAGTACAATTAAAAGGGAATATGTATAGTTACTCCTAAATGAAGTACATTAAATCATACCTACATTAAACCAAACCCCTGTAGTAGCATAAGCAGATAAATAGAGAAAAAAATTCAGAGTTAGAATAAGGTTAGCAAACCTGGGATTTTTTAAGCAAAAATACTGATATCCAAAATGCTCTGATTATTCTGTCAGACAATTACTCTTTCCAGAGCCTTCTGGTGTAGCTCCAGTGAGTGGCAATGATACATATTTTGGGGGAATAGTGGTCAAAATACATAAATTGCTGGGTATTAGCTTACAGGTAATAGTGGATTTCAGAAATCAGTCACAACATAATTAGGATTTTTTTTTGTTTGCTTTCTTTAAAACAAGGGAGAAACCTAACCACTGCTATGCTCTTACCAAATACTATGAGCTCTGATTCCATAAACACAGATTTCTTAGAAGCATTTAGAAAGATCTAATTTTCTGTTCTTATTACAAAAAAAAAAAAGTGTATCAAACAGTGACGAACAGGTTTTATCACTTGCTTATGTCTACATTGCAGAGTTACATGCACTATAATCTAAAGCATTCAGGGCTCCTTATTTACCCACACCCAGATTTAACAGCATACTAACCAGATAGAGATATATCTGCTTCTTCTTTTGTATTCTTGCTGTTCTTCGATTCCAAAAAGAGTGCAGCTGTTTCTGAAGCTCTTTCACATGGAACTATTTGAATACCCTGCTAACAAAAGTCAGAGCAGAAGTAAATGAGAATCAACAAAAAAGGCACTCCTTATTAAAAAAAAAAAACAAAGACTTATTAGAAATATGCTCTGGAATGCTCCAGAATTTAACACAGAAGTTAATATGGCACGGGTAACTTTGTGGCAGCAAAAGAGTCACTCACTTCCTTTACAGCAACAAATGATTTCCTCTGCTGCTGTGGCTCCCTCTCGTCTGCTGATAAAGCAACTCTGACCATACCAGCTGTTTCTTCAGCATGAGAAGTGCTCAGAAGTGGTTTCAAGGAGACATCAAATATCTTTTCATAGTACGTTATGAGCAGCTCCACTACCCGGGCCTGGTAAGGGTAGTCCACAAGTGATGACAAAGAAACCGTAGCATCGGTTTGACGTGGCCTGATCAGAGTTGGGCCAAATATTATGCCAAGGTTGCTGGCTGACATTTTATTTTCATCACACTGTTCTGTAACTCTGCACAAAGAGGGGGAAAAAACCAAACCAAAAGAAATCCCCAAGTGTTAGAGGGTTTTATTACTTCAGAAATTCTTTTGATATTAAAATCTTATGTCTAAAGAGGGTAAGAGACAATAAAAAACAGAGTGGGTTTGGTAAGCAGGCAGAATCTTCAGTGCAGACCACATATAACAGTGGCTTGAACTTCCCACACAGGGTGTTTTTATGACCTATTTGTTAAAGTTATTTGTGGCTATTTGGCATTTCTGGGGTTGGAGAAAAGAATGTCTCTCATTCTAACTAATAACACAGCTATAACCCAGTATTACCCATTTTTATAGGCAATCACTGGTTTAGTACATCATCATACAAATCACCATTTGGAGGACAAGGAAGTGAAATGTGACTGAAGAATGGTTATTAAAAGACATGATACAAGTTTCAATTTTCTGTTAACAGCCATCAAATCACTGCCCTATCTTTGTTACATTGCAATTTAAATCATATTTAGATCCCTGAATGTGACACTAATTACTACTGACCCCAATGCTAGCACAGAATCAAAAATAACGGAGGCCAATGCTTTCCCTGCTTTATTTCCTTTCATATTCTTCTCTCACTTGGGGATTCATTACATGGAAAAACCTGCAGCAACAGAACAGTGTCTTCAAAGGCATATGTGACTTCTTCCTCAACAGTCATCAAAAAGGTACAAGAGATTCCTAGCATGCAGCATGTAGCAGTTAAGTTTTCAACATCAGTTTGCATTTAAAGTATTTTCTTACCTGTGAAGGTGTCCAATAAGGTACTGAAGAGTGTTATAATTTGGTACAGGCAGTTGTTTCAGAAGATCTTTAATTTTAATGATGATCCTGTTCAGTTCAATACAGAGTGACTGTCTTGTCTTTGCTTTGGGGCTAGCTTGTTTAGCATCCGATTCCTCATTAGCATTCTGACTTTCTTTAGCAAGTCCAATGAACTCATTGTAAAGCCGAAACAAAATCAAGGGCTCTGGAAGCTGAAGAAATAGGAACATTTCAGAAACATACTTAAACCTGAATTTTAACTATTTGCTTCTTGTTTTTCTTCAACTTCTTCTGGTCTAGCATCTTTTCTTAGATTATGACATTGTTTAATCCTTGTTCATTAGCTCAATCCCCAATTTTCCCTTTTCCAATCCACACCTTTTTCCAGACATCATTTGCTAACCCTTTCCTACAGTAGCTCCAGGAGTGAGCATTTATCACAATTTATTGAAATAAGATTTCAAGAAAAAAAGTTGATTTCAAAATCATTTAATGGTGATGATCATAGGATTGGAATGCTCATCTCTGACAGCCAGCATGAGGAGGAGGACAGGGCCATCCAGCTAAAGACTATTCCTTTCAGGGCTAACATAATTTCACTGGGCTACATCACAGCTTCATTTTTTCACATACATATTGAAATTGTTTTAGAAAATTCACTCATGAAGCTTTAAAGCTCTATTTTAGAAGAAAAAGATGGATAATCCCTCCATAATGAACACATCAGGACCACTACGAGCGTTTCATGATGTTTTTGTTAGCAGGTATTAACAGCAATATATCAGCATCTGTCTGCATGAAGAGGCAAGAACATGGGAATCTTTTAAACTCCACATAAGGCAAGCAAATTCACTAATCAGAAAAGTTTTAGAAATAAACTCAACTATGAGTAGATAAACAAGCTTGTTATGCACAATTTCCCTGTAGAATACATATTGTAATCCCAGCACTTTTCCCAGCCCTTGTCACAGACTCCATATAAATAAAGAAGCCATTGCAGTTATCCAAGGCACTTGTTTAATTGCTGCTGTAGGAGTGCTGAAAAGGAGTGGTTGTTTTGTACTGTACTGAAGAAATTTACTACAGCACTTTGGTTTTCCATCTGACCTCTCAATTCCATACCTGGCGGAGATACAGCTTGAGAACATTGCTGATGTCATGTGCATAGAGTTCTGAGAGCTCAACCAAATCCTTTCCATTTTCAAAAGCTTGACAAAGCTTTTCAACTCTTGACTTGGCTCCATTCACACGATAGATGCCCTAAAATTAAAAGGCAAGCACAACTCTATTTCAATTTGAATGGAACTTGTAAAACACAGATGATACTAACAGCATTAAAATCTTAAGAGAATTTTTTTTTAAAGATTGTGTCAAACTTAAGCATGAACAAACTCGAGCATACCTTGACATTCAGTGCTCTGCTTTCAATTTCTGATGTACACTTTTTGATGATGAAAGGAATGCCATCAGGAAAACTTTTAGCAGCTTGGGCAAATTCCACTCCAAATAAGTGAAGCCTTCCATGAAGTTTTTTGTGCCCACATTGAATAGCTAAAGTCTCTAAACATTTTTTATGGCATGCAAGTGAACACTACAGGAGAAGAAACAAAAAAAGCACATGGCTTGATATAATCTGACACCATAGAAATATTTCAGCTGTTTCTCACCCCATATGTGAGCAAAACAAATTTGTTAGTATGATGTGCCTCTGCTTTAAGTTCATGGTGGTTATACAAGACACAAACTCCAGTTTTTATACAGAAACAGAACTCCCAACTTTACATAAACCCCAAGCAGCAATTAAAACTGATTTTCAACTTACCTCCTCACATTCAGCTCCATGAAATACTACTAGGCCGTCACATTCTCTGCATTTAGATGGAGCTCTCAGCTTCCGTAGTTTGTGTGTTTGTGCTGCTTTGGACATATTAGCATTTCTAAAAGGTCCTGGAGAATTTGCAGTTTCAGATGTGAGATCATTTAAACCTGAAGAGAATTTCCCTGTTATAGTCATTTTAATATCTACTACTGGGGTGGTAGTTACTCTGATTTTTTAGAATTGTGCTGCAGAACAGAAGTCTGTAAGTAATGGCAACTATCAAAGTAATCAAAATCATTTTGATCACAGGGAGGCAACACTATGTTGCAGTTCACATAACAGAGACATTAACTATCAAACAATCCTGTGTAAGAGCAGAACCAAACAATCTTTTTTGCCTTATTAAGTATTTAATTTTCTCCTGTATTGTGGCAATGTGAAAATATTAGGACATTTAATTCCAACTGCCCTGCATTTCAGGCAACAATTCATGGAAGTTTAATTTTATACATTTCAAAATCCTGTACTAGAGGATGAAAGACAGCTTGTTTTGCCCTTTAGTGTTTCTGAAATGCTTAAAAAAGAAATATTTTGCAGCAAGGAAGAATTAAGACACACTCATGGCAGTAGCCTCATAAATTTTAAAAACATTACCGATTCTGAGTTTCCTGTAACAACATCAAATATTTTCTAAAGGATTCTAAAACAAAAAAGAATAGCAACTGGTCCTTTTTGTGTCCAATTTTTTTTTTCAAGCAATTTACTTAAAATGCTATCAATAACTCTGTGAACCAAACCCCTTTGTTTTACAGATAACTTAAAATTATCACATTCAGTTAATTGCCCAGAAAGCTTCTTAAAAGCTCAAGCATTGATTAAACAATATAACTCTACGTGAAAGCTTGCATTCAGTAACACATTGCCACACTTAAGTCTAGATCTGAATTAAAGCTGTTTACCACAAGTTTTTTCCTAGAAGGCAAAGTATACATTTAGGAAATAAGGGCTAAGTAAACAGTTTCCTAAGGGCTTTACTGAGCAAATGCCACAAATATTTCAAAATTAGTTTGTAAGTACTGTAGACACAATAGAACTATTTCTGATAATCCAGTTATTCAGGTTTCAATGCCTGAGGCAACATTGTTGTTATACAGTCAAAATTAATTTGAAAATTAGAAATGGCCTGGTCAAATCTGGGGCAGACATTACTGAACTCATTTATCTTAGTTGAAAGGGTGAAAATCTCAGCTACTACCCTAAACATTTGGTACCACTTTTTTTCCCAATTTGCAACTTATCACCTCTACGTATTTGTGCATTTCATGTCAAAGTTCAGAAGTGATCTTACATAAATCAGTATGGAGCTGAATTTAAATGCAAATGTCTGGAGGGAATGGTTAGTGGATCATTTGCTTTACCTCAAAAGGGTGACAACACTAGAAATGTCCTATGGTTGTCCATACAGTAACCTAAACATATAAAGGCAATTCTGCACCACTTCATTTGAATTACTTGAATATTATTCTTCATCTCTCAACCTGAAGTGGATGCATATTGTATTGAAAAACAATGCTGCTGGCAATCACACCTTGTTAAAGTACTTTTCTTAAGAACATTAGAAAGAAAAGCCACACTGTAACAAAAAGCATTTTCTGAGGACTTCAGAAACAACATTACCACAGTCTGAAGGAGATGGTGGCTCTCTTTCATCAAGATCATCTGCAGATGACATAGTCCCAGTGGAAGGTGTTCGGGGAAGTCGTCTTTTAAAATCCCCTAACAGATGATAAAAGTTTTCAGGAAGTTGTAAGTATCAGTCCCACCCAAGTGTTCAGTTTTCATTACATGCTCTGCTCAATACTTGTTTATTTAACAATGTCTTCACTAATGTGAAACAGTGCAGGGAAAAGAGTTCAGGTTAGCAGAGCAGTGAGGGCAGCTGTACCTGGGCTGGCAGATGGAGAATCCATGGACCGGGACTCGCTGCTCCCCCCTGCACTTTCAGAGTCACTGCACATTCCCCCACTCTGGTTGCCAACTGACCATGATCTGAATGGTGGTGGGCCTCGCACTGCTTTCAAAAAGAAAGTTTACAAATTCCAAATGTCAAAGACAAAATTTAGGTTTTTTAAACTGAAAACTAACTACGAATATATTCAAAAGAGGAAAAACTGCACAAGTCACATGAACATGCAAGAGAGTGAAAAAACCCCAGGGCATATATTCCTGTAAAAGCTTCAGGGGCTAAGAAAATTAATTTCAGAAACTAGACAGTTGTGCTTTTACAGAGGACCTGCAATCAACATGTAACTTACAAAACCAATGGATTTTCAATTGCTAGAGTTTCACTTGGAAGAGTTTAGTCCACTGAGTTTGACAGTACTTGCTGTTTGAATTGTATCTCACCTTTCTTGTCAAAGGATCTAGGATCAGGCAGGTTTCCATTTGTCCTTATAATGCTCAAGTACATTGTTTTATAGGCTTTGAACTTTATAATACATTTTCAATCCTTCAGTGTTACATTAAAAAAAAATAAATTATTTATTTAAAGACTGAGCTCCAAAACAAACACAGAAGAACTACCTGGAATATCTGTGTTGCTGGAAGACCTCTTCTCTCTAACCTTTTGCGAATGATGATAAATTGGGCTTCCCATATCATCTAATGCCTGAGCAGGAAAATCTCCTGAACACTGAGATAAGTTACCATGGGATGTATGGACGCTGTTTGTTGATTGCTTATTAAAAACCCTTCAGGAAGAAAAAAAATAATTTGAAGAATGAATAAGACAGAAATTAATGAAAAGTAATGTATTTTTTTAATCCCTGGGCACAAAAAATGCTACATTTAATCATTTAATTACTATTAATGAGCATACATTTTTGACATGTCATTCTCATAATTAAATTTAATTCCAAAATTTAAAAATAAAAATATTAAAAGAAGAGTGGTCATTTATTTTCAATTAAGTATGTGAGATTTCCCAGTGTTTTCTCTACACCCAGAGAGAATCATCTTTTCCACTTCTTCATGTAGTATAAACATTATCTTGCAGACTTTGAAAAAACAGCCTATTTGTTCATCTGAAGGTAAGAATAATCAGAAGCCATTGTATTCTATGATTATGCTTTCCCCTCCAAAAGATTCTCTAACCAGCCATCAGGACCATCCACCTATAAACACAGGTGTTCACATATTGTGCTTTTTAAATGCACAGAAAATGTGTTGAAGCTGCCAGAGTGTCAGTCCATTCTGAAAATCCACTCTCACTGTAAGAACAGAATAATGTTAACAGTAATTAACATAAAATGCTGAAGCACCCTGGGGACAAAATAGCCTGCTGGCCAAGTTTAGCAGTCAGGAAGCTGTTTCTTAATCACTTCTACCCTATCAAGCTTAAGGGAAACAGAGACTGAAAAACGTTCAAATTTGCATTTGTTCAAGGAGCAGTCCCTTAAATTAATGCAGAATCAAACAATAAAAATGATCAAGTACATGATGAATCACAAGGCTGTGACAAAGAAAATAAAAGGTGGGCAGAGGAGGAGAAAAAACATGCTCCTATAAATGTCAAGCAGTAAATAGCTGGGAGAGCACATAAAGTGCTGGAAATTTCACGCTCATCAGTCTCTCAGGGAGCTACATAGTTAAATTCCCCAAAGTCAAAGTTTATGAGTATAGCCTAAATCAGTCTTAAAAGGCAGGAAATTTACAGACAAGAATTAAGAATCTCAGCTTTAACTTTGAATTTCCTGCCTTTTGTTGGTAGAAGTCTGACTCAAGCATTTGGGTTTTTGTTTTTAGTTTCCTTTTGAAAAACGATGACGACTCTTTCCTGTAGAACTGTGAAACACACAGATTGAAATGGATATTCTGCTGCTCTAGTGCCAAGATGACCATTTTACAACAAATTAAAGGTGGAAAAGCATTTGGCATGCTGACACAAGGAGCTGTTTTTATCTTGAAGTCTTTACTTCCACATTAGCTGGAGCTTTCATAGTTTAATAATAACAATTTCTATTTCATACACATTGGAGAAAAAATAATTAAGTTATAACATGTCCCTACAAATGGACTCTGAGCTTTTTTTAGGCACATAGCATGAGATAGAAATCGAGACACATTTCCTGCCAAAAAGTTGCCAAATGTAAACAGTATGAAAGAAGCTACTGTATGCAGCAGCAGGGCTTGTGGAAGAGGAAAACTACCTCTTCAGACTTTCTAAATTTCTGATTTTCAAGTACTACTGCCACACAACCCTACCAAATCCAAAACTTACACTTTTCATATTAACCAATATCTATATTAAAATAGTAAAAAGTCTTGCACAACAATTGTCAATGCTTTAGCAAGTATTATTGCATGAAATAACATTCTGCCTCAGAATTCAGAGGCAGATTTTAACGTCAAAAAATTATATATAATCTTACCATTTAAAAGATGAGACTAAGAGAATAGTAAAGTATGTTAAAATACTCCTTTAGTTCCTCCAAAAATATTGTTTTATTGTTAAACACATATGCCTAAGCGTTGCATTTTAAACCAAGTAGTTGCCACCTGTACTTTGGCACTTACCCATCAACCTGGGAATTCTGGGTTTCAAAACAACCTGATTCAACAGGAACACCATCCTTTGGCAAACTTTTCACAAACTCTGAATACTGCTGACCAGGGTCATAGAGTTTGGCACTCTCACACAGGGACTGGCAGTTAACTGGCAGAGATACAACCTGAGCATGCTGCAGCTGGAACAGGTTAACTGTTGCCTGTTGGGAGAAAGATTTTCATTATTTATAGATCATTTACTAAATATTTCACTTACACTTTGCTCAACTCAAATTAATACCCTAGCAGAAGATTATTTGAACAATAAGACTAGAAAACTTCTAGAAAATAGTAACATGTTCCTTTTTACAGTCAACTTTCAGAAGACTTGAACAAGCTTCATCTGTAATAGAGACATGACTATTTCTCTCCTCTCTGGGTTATTGAATCCTCCCCACTAGCAAAGGCAATTCCAATTTTTTCTCACTTTTGGTTGATCAAGGTAAACAACAAGGGCTTTTGCTATCAGAAAGGCTTTTTTCATGTTCTGGAGTGAATATTAGTCATCACTACAATAATGAAGTAGCTGGAATTCCAAACCCAGGTGAGCTCCGTACTGTCTTGTCCCAGCAGACAGATTAAGTGAACACTTTCTTCATTAAATTACCTAACATTTCTAAAAGATTTTATCACATGTTAGAGACCAGAGAAGGGGGACACTGCCTAACTGCTTTGTCAGCTTTTGGGTTACAAAGTAGTCTGCAATTTAAATATACTTGAACTGACAAGTCTGTCTATACTTTCTACTGCTCTTATGGGTTTGTTTTAGGGTTGCTTGTGGAGCAGCGTTGTTTGATATTTTACTTTCCCTCCCCATGCCAGCATTAAATTTTCATTGTCTCATCTAAACAAACAAATAGAAAAAAAAAACAAACAAAAGCCCCCAAACATCTCTTGACATAATGATTTCTTACATTCCTCAAGATTTTTTTTAGAGCTGCGCATGTCATATGCAGTTTTGACCATCACTTCCCTATTACACCAATAAACTAGTACAATCTACTAGTCACAAAGGACCCTGCAGTAACTGAGACTGCCAGCAAGGCTGAAGTGTGCTAATATCCATGCTGGGCTTGATCCAAACATCTTTGCTAATGTACTAATCAAAGCAAAGAAAGCTGTACTCTTAAGCAACAGAGGAACACTACTGCCACCAAAATTTTGAAGAGATATTTTTTAAGGATTGTGTAGTCAGGGTGCGTGCAAGGCAACAGCTTATGAAACACCCAGAAACATTCAACCCCCCCCCGCCAATGTTTGTTTTTAAACTCCTACTAGAAAGGGAACACAGATTAAAAGTTTTCCTTCTTTTACTGTTGGCATGACATCTGTCCTTTGAAAACTTTCCATTTAAAATGGGGCTTACGGGGCCTTCTCTTAGTTCTAACAATATATAAATATCTGTGCAAAATGTATTTTAAAGACCATGCTTACAGCTTTAAGAGTAAGATCACACTGGTAAATAAGCTCCCGAAGCTGTGTTAAAACATCACTTTTAAAGCTTTCCAAATAATTTCTTTTTTCTTCAACCTCTGCCATGCTTGCTTTATAGTGCTCATTGGCTTCTTCAGCCTAGAGAAAACACAAGTATAAATAGTTGATGGATTACAGGCCTTGATACTAGAAGCAAGAAAAACTCCACTCAATATGCTTGTATTTGAGATTCCCTTTTAAGATAAAAACCCAAAGGAACATAGCATGATTAAAATTAAAAATGTGAACTCAACTTACTCAAATACTCTACTTGGGAAAACATGAATAAAACCAGTATAGACTTAACTTTAAAAGCAAGGAACAAACCTCTTTACCTTTTGAAGAGCTTCCTCTTCTAGCCTTCGTTTTTTCTCAAGTTGCTTGCTGAAATCTTTCACAAAGCTTCCACTTGAGCTAAGCTGTTCCTCCTCAGCACGAGCAGTGCAGGATTTTGCCTTTTCATACTCATCCTGACGCTGGGTATACAGCAACTTGGCTTTTCTGAGAGCAGCTTCCAGCTCTTGCTGCAGAATGCAGCCAGAGATAAAGAAGAATAAACAACATTAATTTTTCAGTATTTTAATATGATGTTTAAAGAGGCTTATGCACAGGTCTGTATGATGCACTACCAAGTACATTGACATTGAAAGATAACCTCTTACAAATGCCAGACTGCCATGAAATTGACAGTTACATCTACTTTCACCAAGCTCTAGAGACTATGTGTGAATGTAAGTGCAGAACAGGCTAGTTTGAAAGTTTTATCCTTTTGAAGAATTCTAGACTGAACAGTTAAGATAAAGAATTACCAACCATTTTTTTCTGTTCTCGCTGCCAAAGGTCCTTGATATCTTTCCTTTGTCTATCCAACTCATTTTTCCTTCCAAGAAGAGGCTAAATAGGAAATATTAACGGAGTACATTAAAGGCATATAGGCTTTTTTGAATATTCTATGTAATTATATAGACTTTTGTCTCTTTTTTTAAACATACCTGCACAAATTTGTTAGACTGGAGAGCAGCAGCTGTTTGTTGCCAAAGTTGACTGTTCTCAATATCATTTTGAAAAGCATTAATGAATATTGACTGGAATGGCATATAATCCTGAAATTACACAGCACATGTTCTAGGTAAGACAGGTTAATGACATTCTGAATGTCTGTATAACTGAACTAGATTTTCAATTAAATTTAGTAAATTATTTACTAAAATAGTATGAATGTCAGATATGAATGTAGAAAATTACTAACTCATCTGTGATTCATTTTACTAGGAGAAAAGTCTACAAGCCCGAATCACAAAGCATACAAAATATTAGTCAGAAAATAATATTGTGGATCTGCATATGCAACAAAAATAATATTATATATACCAATTTCCATCACATCCTTCCATTTGTTAAATGAAGATCTTTTTAACTACTGCTTTATCATATAAATCAATTCTGTATCAGCCTAAAAATTGATCCCTCAACATCGGAGTTTTACTCCTGGGCAAGCCATCCAATAAAGATTTAAGACTAAGATAAAGCCCCAAAGGTATACACTCACCTGGTGTCCAACAACAGCTTTAGCAGTTTCAGCCATTTTTGCTAAACTTTTAGCACACTCCACTTCTGTTAAAAAAATTTCACATTTACTGTTTACATTATAACACAACAACAGTTATAACACATGCTAAATGCTTTTTACAGTCTTCCTTTAACAAACAGACCACAGAGGGGACCACCTTCACTTTGTTACAGGCCTTTAATTGTAGGAAATGCATGATAGCTCTGTCCACTTCAGCGGAACAGCTACTAATTTAGAAATCACATTATTGACAGTCTGCAGCACAGAGGCCTGACAACAGATTTAATTTCATCATGACAAAGCTGATTAAATGCCAGAAAGAGCCACTCACCCAAGCTAAGCTTTTTTTCTACCCATGCGATTACATCCTTGGTATATTTGGACCATGCTTTAGCATAGGACAGAGCCGACTCAATTCCACTGTCATTTCTTAGCAGCATGCTATCAACCTCCTCTGCTCGAAGATGTCCTGCAAATAAAGCATCCAACACAAAGAAGTGATTTTTAGACATGACCACACACTGAGAGCAAAGCCAGTATTAGCCAACTGTGAATGCTTAAGCAGCTCTGATCTTGAGTTGGTCTTTAATGCTAATTGACTCTAAACAGGACTGACAGCGGTTTTAGAACAAATTAAAGGGTCATAGTATTTTATCTGGAGTAATCATATGGTCAGCATAACTTTCTTCAAGAAAGTGACCCAACAAACACCAATCCTATGACAACACACAGAAGGTGCTTCAGGCCTTAGTTCTCCCCCCCCCCGCCCCCGCCAAAAAAAAAAAAAAAAGGCAGCCTGGGTTGGTTATTTACAAACAAATGAAACCTTAGCAATAACTTTTTTTTCCCCAGTGAAGTTGTAAAGGCAGCATAGGTATAAAATAGTGACCAAGCAACTTAGAACATTTTTACAAGAAAAACCCCCACAGATTACAAAACAGTGTTTATCAATGTTAAATGAATGACCTACCTTGAATATCATCCCTTTCATGCAGTGAACCCCCAGACTCCACAGAAAGATTCTCAAAAGACTGGTATGCAAGAAATAAAACATTAAGTTAGCAAAGCAAATCTCTCACTAGAACTGAAAGCTAACAAGATAAATGGCATTAGCAGCCCCTTTATTTTTTCACAGATAGAGCAGATAAAGCAAACTGCATCACTCCCTCTCATCTAAGGCACAACATTTTTTAAACCCCCATTGCTGGCAAATGAAAAAGAATAAATAGCAAGGAATCATTATATACCTTTACATCAATAACCTTGAAAGTCTGTAATGAAAGAGTTAAATATCAACCAGATTTGTTAAACAATTAAGTGAGCTTCAGCTTTTCTTAAATCCCTACCCATCTTTTAAAAACCTTTTCACACAGACTTAATGCCAGATACATAAAACAGACACCACTTTACAAGCCATTATAATCCTGTATTTCTTCCTCAAGGGAATAAAGTTTTTTGTAAATTACTTGCAGGTGGTGCACTGTAGGCACAACAGCTGACTGGTAACACTTGCTAATGAAACCCTGAGAATCAGTACAACCTGACAGAAAGTAATCCAATAATAAAAGGAATTTAGCACATCACGTCATCCCTACCTTTGTCCTCACTGCGTTTTGCTACCCCTTGAATTGTGCAAGTTGAATTATTTTTAAGACTGTGCTGTAGACCTGACTACTCAACAAATTTAAATAAATAAGAAGTTTACTTTGTAACCACTACCCCCTTAAAAGCCAAACCAAAACAAAGACAGAAATCAAATCCTACATAATTTTAAATGGATAAACTACTTTTGAATACTTTGAAGCACAAAGCAGACAGAAAACAAAGGCTAAGAAATAGCTGCAAAGTGTCCTCAAGCTTTGCAGGAAGAGCTTATTTCCATTGGCGCTGGTCTATTTTCAGACATTCACTAAAATGGAGCACAGTTATCAATGATAAAAGTAGTTTTGGTGTTTTTTAATGCAAATGAAAACTGATCATAAATCACACAAAAATCTCTCAAGAATCATTGTTTACTTCACAGCAGAAGCAGCTTTTCCAAAGACCAAAACATGCAAGGTATTAATCATCAGTGACATCAAACAGAATCAAATTACAGCCTAAAGACACCCTTTGTTACTATTACAGTGGCTGTCTAATACAAGAGAGCTTCAACAAAATGGAATGTTTTCCAGAACAGGTGGGAAATCTATTCAAAGCTGTCCCCTACTAAATTGGTAAAAAAAACCTCTAAAATCTGAATTTAGCAATGGATCAATATTTGGTTGCAGAGAAAGCTTGAACATTCCTAGATTTAGTTCAGATTTTCTGTAAAGTATTACTGTCTTCAAGATTATTTAAAAGTTGTTAGGGGAGAAAAAAATAATAATTAGAAAAGCTCCATACTTTATATTAACTTGGTGCACTTTTAAGTTCTGGTCCTAAAATTTTTTTCCCATTTCTATAAGACCTAAATCATTACAGTCCTGAAAACTGTTCACTCCTTTCCAATAAATCAGGCACACTGGTTAATGCAGCTAATCAAAGGTCACTCATTCTTTCACATTCACCCACTGTAAATATGTAATACCAAATTTTAGAAGCAAGCATTAACAAATGCTTTTATCTATGTCAAATCTTTTATCTACAACTTATCATGATGTGATCCGTGCAGCTTGCCCCCCTCAAGCAACCCAATGACTCATCCCAACAGTTCTAGCAAAATGAAAACCCTGACTTTCATTTCCAACTTGAATCTGTCTCTTCTGCCTCTTTTTCCCCTCACTACCCAACTCTCCCCCTAACGCAGGCAAATCTCTTCACACACTTTGAAAATTTTATCCTTCTTTATTATGCTCTCAGATCTGCACAGCATCAAATAACGTTCAAATAGCTTGTTGAATAATGAAAGGTCAGACATGTCTGTCTGGTCTCTTCTAGTATATTTTAAAATGCTTTTGTTTTTAATTAAAAAATCTTTGCTTCCACCTTGTACATCTGGTTGAACTACAAGAGCTAAAATGAGAGCGATTACATTTGCTAAGAGGGGGTATACATATCATTAAACTTAAGCTTCCAAGCGGAATGCCTAAAGTAAAGAATGTAGACTCCCCTGCAGTCAAGAGAAGCAAGATCAGCTCTGCCCACCCCCCTCATTGGAGCCATCCTCATCAGCTTAATTAGGGAGGTCCCTAACTAAAGAGGCAATTAAAATATTTCTCCTTAATCAACCCTCAGAGTATTTACATGTTAAATTCTACCAAAATGTTATGCCCTGTTTAAAATACAGCTAGCTGCTATATCACTGAACACGCACAAGTAGAGAAAATTAAATATTTTGCATTTAACTCCTGTTAACACTCAACTCCTCACTGGCCTCCAAATTCCTCTCTGAATTGTAAATCAAAGTGAAATGATTCACCTTTTAAATGTGTCTTTATT
This sequence comes from Ammospiza nelsoni, assembly GCF_027579445.1. Taxonomy (NCBI): domain Eukaryota; kingdom Metazoa; phylum Chordata; class Aves; order Passeriformes; family Passerellidae; genus Ammospiza; species Ammospiza nelsoni. The sequence continues at coordinate 19,445,230 of NC_080641.1, read as the reverse complement.
TGCCTAAATGAAAATGCATTTCAGACAGATTTCTAAGAAACTGAAGTATGTTACCCTACCTGCTCCAAAATTTATAATTGCTCACCTTCACATTAGGAAAAGCATGAGGTACTACAAAAGTAAAGTTTTAAATATAAGCTGACTTCTGAAACATCTAGAATGGAATTCCTTCTTCATTTCACTATATTCAAATTTCCCCTTGGCCTTCTCCTCACCCCCATGTTCAGAACAGCAATCTTTTGGAAAATCAATCATTCACTTCACAATACAATATATAAGACCATCTCTTTCCACAAGCACATATTTTTGCAACGCAAAACCATTTCAAGATCAAGATGTTGGCAAATTCACCAATTTCCTTCTGCTGGTGAATGAATTAGATAAACCAGTACTTCTTCAAATAATCTCATTTAATTTGCATGTGATGCTGGGTTCTATGCTATTTTATTTCATATTTTTTATCAATGACCTAAATTGAAGGTCGCTAGAGCCGGTTTTCTGAGTAACCTCCATATTGTTTATGAAGATAAGTTTTGTAGCAGCTACAGAATAACACACATGAGAGAAAGATGAATTATCAAACATAGTGAAAGTCTGAAAAGACTGTTCAGCTCTAGCTGCATGGATTGCTGCACACAAGCCTGTGTGAAGAAATGCTAAGTCTTAAGCATGTTTCAACAAAGCCTTTAAAAAAATGCATAATCTAACATTTTTAACCTTGCTGCAACTTAGCTTGTAATACACACTAATTATCAATTGTATTTTTCTTGCATGTAACTTTTAAATTTATTTCCTTTACCTGAAAGTCTGCTTCTCAATACACAAAAATTCAAAACAGAATTTGGTACCGAGCATTTTTCAATCATACCTTCAGAGTGTTTAAAGGAAGGTTTAAAATGTTGGTGTTTTTCTTTGACTACCTATAAGCTGACAGTTCTTTTAGTGAATTGTTGCTGAAACAGTTACAGCACAAACTGGGCTCCGAAAGAAGAAAAGGTAATTTTGTCATAAATACAAGTTTTTAAAAGCCAAAATGAAGTCCTTAACCCTTTGGTTTCCAGGTTTAACAGGAAATTGTCTAACTACTTCAGCGAGCAATCATTCAAGTATCTTACTTTTCCCCATTTATTTTCACTTAACCAATTTAAAAATCTCGAAAACAATGACAGCAGGTAGACCTGTCAAGTCATCCCTATCATTTAGAATACATTCAAGCATTTGAAATGTTGAATACACATTTTTCCTGGGTTGAAACCTTGTTTTAAACCACAGATGACTGGTAGTGTCCCAGCCCAACGATGCAGAGAGTTTCAGTGGAACTGAAGTCTCCTTTAACAGATATCAATTTACACTCAGAGAGAACGTGTTCAGCCTACCCGACTTCTCCGAGATACAGGAAGCCCCAATGACGAGCCATTGTCTACATCTCCCATAAGGAAGTCTGAAACACTGCCAGAAAAACAAAGAATTGTGTTACTTCATTACTTTACCTCACCAAGCAATTCTGTAACACTGAATTCAGAAATTCAGATAGTGTTACTAAGTCCTTGAAAAGCTCTGCAAATCATTTTTAGTAGACATGTTATATTCTCTGCAATTTCTATACCATCCTAGATTTCCTTATTAAGGAAAAAACCAAACTGACAAAAACCCAAAACAGTAAAATGTTCTAGATGTAGCTAATTAAAATTACTTTATTAGAAAATAGTTGTCCAAAAGAAAACTAAAGCTTTTGTTATTATTTTGTCTTAATTTGATTCAGCTCCATTGAGTTCTTTAAAAACTTGTTCTGGATTCCAACTTACACGTTTCCAAAATTGAGTGCCAATCTGTCAATGGAAGAAAATATTTCACTGAAGAGTTCTCTCTTATTTTCTTCATTAACTTCTTTGAAGTTCACCGCTTACAAAAAAAAACAACAAAAAAAAAAAAAAAAAAAACCAAAAAAAAAAAACCAAAAAAAAAAACCAAAAAAACAAAAAAAAAAACAAAAAAAAAAACCAAAGGGTGAGACGTGGGGTCAATTAAGCAAGTTTACCGGGCCTAGAGACAAATTTTATACACTAAGTCTCCTACAGAACATGCAACATTATGCTTTTCTGAATAACTGAAAAAACATGGTTTTAAAGAAGATTAGCAAGAAAGTAAACACTAAAGAAAAAAAAAAATAACACAATCCAGATGCTTCCCACAATGAAATCAGATTACTTTTGCACTTCCTGTATCTTCCCACTTAAGGAGCAGCTTTGTGTGGAAATGTTGGTAATGCATGAACAAAAACAGTCATTTACCAACCAGAGTGAAATCACACAAAGCAGCTCACAAAGGCAGTCAGATATTGGAACAGCTGTTTCTTTTCTGAGTAGAAATTTCAGAATTCCAAACAGGAGCAGCAGCTTGTGGGGGTGCCCCCTCAACTGAATGCAATCCAGAATCCAGCATTTCTGGCCTGAGTACAGGACAGGCAAGCAGAAAGTTATCAAAAGGTGGTGTCCACTGCAAAACCCTTCAGTTCTTAGCTCCACAGTCTGGCAAAAGCGCCTCAGTTTTTCCTGTCAGAAGTGGGGAAGAAATGCAGCGTAACTACTGGTGGTCCCAAATAGGAAGAAGAGTGTTGCTGGACAAATTACATGGTTTAAAGTGGTGATCAAGTACTTAATTACTCAATACAGCATTCAGCACACTTCTATAAAAAGCTGGAATAATGAAACAAGAATGATTCATCCAGAGTTTCTATTAACAACTACTAAACAAGAAGACAGAGGGAGAAAGGACAAGACAAAAAGCACGACCATTTTTGTCGGGTTTCAACTTAACTCCTTAATCAATGGTGACTGGGAGATCTTTTCTAGAAAAGCTGCATATATTGCTTTGAGCTGAAGCTGCATCCTCTGGAGGGAAGTTTTTCCCAGAGTTACATTGTGAGAAATGACAACTTCACATTAGTAATTTTTAAGGTTTTCTTTTTTTCAACTTACTGTTTTTTAAGTTTATTTTTTTAAGCAATGCAATATTCTTAATTCTCTAGATTTATGTCACATATGCTCACACCTATTTTAGACGTACTGCAATGACACACATACAGGTACTCAACCCACATCACTTTTTGCAAAATCTAACAAGGTTAGTTTGTCTTCCTTACATTTCAAGTACAAATAGAATACAATGACTCATAGAAGTAGTACAATTAAAATAATGTTAAAATGTCGCCCATTCTATACAAATTTTCTCAGCAAATTAACAGGCTTTAATCTTAAAAAGTATTCAAACTTCCTGCCAGGTGCCTAAATACTAATGGGTAACAAACAAAGAAAGTACAGAATTTGCTCCCCCATTAGACTTCCTTTGTGAAAGGAAAAGTTTTTTACCAGTAAAGTAACACAGTTAAATCCATTTCTTTTTACAAAGTATGTCAACAGACTTGATCAATGTTTTATAACAACTATTTCTATACAAAGACATTACGGAAAATACATATTTTTCTCATGGGCTATTTTTAGAATTACTTGCAAATACAAAATAATTTTGTAATAAGCCTACAGCAAAAAACAATTTTCGCATATTATGACAACATTACCAGTCTCTGTTGACACAGTTCACTACTAAATTACAGCTTCTCCTAGCTCTTCATTCAGCTACACTTCGTAATTACAAAAAAAAGAAGCCTCTGGCACTTTTGTTTGAAATGAGATTCGATAAAGCTCCACAGATCGGTTTTTTTTTTTTAAATAACTTCGTAAATAGCAGTGGATTTCTTTTTTTTAAAATTCAGGTTTGTTGAAAACCTCAGCTTTGCAGAAATAATGTTGTGCATAAGTCTAAACTTTGCATTCCAAATCATTAAGCAGCAACAGTCACAAGAACTATTGATTACCAGTCCCTAATGACTGGAAAAATCATTTAAGAGCTGGCATGAAATGCAAACTGTTTCAAAATTAGAAGGAATTAGCAAAAACTGTCTATGTATTCCAAGCACTTACCATGGAAACATTTGTATATCCATTAGCTGCAGAGTCTTCAGAGAGAGAGCACTTCTTTCACTTAGCTAACAAGACATTAATATAGAGAGCCTTTCCCTAAAGAAATGCCGTCTGCTTCACTCTGCCTTCCTGTTTCAGGAAGGGTTTTGTTAAGCTTTACACTTTATATGCCAGAGAAATCCTTTCTTTTCAGGATCCATCACAACAGGAATAACAAATCTCAAATTTTTCTGATTTACTTCTTTTCACTTCTCCCAAAACAGGTTAATCTAATCTCTTAGTAATTCAGTAGAACACCACCAGCTTTTTTCTAGCTTACCACCACTGGAATGCCGATGTACTTAACGTCAACTTTAAACCACGCACTCTCTTTCCCCAGGACATCCTGACTGCACACAATAGCTACTGACAACAATGAACTGTAGTAATCTTGCCATGTCTGGAAATGACAGCTATCTATCTATAGTTCCACAGATTTCAAAGCAAGAATACAACTAGACAACCCTTTAAAGCAAGATTTCAGGTGACACATAATGAACTTCAAAAAATCATATGACAGTGGTACTTTAAAATCCAAATCCAGTACCAGAAATGCAAGCCTAGCTTGCAGTGGATCTCTATTTCTAAAGCTGTCTTCAAACAAAGGTGGGTTTGACAATCTCATTAAAAAGCTGCAGTATGCTGCAGTTCCAGCACTTGGGTCATGCCATCAAAACTTCTTCAAATCAAGCGCAGATCAGGCTAGGGAACCCAAAACAGCCATGAAGGCTTAGGAATTGAGAATCCCAGAAGTTGAAGCATTGCCTGAGGACATTTGAGCAATGCTTCTAAAAACCATGAAGGAAAGGCTGCCAGCTATGGAGACCCAAGGGCAAGCAGGGCCTTCAGAAGGTGATGGGTGGCTCCCAGTGAACTCACAGCCCATGGGACACAGCCACGCTGGAGGCAGCACAAGTTCACTCGCTGCCCCAAGCCTGCTGCCCACACACACGTGCAGGACTGACAGCAGCAAAGCTGCCTTGCCAGCTGCCTGCAGAGCCTGGGCAAGTGCTCAATTTGCTCTTTGCAGGTCAGCTTTCTCATACATGATGGATATATATGATAGCATCACCATGTATTTTCTTAGACAGGAACACATCCTCAATCCATGCTTTGCTAGCTGACATAAGTAAGCAACCAGCTGACTGGCTTAGAACTGAGTACCTTTGCAACGAGTTTTGTCTTTAAACTCTCAACAATGCCTTCAAAAACCTTTCAGAACCATGTCAAAAACAAAACAACCACCCAAGCAAACAAAAAACCCAACAGAGACCAAAAGACCACTCCCTCTGAAAACAAAGACTTTAATACCACTTGTTATTACATCTCTTCTTCAAAAACATGTAAAATAAATGGGGAGAGGAACATAAGTAAAAAGAGTAATAGTATGGAGATTGGAAATAGGCAGAAGAACATTCTTGTATTCTAGAGAAGATCAACAGGCTGTCCAAGCCCTACTGTTCTACTTTTGGTTCTTAGTGCCACATCATTTCACCAGCCTGTACTTACTACCAGGTTTGGCAGCCTCCTCAACTTGAGCTGGATGCCAACAAGACAATTTCAAGGAACTGTGTCCTACTCTTTCCATAATAAATTTTGCTCTCAATGAACATCACAGATACACCAAAAAAACTCAATTACTTCAGTTCAGTTTTTTATTTCTTGTTTGAGGTATTTCTTTTTGATGCAGAACTACTACAAAAAAGCCTATGCTTAAATAGCAAACTTCTACAAGTATAATTTTCAGCTTTACCAGGAATCAGTATTCATTCTAGTGATTAAGTCAAAGGGTGTAATTAAGAGCAGAAGAAGAGTACAAACTTGAATTCAGTATGGGATCAGGAGAACCATGTTCTCTGGGGCCATCAACTATTTAAAGGCACTGAGTGGAAAAATAACAACTATGAACATGATGCTGTGCCAGAATGGGAAGTGACTTACAGAAATGGGAGCCTAAACAGGTTCCAAGCAAGATGCTTTGCTAAGTCTCAATTCTTCCAGGTCAAGTGAGGTGCCATTTAAAAGACATTTGTCACGAAGCACTCAAGTAGGCATATAAAAGTAGTAGAGCCCAAAGAGGCCCAGTGAGGCATGTCATGTCCAAGATATAACCAGAGAAATCAAATGTGTCATGCCCCACTCTTTTCACTGCCATTTTCCCTCAACCTCAGTCCAAAACAGCCAAGTCTGACAAACCTGTACTGTCAAGCATGATTCTCTGTAGTATGATTCAGGTAACATGATATAAGTAGTTTTTCCTTCAATCTATCTAAAAAGAAAAGCATTGAACATCCAAAGCAGAACGAGGGGCACATTTGTCTCATTCCCATTGAAGGTCCTAAAAAATGGCCAAGAAGCTTGAAAGAGGGTCACATGCACTCTAATTTTTGTTAGCCTTTGAAATATTCACAGATGCACTAATCTAAAGGGGGGTAGTCCATCTGTACTGGACATTTTGATTAAAGCACAGTGCAACTTGTCATAGTTAGGAGAACACTGAACAAGACACTAAGACTTCACGAGCCACTAATGTTCCAAAGTTATTGTAACTGATTTAACGAAGAGCAAAAGGCATTTGTTTGTTATAATAGCAGTATGTCCCTACATGAAGTTCCAAAGAAAAACTGGATTTGAAACTCTGACATTATACAAAGACTCAAAAATCAGGAGGTAGAACCATGTGTAAATCTCAGCTTGTTTCTATTTCATCCTCTCCTAAATAAACATCAGAATTTTCCACATCAGGTTCATTTTCTTCCTATTCATAAATCCAACTACTGAGTGCTTCCATATCTTTTTATAGTTCTCTCCTCCAATGACAAGAAACAGATAAGTCACATGAACTTTTCATAATGTCACATTAACAAAGACAGGGAAGCCAGAGGAAAAAGGATACTGGATATGTTCTACCAGCTCCTCACATTCTTGTAGCTTCCTGTTTATTCAAAAGCTGCATTACCTCTGGTGAAATAACCACAGATGAAAACATGTGAACGCATGTGTCACACACAGGTCAAAGTAAGCAAATCTGAGGTCTGATATGCTTATAATCACCACAATGTGCTGCATTTTTATTTCCGCTTTCTCAGTACCAGCTGTCCTACACTTCAGTTTGAATATAAACTTGGAGCAGTAGGATCTTCAGAAAAAGAACAGCTGTAAAAACCAAACAGGTGCTAAAGGCAAACTGCCTTCACATTTACCACTGATTATGTTGGGGGAGGTAGTCTGTTTTCATACAGCAAAGGCTTCACTGCTCACAGAGAAGGAGGGCTGAAGTACCATCAAAGAGTCCTGAAGTCTTGAATCTCCCCATTTCCATCTCCAGAGGTGTCACAAATACACTGACAGGCATTACCAAAATCTTTGTATCAAAGTACTTGTTTGTATCAATGGCTACAAATATTGAGGCAGCACTGTTTCTTTTCAGCTCTTGTAAATGACAGTTCAACCCCTAGTGAAAGAAGATTTTCAGATAGGCTACTAAACTCTATGCAAGCCTTTTTTTTCCCCTTTTCAGTTTTAAGAGCTGGTTTTCTCCTTTTCAGAGGTAGGGGGCTGACTCATTCCTCCAGGAGATGGCAGGAAACCAGTCACCTGAGTGAACAGCTGAGCTCAAGTGCCCGGAGAAGGCCTCTAAGTGTTGTAGGATCACTGACATCATCCTGCTTTAGACTTTATGGATTTTGCATTTCATGCTGTTAAGCTTGAGAGCGGTTCTAAAACAATATATGATTTACTTGCATACCTTAGGTCACTTCTCCTCAACATTTCTTAAATTAAATAAATTGAACATTGTCTACGACCACTGAAATTAGGGCAGAGGACACTGTCATCTTACCACAGCACTTAAGAATGGAAACAGCTTGTTGGAGGTGGAAGAATTATGTTTACTAAACAATTAACATGTTCACTGAATACTGACCACCACTGTATGTGAGTACTTCAACTTTCCCTGTGACCAATAAGCAAACAGCCCCACAAGAGATACCCTCTGTGTTTCTGCTGTAATGTACAAACCTCTAAAGCAAGCTCAGAAGTTACAGTCCTGTCCCATGATCATTTGAAATACAGGTACAGATTCATAGGAAACTCTGTGTGTAACACAAAGAAAATGAGAAGTACTCTGCTACTACCTGCCAAGATCAAACAAACTGGCAAAACCATGTATCAATAGGAACCATCCATAAGAAGCTTGGAAGAATCCAATATATAGGAATCAGGAAGCTAAACACATTATCATTTTAACTGATATTCCCACTTTACTGAATCAACAATACATTTCAGACATACTAAGATAAATAGGAAATAAGAGGGAAGGCCTAGACAAAGAAGAAAAACCATTTGTGTCTCTGAAGGAAGATATCCTACATGATTTAACACGGGCAAGAGGGAGAGATTTAACCCTCCTCAAAGCTGGTTCCACAGTAATATACCAGACTCCAGAGCAGGAAGAGCTGCAGTCAAAGGTTACACAGGGAAGGAACAGGTTTATGGGGCTGGAGCAATTGAGTGCTTCATTATTTGCATTTGTCTGGCATGCTGAGAACTGCAGTAGCAAAGATCAACAACAGAAAGTATTTACATGTCTGCAACACTTTTGTTGCTATTGACACCTTTATTGACACATGGCTGCATTGCACTTGTGGAATTTATAACTCTTCAACTATGCAGATTTGAATTGCTCAGAGATTTCTTCACCTGATATAAATACAATACCATCCTTACAGATTCAGAAACTTAGGCAAAGATTCTTGGCAAATCTCAAAGTAGATACATGCCACGTTTATTACTCTGTGATATTGTTCTGTGTTACTCAGGTAAAGAAAGCTTAAAATCAAAGGCTTGTGCTTTTAGAATTCAATGTGGGTTTGCACTTAGCTTCCTACAAGCAGAATTTTATCACATCGACAAGAGAACAAGCTACTTAATATTACTTTTCATTTAGGGAAGGCATTTTTTTAAACAAGTATTACAACATTATGCTTTAAAAACCCTCAGTTTCTTCTGTATATGTAGAATTCTATCTATAATTCTAAGCCAATCAAGTCACTAATTACAATTTTCCATGAATATGAAAGACAGTAATTCCTTACCTTTTACTTTTGCAATAACTGTTCCTGCAGCACTAAGAATATCAACTGAATTTAGAGTCTGATGTTTATTTATCACTGCTTTTAAAACACGTAGTAACTCCCCCAGGCGTTCATGAACTACTTGATGCAGGCCATCATGATTTTCTGAAAAAAGTAAAGGAGAAACTTCATTAAAACAGTGAATTGACACCCAGTCACATTACAAAAGACTTTGAGAGTACTCACCTGCACGGAATTCTAAGCCATATTGAAGCTGAGCATACTTAAAATAAAGAAATTGTTAAAAACAGTTATAGTAGCAGCTGCGAATAGTAAACTTGCAATATTGTACACCATTTACACAAACTTATTTCTCACAAAAACTGAAGCAAGCATGCTTTAAAAAAAGGAGGGGAGGAATTCTATAACAACACCCTAAGGTTTCCAAATTAAACCATCATTTTTTCTCATGTAATTTCATCAACCACCATTTTGATAATTATTTATATGAAAAAAGGTATCAACAAAAGCAGATTCTGATTGTTCATTAAGTAATTCTTCACCTGATACAAATTCAACACCATGTAGGTATAGTTTGAAAATTAAAATTTCTGGCAAATGTTGGTTAGTTTTTGATTAAAGTATCAGCAAAACCTTAAGCATCTTTAGTATATAAGCCAAGATCTACAAAGGTCTGTCTTTAAGCATGTCAGTCCTGATAAGTAAGTTGAACATCTAAATTGGGCCAAATCAGAAAAATTCACAAACACACTCTAAGATGGTGATGCTTTTTATAGCACATGCCTCTTGCTATGTGCCTCTAAATCCCAACCTCATCTAAGTTTTTTACAAAATACTTATTGTTGCATGCACAGCACAGGTTAAACTACAATGTGTTCTGTTACAGAAGAGGTGCTGGTGCATGGAATTAAAGTTTCTCATGTGCCAGAGTGCTGCGTTGCAAGTTGTGGTAAAAAGCTTTCAAATTCAGGAAAGTCTAGCTTATGAAAAAGAAAAAGAGGATCTAATAGAAGCTGACTCACTTCCCCTCCGAGCAGGGCAATTCTGTGTTGTCTGTGGCCATGATAACAAACAGGTCAATACAGACAATCACAGTACACTGCAAATTGATCCAGTGCTGCTCAGAGAATAGTTTCAACTCAGAGCCATTTTTTTCTGGTGACAAGACATTATATTCAGGCTAGAGGCACCTAAATTTTTCTGAGGAATCCACACAGTACAACATGACACATCAGTATAGTGGATCACTGCTGTCAGGTGTGCAGGTGGGGAGGCTACACACAAATATTATATATTTGTATCAGGTACAATAGCAAGTCTCCTAAGGACTACCATGCTTCAGGCTTTATTTCCCTACATACCACATATCAGATTTTTTTTTCAACTCAGACTGGCTTATACATTGTCAAAGGAATAAGCCTTGACTCAGGAAGTACACCAAGGTAAACACTATCTACCATTCACAGGCACTTTTCCTGCTGGAAGGGACAAGCAAGCTCTATCTGTAACAGGACACACAAAAGTCTAGGAAAATCCATCTTAGTCAGCAGTAAATTAGGAAAGTTCTAAATAACTTGTTAAAAAAATGACCACCCAATTGTGGCTTCATCTTCATTTACGCCTACATATAATGATTTTGAACTGACTCAATACTATTAAAATTTGATAATATACCTTGCCAGAACAACAGAGCTGGGTGGGAAAGGCAAAATAAGTGAGAAAGGGAAAAACAAAAGAAAAGTCTTGAAGTGGACACAAGCCCCTTCAAGTCTGGAACACCAGTAATAAGCTTCAAAGGGAAATGCTAATGGAAAACAACCACTGAGTTGAATTAAATGTTTATCATACCATCCAGAAGAACACTATCACTAAAATAGTGCACTCAAGGAGGAGATTACTATTTGTACTTTCAAAAGCAAAGGCTACACCCAACTGAGATTTCTTTGTATTCCATCACTGTATCATTTGTTTACAAAATATCGGAAACATTGTTTCTGTGCCTCCAGAAGACAAAAGGTCTGTGACAAGTGGTGCTTGGGGAGAGGTGGGGGCAGAAGGCATCAGGAACCACAACTACACTGCATTCACAATAACTGAGACCAAACAGACACTAAACCAGAGATTTCCTGTTCAGGACAGATTTAGAAACCTCAGGTAGCAAAACAGCCTAAATATGCCCGATGAACAGAAACAGAGTTTTAATGGTAAGAAGTCTGAAAATGGCTGAGATCAAAACAACGGTAGAACAAATACAGTGAAAGGAATGCACAAGGAAATGTGCCTCCAATGAGTTCCTGCAGCAATTCAATCTAACTGAAGTACTCACAAAAAGTATTTACTTTCAATTTTTTTCTGTCCCTTGTATTGCTGTACACATTCATTGATGCACATGAAGTCAGCAGGAAATTCTCCACCAATGGATGCCATATTGTTTTAAAACCTCTCTCAAGCTTAACAGCATGAAATGCAAAATCCATAAAGTCTAAAGCAGGATGATGTCAGTGATCCTACAACACTTAGAAGCCTTCTCTGGGCACTTGAGCTCAGCTGTTCACTCAGGTGACTGGTTTCCTGCCATATCCTGGAGGAATGAGTCAGCCCCCTACCTCTGAAAAGGAGAAAACCAGCTCTTAAAACTGAAAAGGGAAAAAAAAAAAAAAAAAAAGGCTTGCATAGAGTTTAGTAGCCTATCTGAAAATCTTCTTTCACTAGGGGTTGAACTGTCATTTACAAGAGCTGAAAACAAATGCTTCCCAAAAGAAAGCATACTCTGTAGGAGAGTGGAGACAGAAGAACAGAGTGAAAAAGCATGCATTCAAAGCTGACAAGTCTAATATACAAGAATGACAGTACAAAGCAGCTGGAAAATCTCTTTGCCAAGTCATCACAGTAGCACACTATTGTCACTGGCATCTCAGTCCTCAATGGTTTTGGTCACCACATTTTCTAACTGCTCACACATCTTTAATGTAAAAGTATAATCTACCTATTTTCTAATTTTACATATTTCTCAAAGGGAAGCCTTTGTTTAGTAAGTTACTAAGCAATAATGTCCTTACAGCTATGGATTCTATTCATGCAAAACAAAATCAAATTTGCTCATCAAGCTTGTGAGCACCAGTCACCCTCCCTGCCAAGTCAGGGCTGGTCACAATACACGCAGTCGGGAAAGGCACTGCTGTGTCAGTTGGCTGGCATTCTTTTGTCTGACCCGATTTATTATTGGCCCAAACATTTCTGAAGTTGTTTATGTCAACAAATGTTTGCCAGGATAAGTTTAAATACAGACTAACAGTCTTTCTTCCACTACACTGCTCTTCAGACCCATACAGGAGATGTACATGCAATTCTACTTTCTGCTTCTCCATGTAGAATATTAAGGCCTTTTAATAGCAGCAGACTTTCTCTCTACTACTCAATTTCCACCAGTCCCCAAAGAAGGGAAACCACTAATACAACTATTGTTTTGCTGTGGCTAACAGTTTGTTTAGAACGGAAGTTGGTCTCACTAAAGAAAGACAGGGTAGCAGTCTAGATAAAACAACTGAGAAGTAACATCTCTGCAAAATTCCTTGAGTCAGAATGCATGTGAGACTGTCAAAGCAGATATTCTAGTTCACAACGAGTAAAAGTCCAGCTTTCCATTAGGAACCTTTTACAATTAAGAAGATGTGGTTAGTGCATTCAAATATTCTCAAGAACATTACACAGTGTGAACAACATGCTGGGCATATCCTCTACAGCCACAAGTTTATAGACACAGAGCAGCTCTTCAGACTCAGGGAAATCTACAGAAACTCACCTCACTGGTCAAAATCTCACTATAAACAAGGTATCTTGGAGTTTGCACAAATATCTTCTGCATCTACCTTCATAAACACACTATGCCTTCACTATGATCAGAATCTACAGAGAACTCACTCTGGACATTTCCAGTAGAATAAATGCAGCTGATGAGAGCCCTAAATGCCCATAGCAGCCAACACCCTCACTAGGTCTAGTCCTCATTCTGGGAGCTCCCTCTGTAAATCTGTTCTCCTGGGATCACTGAAGTGTGTGTACTTCACCTCCCCTTCAACTGAAATATAATAATCTGAATTCCAATTTTAGGCACAATTTCACATCTTCTCCATAAATCTTAACCTCTCTCAGGACAAACAGGCCAGTCAAATAATCTTGCAGGATGGTGGTGAGGACAAGCACACAAACTTGGAAACAATTTCCCAAATATCTGGATCCAGAACTTCAATAAAAGGTTTCACCTTATAGGATGCAAACAGTCAGCTTCTCATCATTTTCAGTCTTTGAAGGACACAGAAAAAAGAGGCTTGAGTAATAAACATTTCACTATTCAAGACCAACATCTTGGCTAAGAGACTATTCACTCTGTTTATTAAAAAATCTCATTTAGACTTTAAGTAAATTATATCCTGTTTTAATTACACTCTAGAGAAGGATTACACGGCATCACTACTTGTGCCACCTAGGGCAGGGAAAAAAATCAGCAATGGAATGAAGCTGATCCAAAGTAAAACAGATTTTAGCTAAAAATCTCATTATTATCATCTTCATCTATGTCCATACTGCATACTAGGACACTGTCAGCACTCAGGTCTGAACCTGATCCAGACCATGAGACTTCCCAGTGAGCATCACAGAGTAGGCAAAACAATCACACCATCATAAACTGTGTGGAAATCACCTAATTCCTATATCTGAAGTTTGGCAAACGGTCCCAGATTAAACTATCATTTTCTTTTTGCCTGTTATCTCTGTCAGCCCCATTCTAACACAATTAACAGCCTGGCACATTTGTTTGATTTAACAGAGTTCACTACCACATTCAAAAGACCACAAGAATTAATCAAACACACAGTGAGCAAGTTTTACATTGATTGTGGTTTGACCATAGCAAAGTTACCTATGTCCCTGCACCTGGTCTACCAAAAGCAGCTTTTTTAAGGCAGTAAATATATGAGTTAGACATGATTTTCATTGACTGTATGGATATAAAATGAACAAAACTTCTTCCTTTAATGGTGGTAGAGATATTTGTTGGTGGTCATAGTTCAGGAGTGATGAGAAAGCAACAGTTTAGCTATCACATTTCTTCATTATTTGGCTACATGCTGCAGATATAAGGAAAGAAACATTTTAATTCACCGAAAAACTCACTCAGAGAATTCCTGGAAGAATTTATTCCTGCAAAATCTCTAGCAAGGCTGGAAGCTGCAGAAGGGTCTGGGAGAGTCATCACCTTTCTATCCTGTGCACAATGCAGAGTAAGAAGCCACCTACCCATCCCTCTGTCAAGGAACATAGTGCTTGAAGCTTCCAAATTAGCAAGATAGCCAGTCCCAGCCTTTTTGTTCATCAGTATCATGGCAACCCCTGTTGTCATGGCATCATTAAAACACACCACACTAAATTCATAGTCTTTAGCAGCATGTGCTCCAACAATCCTCTAACTACATCATACTGCAGCAAAAAATTACAATTTATGGAAAATAATCAGTTAAGAAATTATTTCAATGAGGAAAATCTAGGGACACGTGAAGTTTGATTAGGAATGAGGAAAACAAAGTAACAAAAACAGTAACCCAAATGCCTATATTTGAAATAAAAGCATTAGAGTTTTCTAAGGGTTTTTTTTTGAGAAGAGCAATATTGACCCAGTTCAGTGAGAATGCATTGAGACTTCCTGCAAACAGCTCACTGAATACAGTACTGAAAGTAGCACTGTTTGATTCCAGTTATTCCACACAAAAAATTCCTTTTTAATAAAAGAAAGCATTTAACATTTGGAAAGTTAATGGTCTCTTTACTGTTAAACTACTAAATTTATTCTTAAAGTCAGGTTGCACAAATTTAGGGTGAAATAAAAAAGCACCTGGTACTTACCTCTTTTTTAATTTGAACAGTAACAGTTTTGTCTTTACTTTTTGAAATAAGCACCCTGTATAGGCAAGCTTGCAATTTTTGCAGAAAAAATACCCCTGAATAGAACACAAAAACTATCCCCCATTAGTTAATACTTCCAAGGTAAGTTTTCTAGCATGATGACTTTTTGTTATATATCACAAATGCAAAAATAGCCGTTTCAAATGTGTCATTTGCTGTTAGGGACTGGCCAACATACAACAATTTATCCATTTAGATTCAACAACTAACCACGCTGATCAGCCTCTGATGTGACCTTGAGCTGTGCTGGTTTTTGTTTTTCATTAAACTGGACTAACGTTCCTACCCCATTTTAGTTATGGGCCAATTCTGTGCTTGTGAATTCAAAACTTTTGTAAGAAGTCCTTCTTGACCACATATTTAGAGCAAATCCAGACTAAATTAATGTTCAGAAATTAAAGTTACAAAAAAAAGTCTTAATCTTTTCAAACATTAATAAAATAGGTGTATATACAAAATACATCAGAATAATCAAAATCTTATAGTTCTGCTTACACTGACAGCAGTTATATATTTTCCTTTTGTTTGTTTGCCAACTGACATCAGCAGAAAAGTTGTTACTTCACGTTTGTCTCACATTTAGATTCATAGATGAATTCCCCATTTGCTGAAGAGGGGAAGCCTTTCAGAAAAAAACTACCACAAAGCAGTTTCTATTCTATTTCAATATGCTGTACACTACATGCCTTTATTATTCTACTAGCCTTGAGATTCCAGTCAACTAACCCAGGTGTGTTCAGCCACACAGTTTAATCTTTAGAATACTTTAATCTTTTATTAAACCAAAATTTAGACACCAGAATGCAGTAATGAATGAAAATTGAAAGTGTTTCCTTACTTACCCATTTCTGACAAAATGAGAGTGAAAAACATTACTTGGTAATTTTAGTCACTGTTGATTTCCCTGAATCTTCCCAGAGATTAAGAATAAATCCAGGTGAGGATAATGTTTCAGAAGATTCAAGACATATTTTAAGCTAAAATTGTAAATTGTCAAGTGGACATAAGGCTATATTCTTTAGTATGAATTCATTAGCAATAAACCTAATCAGTCAAATCAGTCACA
Organism: Ammospiza nelsoni; assembly: GCF_027579445.1. NCBI lineage: Eukaryota > Metazoa > Chordata > Aves > Passeriformes > Passerellidae > Ammospiza > Ammospiza nelsoni. Next base: position 19,429,088 of record NC_080641.1, on the reverse strand, counting down.
GTTCACAAAAAAATCATATCCATTGGGACAGGCAACCATACATCTAATAGTGACTAGTTACTTATTTCTTATTCAAGGATATTTCACTAAAACTTAGTCAAACAGTCACTAGACTGAACAGCTGCCAATGGAAGACACTGTTAAAATACAATGAGAACTCTTATGCTCTAAGCAACTATGTTCCTTGCACACTGGTTCAAGTTCTGAGAGTATATGAAGTAATATTCACTCAACATTTACAGCACAAATTTAAAAAAAGAACAAATCACAAAATGAAAGATTCTCCAGCAAGTTGATCATACCACATCAAACTGGCACACAGAAAGAGTAGTATGAAAGTTATGGTTTATTAATTCTAAATAAAATTAATTTCACCTTTGGTAACCAACATCAAGAGATGATCAAACAATACTTAACCTTTAACTCACGTTAATTTCAATCTAAAATGCTGTTTGTTCTACCTGCCTGCTCCTTCCACTTTCAGCGTAAGCCACTGAGTGAGTGAAGAAGTTATGTTACTGCTGCCTGCCCACCTAGTTTTCTAAAGACCTCACAAAGCCAGGATTACAAGACAATATGGTGTTAAACAAGGGGTGTGTTATTTTGTGCATTTATTTTAAAGGATTTTTTTAAACACAACTATGGACTGCTATAGGATGTGATAGTAGTCCATTTCTGGTTTATTGATTAAAAGAAAAAAGTTACACTTTAAAATCAACTTAAATTTAAAGTTGTATTCAAGTCCCTAAAGGAGCAGCTGATAACATCAGTTGTCTAGAAAACTGGAGAACATAAAGGATTAAGGGTTATTTGAAGTTCCTTCAATGATGTCCTGCTGAAACAACCACCCAACAGAGTAAAACCTGACTGCAGAACTCATATGTGACGAGCCATTTGAATGGTCCAAACAAATACTTTTAAAATCTTCCCATTTACTAAACTCAGGAGCAGTCAATCTCCACTGCAATATAATGTTTTGATACCAGTTAATTCACACCAAAGCATTTTTGAAGATCTTTGGATAAAGAGAAAATACAGTAACACTATCATTAAGGCAGCAACTGATGTCACACTGGCACTTGCACTTCCCAAAACACAACAGTAACTCACTGTACATCTCACCATTAATTTTTAACAGAGTAGTATTTATTGAAAATACCTTGCAACAGAAAGGTGAGAAACACAGCAGAATTCATTTGCTTTGTGGTTCTGGATTCACCCATCTGTTTTTCCCTAGTACCACTGAAGTTGTCATTCCAGGTAGTCAATGCTAGATCAAGAATTTATGTGCTTCAGGCCTATTGCTTTCTTTCCAAATTAAGTTCTCAGCCACCTTCTCTAAAATCTCATGTCTAGCCATCATCTGAAGCCAACTACAGCTAGAAGGAGTTCTCCATTGCTTGCTGAATTTGTTTGCTTGTCCTTAACACAAGGGTTTAAACATAATAGCAGAAAGCATTTAATCTGAGCACTGCAGTCTGAACCCTCCTGTCAGCTTCCCCTTCAGCACTGGCATCAGCTGTTTATCACAGTCACTTTCTCAAAGCCCTTCACAAACTGTCTTCACTCAGCTATCACAATTCATGTGTACTGCTAAGCTTTCAGATAAACAATTTGCAGCTTACTCAACACAGAACAAAGCATTTAGAACTACCTCTCAAAAAAGCTGCCTGCTCAACTGCTCTTCTGCTTGTGAGCTGAGACCATACTGACTACCAATCCTCACTGCTCTGCACCTCCACCACTTCAGTGATTCCAGTGAACACTTTTTTCCCCACTTGTTGTCAGCACTGGACAACTTCTGGACAGACCTTTTAGTTCCACAGTTGTGGCAGAACAAAATAACTAACACACCCTGTACACAATAAATTAATTAAATCAAAAGTCCACAGGAGAAACAAACAAAAAAACCCCACAGAAAGCATTCTACTAAAGAATCCATTCATACCACTATAAACACTAAAACAGCAAGATAAATCTGTGAACACTGAGCAGTCTTTAAGCTAATGCTTCAGGAATACCATGTCCATAACTATTTCAGTGTCATCTGAGCTTAAAAGTAGAGCTAAGAATATAACTGTAGTCCAAAAGTAGAACATTAACTGATATATAACATTCCCTCACAACACAGAGCCCTAAAACAATCACACCTGCATAAACTGGGAAAATTTAAATACAATATTTAGAGAAGAACTTGGAAATGCTAAGTATGTCAAGTCCTAAAGGTATCAAAGCCTCTTTCTGCAAAGTCATGAAGGTACTTTAATTCCACCATACAAATATACTTCCTGCAACTTACTGATCTACAACCCTGCAATTGACATTTTCCATTATTTTTTTCATGCATTTTTGCTGAAACTTCCTCACTAGGTCCTTCCCATCTCACAGACTTCTAAAACCAGGGAAAGACTGAGACATTATAAGATTTAGAAGAGCATCTGATCCCTTCCCAAACCAGAACCTCCCCTTCCCTTCAGCAGGTACGTGCAGCAAGCTCCACAATCCCAGGATCACTGTGTGTCTCACAGACAAGAAGCACTAACAGAACTTGTACCAACATCATGAACTGCTGCAACACCCCCCTGTAGGCCCTGAACCAAAGTTATACACAGCAGAGAGAATCAGCATATCTGAAAAAGGGGACATGTTATATTACTACAATAGCTTAAATATCTGAAGTAGTTCAGTAATGACAAAGAAAACAAGACTGAAGAGGTAAACTTTGTTAACTTAAGATTAAAACCGGTTTATCAACTAAAAATAACTGTAATTGGCAAGTAAGAATTCCTACATACTTTTAAAAATTAGTCCAAGAAATTATTCAAGCAATAAAGGAGAAAAAAATGGGGAAAAGGAAAAAATCTTTTGTTCAGCTAAATCTCAGCCTCAAGAAAAGAAAATTCCTCAAGTCCTAGGTTTTGCATTTACACTGTTCTGTAACAAATGCCATTAAGATGAAAGTATAACTCACACTTAAGTATTTTCTACAGCCTTACATGAGCCACGTCCGTCTTCCATAGAAAGGGGCATTTTAGGCAGACAAAGGAATAAGCCCCCATAAAATCCCTATTTTCCTGAGGAAAGGAAAACAGCTATGTACAAAAATCAAGGTCCAAGCTCTGTATCAAATCTCCTAGCCTGCCATGCTGTTCTAACTCTAATGCATTAGCAAGACATTAGCTCTAACAATCAAATCACTAGAACTGTCAGATTGGATGAACATTTGCTCAGAATTAAGCAACAAGTCAGCTTCAGTTCTGTGACCTAGCCACATAAATAGGAAGAACAAACACTTCCAACAAAACTGGTGGAAAAGGAATGGTTTAGTCCATGAAAACTTCATGAAGTCAAGATCATTAAGATGACAATTACAACTCTTAACTCTATGCTGTCAGGCACACAAAAATTGTTTGTACTGATGTTCTTCTTTTATGTTGCAACTTTGATAAATTGACGCATGAGCAAAATAAGAAAACCAAATATTTTTGTGGATTTGCTATAATACATTTTGCCAAGAGTGGGAAACTCATTTATGGCAAGCATTTTTTGTTTTGTTTTGAAACACACAAGAGCTCCTACATGTACATGGAAATTGCTGTTTAGAACACAAGACTTAGACTGAATATGGGTCAATTCTTATCTTTCAGATGTTATCACAGAGCTCTTAGAGAGATACAAGTTGTTTTTAGGTTCAAGTGTTTCTGCTCCTTAAGCTGTAAACTATATTAGAAAGATTTTTGTTCTTGAAAGGCCTAGTTTTACTTTCAAAAATTAAAATACTACTATTCATCCTCTTCCTCACTAGTGACCTTTCATCTTGCTGTTCTTGTCATTTCAGTTCCATTAGTCTAGCTGCTGTGATGGAAAGGGAAGCTAATTGTAATTAACACTCCAGCTAAGGCTCCAAGTGTTTTGAGCTGCTTTTGTACATTAGAAAAGGAGTAAGAATTAAGTTTTTCCTTGTATTACATTTTTTTGCACTTCAAAAGCAACATGAGAATGAAAAATGCCTGTGCTCTCTTATAAACAGCTCAGAGTTCTCCTAAAGAAAGATATGCTAATTATTTAAGTCAACCAAAATATCTGACTGCACATAAGGGATGATTTTACATTTTAAACACTCACGAGCCTTCAAGACACCCCCCCTCCTGACTGCTGATCTTAGACACTATAGCAACAAGTGAACATTTGTTCTGAAGGAATGTGGAGTATGCAACTGGGGGAGGGGTAGTACTATCAGCCACAAACTTATCTCCTGGTCCACTAAGTTATTATTTAACTTCAATCTTCTCTGAACCTGAAGAAACAGCATTTCCTATCCAACATTAGCAACCAGCATTTAACAGGCAGCTTACACTTTGACTAAGAAGAACACAGATTTGCTTGAACTCAACTTGAAGAGGAGGTTGGTTTTTTCCTCTTGCTCAGAATAGTGGAAACAGAGGACTGCAGATGAATTAAGCAGTGCACTACCACTGCAAAACTTGCAAAACCAAACAAAATACCCAGCTCCTCTGGCTCTGTTCACAGAGCCTGAAAGTGCAAGATTCCCTGACTAAAGCCTGCAGCCAGCAGACTCAGAATAGGAGGCTTGGGCAAAACAGACTGCGGGATGATCTGGAGTGAAATGAAAAGGAAGGTGGGAAGTTTGCTCTCCAGACTAAGTGCAATGTTCCTGGGGAAAACCTATGGTTCATAGCTATGCCTGCCTCCCATAGACTGACTGTAAAATACCTTTTTTCACTCTGCTATGGGTTTGCCTTCATCCAGGCTGTACATTTCTCTGCCTAGCTTCTCAACTCTAAGGAAACTGGACAGGAACATGACTCAGGGCCAGGGATCTCAGTGTTTTCTGTCCAAGGACCAGAAAATGACAATGTGAAAGTTAAGGAAGCATGGGAAAATGACCAGGAGGTCTCTGGCTTGCTGTGGTCCTACAGCTACACTAAAAGAAGCAACCTAATTTTTTTTTCTCTGAGTTTTGCCATTAAATAACCCAGGAAAACCTCTTTTAAAAAGTCACTATTAGCTTTCAGTTCTTAGCAATAGTTTTACTTATTAAAGAAAATTTAAGGAACTATTTACTTTGTTTTTATCCTTGTTTATATCCTTCACATCTTTTAGCTTGAAAGACAATTTCAGATTTGTGAAAGGACAATTTCAGTTTCAGATTGACAGCACTTCTACTTAGCAGTGACTCCTATTTGGAGGTACGTGAAAGGGTGTACTAAGGAATTTCTAGGTCAGAAAGACTGGAAGCAGATATGACTGTGCATGTACTTAGCAGGTTTCAGAAAGGCAGTTTAGAAGATGACTGTCAAATTCAAGTGTGCCAAAAGCTCACTGCTAAGGTGACTGGGTAATTTGTCATCTACAAAGGGCATCCTCTGCTTGCTCTTCTCCCCACCACCACCCCACCTTTAATAACCCCCGTCACACTTAGCATTCAATAAAGGAGACAAAAGAATTGATACAGGTTTTAGCAGTGCATGCTGTGATGCCAGACTGGAGGGCCACACCAACTCTGCCTACAGCCTCACAGTGTTCCACTTTAACCTCTGGCCCCTTGTTCTTTTGCCAGCCACCTTCTCCCTTTTTGCTGGCACTCAGTACAACCTTCCAGCCAGCTCATGGAACTGATCCAGCTAAAAACTAGTTCCTTTCTTCCTAGGACTAGTTTTCAGGTAGCTCTGCCCCAAAACTCAGCTTGCTATGCAGTCACCAGAGAACTAGCACCAGTGTCAAGGACAACAGTGAGATCACAGCAGCTCATGCAGAAGTTTCTTTGTAAACTGCTCTGGTGATAGACTATCAACATATTTAAAACAAAACCCCAAACATAACAAGCTTTATAATAAGAAAACAGCAGGTTTAGATGGATCTTGAGTATTTTAAACAGTTACAGAACTCTATCAACAATTAAGCTGCTGATGGAGAGAGGAAAATAAAGACAATTTCTGCAGGAGCACGGCACAAGTTATTCCCTGCAGCTGCCCCAGCCTGGTTTAGTCCTGCCCTCCCTGCCACCGAGGCTCGAACAGGCACGTCTGCTAACTCTGCCATGGGAACCAGAACACCCAAAGCAGCAAACAAAACTTGTCAGAATTCACCTTTTAACATCTAATTTGGTTCAGCAAGAGGATGAACAATCTTATTAAAGGCAAATGCATTTGAAACATGCTGTTAGTTCCTTGTGGATCAAGTTTGAATAGAGCTACAAAGTACAAAAGAAATATACTTTAATAATAAATCACAAAATTATTCTTTCAGATACTGCAAGCATATCACATTTTGACAGATTCTGGAAGTGATAAAACTTAAAATTCCACTTTAGACTATTTCTCAACTTCCTCAACTATTTTTAATTCTGTAATATTATTTATTAGTTACTAGACAGTTCGTTTTCCTTCTTTTTTGTGCTACATTGGAATAAGAGAAACAATGTGCTACACATTACATGGATTCCTCTGCTTTTTTCTACCAATTCTCAGAGGTCATTTAATAATTCACAAGCAGGTTGTTTACACATTTGATAATCACTGTGTTTTCACAGTTCCCAAAAGTTAGCTGCCCTGACAGCATTTTCTTTTCCCTTCTCTCATAAATGTTATTTATCAAACAAAAATACTACCCAGCAGAAAACCAGCACCATCTTCCACAAAAAGTCCTAAGAGATCAGTCCAACTGCCCCCAAAACAAAACAAATATAAAAAACTCTCCCAAATGTTGCTTCCAGAAACTGCTGCAAAAAAAAGTAAATACTTTATCAGATCCTTGTTTGGAGCAGTTCGCCCACCTACCAAGCATTAATAGTATAATGTGTCATTAGACAGGTAAATACATCTAGTTTAAGGTGTATCAAAGACAGCACCTTTCACTGAGAAACATCAAAATTGGAATAAAGAACAAACAGCAAAATTACACCTAGTATTAAAAATTATCATAAATTCAATCTGTAATCACTGCAGTAACTAATGAGCTTCAGATTTCCCTAGCAAAACAGGACAAACTGACTTTCAAGAACACTGCCTCAGAAAAAGGACAGTAGTATTTTAGACTATAAGAAAATAAGGAAATTAATGAAATGCTAATACTACTGCAGTGCCTTAATCATACTAAAAATAGGGACAAGATACATTATCAAGCCAGGAAGGGCTGCAGAGAAATCATTCACCTTTGAGCCTCAGGCACTATATTCAGTAAATGGCTTTTGGATTTAGTGCAGTACCTGATTAACACCAATTTCTGTGGTGCTAAAAGAAATTTTGAAGTCACTGAAGATTACAAGTTCCTCATTTTGAGGAAACTGTTTACCTTGAGACACCTTTAGAATTGTCCCACTGGGGTGAATATCTTATCCTGCAAAAATAACAACCTGATAGGTTTCAAGTTAGGCTGCATTCCTGATGGGTTTGAAAGTATTGGTGCTACTGTAAAGAGAATGCAAACATTCCTGACCAGGCCATCCAGCTTCAGCAGCACTTTCACCTCTGCTTCAGTTAGAAAAAAAAAAAAAAACAAACAACAAAACAAAACCACCAAACAGAAACAAAAGCCAAAAAAACCACAAAAAATGCAACAAACCCCAACAAAAACAAACAAAAACCAAACTCCAAACAAAAAAATCTACCAAACTCTAAAAAAATTAGACATATTCTGAACCTCAGAGAAACCTGTAATTAAAGATAATAGCTTTATCTTGCTACTCTGGTTCTAAGATACCTGAGAAAAAAAGAGTATATTAATATTTTAGAATGAACTACAATTTACATTTGTTGAAGATAGGATGAAATTGAAGCAAAAGTTTTTGCTCATTAAAAGGATGCAGAACTACCCACATGAAGGACGTAACATCACACTTTGATGATTACTTCAAAGTTTGTGATAAAGTAAGCAAAAATTCCAAAGTACAATCAAGACGACTACATATTAAAATGTAATTATTCCTGCACTTTTAAACCCCATGCAAATTTTACCCTTAGAGATATTCATAATGAAACAGCATTTCCCACAGTCTCAAGGGCAGATCTTATGGTATATACTATATTCCTAAAAAGAAAAAAAAAGTAGCAGATGCCACAAAACTAGTAGCTAAGTACCTTCAGAGCAGGGAAACAGGAATGTTTTCTCCCTCTCTAATGCAATACAAGCAAAAGCTGCTATGTACTGTTTAAAGATTAAATACTTAACTTCAGCTCATAATCAGAAGATATTTTACTGTGTCCTAAATATTCTTTTGCGTGAGAAAATGAACCTCATCTGAGCAAAGACCACACAGTAACATCATTTACTTGAAGCAACAGTAAAATTTATTATATGCAGTAAAAGCTTGGACTGTAGTCACCAACCTCATACATAGACACCTATTAAATAGACACTCAACTTTGCATATCAATGCAGTAAGCAATGTTTTTTTGACCTGGTAGATTCTCACATACAAGTTTGTAAGAGTTAGGTCCTGCATGTTTGGGACAAGAACTAACCTCTTCAAGTTACAGGATTTACCTTAAATACACCTCACATCTTCAAAACCTTTAATATTTTCAATACTGTGGTCAGGTTTCTAAGCCCACAGCAGGTCTCCATGGGAAGCAAACAACTTCTCAGTTCCTAAAACTGCTTTCACCATAGGAAGTTACTTTTATCCTGTGTGCCACCACTCTGAAAATCAGAGATTGGCTCCAGCCTCTATACTGTACTTCCCAGTGTGTCCTACCCTTGCAAAGAGGGGTCTAAGTTGAAGGCTACAATAAGGTTCTCACACTCTCAGCCAAGAGCTGAAATGTTACTGTTGGAACTCAAAGCACAGAGAAAACTAGCCAGCTGTCAAGCCATTATGATTTAACAGTTTGTACTTTGGATGTAAATTAGAACAGAAAGAAGTAAACCTGGGGCACATCAGGAAAACAATGCCACCCATAAAACTGAACAGTCAAATGCACAGCACTAAGAATAGCACAAATTGTAGGAAATTATCTGAGTTTTCTGTGTACTAACTCAACATACACTCCTAGGTCTGGTCTTCCAGGCAGGAATTGCTAGGGAATTGTTTGCATTTTCTTCCCATCAGAAAAGAAATGAGACTTATTTTGAGATTTCTCAATAAATTTAAATTATCTCTAACTACATAAAATACAAATTCTATAACTGAAGACGACCTTCCAGTTCAAACACAAAAACACAGTGACAACTGTCCTTACTGGTACTAGCCACATGACCATCTTGCTCATCTGGAAATTTAGCTGAAGACTCGACCAAGACTGCATCAGTTGCACTAACCACCACTACAGTTTCAGCCTGGCATTGAGCAGAATTAAAAATTTGTGAAACAGCACTGGATTCATTGACCTAGGTTCAAAAAATGCCCTGAGCTCTTCTTTAATGAAGACAATGATAAAGTATCTGATTTTGTAGTGATCCCCAGCTTGGATCACTAACAACAGAATGTTACATCCAATGAGTACAGGCCTAAAGGACAGCAAGAACTGAAGGGTATGGAACATATGGTACTTCACTCAACACAGGAGACAACTGCAGCTCCCTCATGTCCAAGCAGCTGTCAAACTTTTAAACTCTACAGTTACACTCAGAGTGTTTTGTTTGCTGGTTTGGGGTGCTTTGGTTGGTTGGTTGTTGGTTTAGGTTTCCCTTTTTTGAAGGATATCAAAAAATTATTCAGCATTATGACAATGAGACTACTGTAAGAAATGAAATCATGTTAGCATAAGGAATGTAAAGAGAAGTAGCCTTGCAATCTATGGAACATTTCATTTACCAAATATTCCCCTCAAGAGATTTCAACTTATCCTTCATGGAACAAATCAACTTGCATTGGTACCATAACAAAACACAGTTCAAGGCTGTAACCCCAAGGCGTTTAGGCTCTAGTTTAGACACAAACACGTGTCATAACCCAAAATCTCTTAGATTTGTCATCCAAGATTCATCAGATGAATGTTAAGTGAAGCACAGATGGGTAACTGGTGGGCTTTTCTATGCTAGCTCAGGTACACAAGCATCAGTCAGTACGAATGGCACTGAAGGCCACACACACCCCTGGCCATCAGCTGCAGGGCCCAGCAGCACAAGGGGCACAACTGGGAGCCACAGGGTCAAGCCTGAAGCTACTGTGCATCAGAGTTTAGACAAATCTGCCAGAGAGGCAACACAACAACTAATACCTGATGCAGAAGCTGAGGGAAAAGTTAGAAGGTTAGAAGCTGAAAGACCTATGGGAGTCTCTAGCCATGCTTACCAAGTAAATATAAACACTCATTGATGCAACCCTTCCAAAGAGAAAGAAATTAATTTCCTATCCCTGCAACTGATTCCACCTTCAAATAATTGATGTAACTAATATCAGGGTGGTGGTAAGCTGCAAGCAATGCAAACCACAATTTTATGTGCAAGAAGTCTGTTCAACCACCTTGGTAAGTTTTTGGACAGACAATTGTGAATGTTTTCAAAATAAGAAAATGCAAATCAAACTATGCAGCTTCTAGGAGGTTGTCTCCAGCCAGCAGTAAGCATGGCCAGCATTACAGAGCTCACTATATTATGGGGATGAAGGTCAAAAAGAAAACTCCCAACTATGGAAGGGAAACATCTTTCCTTCCTTCAAAAATCATAAATCCTTTAAATGGACAACACAGTTTCACAAATTAATTCTATACCATATTATAAAATAAGATGACAACTCCTGTTTTCCATGTTAGTTTTTTTGGATCTTTTGACCTCAAAATTTTAAACTGACAAGCAGTTAACTACTGCTGCATGGCAATGGGAACACTTCAGTGTGCTGACAGACCTTTCCTACAGAATGCCCATTTCATTCTCAGTGGGCACCAGACACCCAACCTCACAAATAACTGCTCATCCCATATGCTCAGCAAAAACTATGAGGACATAAAAGTGATCACTGGTGCCAAATTATTGCTCTTTTAAGAATTGCTCACAAACATGTTAGCAGCAGTATTTCAGCTGTATGCACACTCACTTGAACACAGAGGTGACTGCAAATGTTCAGCACTCAGGACATCTTACACAAAGCTGCTCTGGCTATCAGCTCAGATATTAATCTCACAAAATTCAGATGAAAGCTTTCCTGCTGATGACCAAAACTGGACTAGTGGTACTGCCCAGAAAGGTACAGGAATACAATGTGCACACACACCTCCTGCAAGAAGATAATTTGCAGTTTCCACCTGCTGGCAGAAGACAGTAAATACTTCTCTTGCAAAGGAAGACTGTAGTTATATTCTACCTTAAAACTCAAACTACTAGTGTGGAAGACTTTCAGAAACCAAATCAGCCTAGAAAACTGAAATATAACCAAAATAGCAATAGAATTGTTTGGAATTACAAAAACCATTTTAACCATTCAAGCGGTTAAAAAACCAATCAGTCCATGGTCTCACAAATTTAAGCATCAGCCTAGACAGCCTGCTAAGAACTTATTTTCCCTTGTTATGATTATGAAACAGATTGCACTGTTCTGGTAAGGAAATGCAGAACCCAAACTAAAAACCATCACTTCCTGTAATCACCATGCTGGGGGTGGGGAGGGAAGAGGAAGGGAGGATAAATGGTGAAAGTAAAGGGCAGGGGGAAACAACCATAGCAAACACTACTTAAAACACACAAATGGAGTTGTTAAGAGTTTCAGAAAAATCAAAGAATTAAGAACAACTGACACACCTTCTGAAAGAAAGGCTTCCCTCAAATATAGTAGCACATCTGCAAATTTTCGGACATCGTTCACCACTTGCATGATATATTCTGGATCCACAACAGGATAATCAAAGCAGTCAGAGTTGGAGCTAATGCTGCTCAGGGAGCTGCTCTTGGTGCTGCGCCCCATGGCCCAGTTTCCTGCAGTGGAGATGGTGAAGAAGTTGGAGGTGGACAGGCGGGCTAATCCCAAACCACGCTTGTTGCTCCCGCCGTTCTGCCGCAACATCCCAGCAGCCGCCGCGCTTGGAGAGCCCCGCAGTCAACACTCGCTGTCACTTGGTGGCCATTGGGCAAGCCAGAGGTGAAACCCTTAGAAATTGGGGAGGGGGCAGGAGGTGGAAGAGAAGGAAAAATGCTGATTAGTATAGAATTATATGTGAAGCAATACTTTTGCACCGACAAGATCCAAAACTTTTTTCAAGATGGTACTACTTTACATTAAAATGCTAAACCGAGTACTATAAAGGCTTTCACTACTTGAAGTTATTTAAATTTGTACCGAAGACAGACTGTTGCATTAAAAAAAAAAAAAAAAAATCAATGGCATGCCAAAATTATTTCAAAAGCTAAACATGATGCATGCTTACTTCATGAGAACTTTATTCCATGAATATTTAGAAATTGCATTCTCTACATTTACCAAGACCTACATTCTTTACCATGAAATGTTACTTCAACCGAATACAGTCACAGAAACACTTGATGTGATACAGACTATGATCAACATCCCTTCTTGCATGAGCCACCAAGCTGTATCCAGCATCCTGTCTATTCAGATAATACACAGCCTTGATCTAATAGGATGAATTTTCTTCGTGTAGCGTGCCACGTAAGAAACCATGGCCTATCACAATTTGTTTCAGAAAGGAAAATATCCTCAAAGAAGTTATGTGGGCTTTTCAGCCTGTTATCCGTTAATATGAAAGGCAATCAAAAGAAAGACACGGAAAAATGAAGAAAATGAAAAAATATTTTAGTATCAAAGTTTATCTGCAAGTCTCAGTGCAGTTATCTTGAATGATGTTGCTCTGCTCTGAAAGTTCTACCATAAAAATGCACAAATTTGGAGGAGTATAAACTAAGAAATTACCTGCATTCCTTCCCTTTAGGGAAAAAAAAAAAAAAGCAGAAAGCTACTGAAAATGTTGCCATGTTAGCTTAAGCGATTCATTTCAAAGCAAACTGCAGGTGGCAGAGTCAGGTACGCTTCCAGCAGCTCCCACAACGCCTGCTGTTGTTCTCTCAACACCAGGAGAAATTCCCAGTGTTTACGCTATAGTGTAAACACCACAGGGGAAAAAAAACCCCAAAAACCAAATTGGAACACAACAGCTAAAAAGTTAATGTGGGTTGCAGACACATCTGCAGCAAATCTTCAAATTCAATTACTTTACCTAAAAATAAAAGTTGTTATAAACTAAAAAATACAGGTTGAAACGGATTCTCCTGCATATGTTTATATTTGGTTAGACCAACTGAAGCAGTAGCACCTTTACCACCTTGAACACTCCCACTATGAATTTCAATTACTCTAATGCACCTCAATTATTTTTCCATTATTTCTGCTTTATTTCTCTTTGCAGTTTAAAAATATCAGAGGAAACGTGGTCAAAGCAGTTGTTTTTGTAATTAATGTGCAAGCCTTCCAGGGAGCATGTGCGGGGGGAGAGGGAAGAAAACTTCAGAATTTAACACAAATTAACTGCTCTAATTTCTGTTTACTGCTTAAAGTCAGTATGTATAAGAACACTCATCACACTATACAAATAATGGAGATAATTAAGCAATTCCAAACACCTCAAGTAGATTGAAGTGAGGTTTACATTAAACATAGTGTTTAAGCAAGTTTCTTCTGTTCCCACATATAATTCTCATGGCTACAAAGCTACTTTGCAATTCTGCCTTGCAATTAGAAGCAAAACATAACCTTCTCTCCTCTTAACGAGTGTGATATCTATTTATATCGAGCAAGATTTTCATATTATTTAAAAGACATGTCTCTTTTAAGTCTGGCCAGCTTCAGAGTCAACTTTTTAAGTAGCATGATGTGTTAGACTTGTTCCAGTGGCAAGCCCATGCTTTTAAAGCTGTGTTATTTTAGAAATGTTGCCTTTTTTTGGGTACAAGCAGCACAATAATGCCACCACTCTGAAAACTGTAAAAGTGATGACGAAGTGTTTCTAAGCGGGGAAAACTTGCGAAAACCAAAACCGAGCAGCTCAGCACAAGAGGCACCTTTTCCTCGTAAATATTAGCCCTTACGTCTGTTCCTCCTGTGTTACAAGGCAGATGGGGAACGTTTCCCTCCCAGAACACATGCCTTTCATTACTGAGAAGTGTTTCATATTTCTTCAGGAGACTCTGGCTTTGAAAGCGAAAAGCATCCACCAGCTTTGTTATAAACGCCTTCAGACTCCTTTGGCTCACAGCGAGCCATTGCCCGTCCCGACGGAAAAAAGATGAAAAACTAAAGCGCCAGATATTTCAAAAATTTGCTCTCCCAGCACAATCTCCCCGGTAGGGAGGGGAAGAAAGGGGAAAAAAAGCAAGCAAGAAAGAAAGGAAAGAAGGGGCCACGTCGCCGGCGGGTGGAGGGCAGGGCCGCTGCCGCTGCCCCGGGCGGGGGTCGGCGCTCCGCCCTGCCCCCGCCGCGCATTCCCAGCGCCCCGCGGCCGCCCCGGCCCGCACGGCCCCGCGGCGGGCGCGCTCTGCCCGCGGCCGCGCCAGGTACCGGGCGGCAGGGCGGAGGTGAGCGCGCCGAGAGGCGCCCGGCACCGCTCCGGGGCACCGCCGTGCGGGGCGCTGGGGGTCGCCGGGGCCAGACTCGCACCGGGCCCCTCCAGCCGCCCCCGTCCCCCCGGCGGCTCACCGGCGCCCTGCCCCACGCTCGCCCACGGCTCCTCCCGGCGGCGACAAGCGACGCCCGCCCTCCTCCCGCCGCAGCGTGCCCGCGGCCGGCACTTACCGGAGAGCGGCGGCCGAGCGCAGGCAGCAGCCGGGCCGCCGCGGGCCCCTCGCGCGGCCGCCCCGCTGCCCATGGAGCGCCCTCCCCTCAGCGAGCCCCGCTCGCCGCCGCCGCCCCCGGGGTCGCCACCGCCCCCGGCCCCGCCCGCGCTCCGCCATTGGCCGGCTCCTGGGGGCGGGGCTACCACGGAACACGCCCCCGAGCTCCGTGAGCGCCCGTGCGGGGCAGCGGCGCGCGGAGCGGGGCAGGTGCGGCGGGAGCGGGAGCACCGGGAGCCACGGGAGCCACCCGAGGCACGGGAGCCGCCGGAGCCGCCCGCCGCTCCGCGAGCCCGCTAAGCGCCGGGAAAGGAACCGCACAGCAGCCACTGCTGTGCGCCCAACACGCTTCAAAAGCGAGGAAAAGTCCAACTTCAGGCTACGTGGTGTTTAGCAAACAGGCTTTGCTTTTAAGGGATTTGGCCAACAAGAAACACAAACACCGTGGCAAAGCGCAGAATAAATTTCTCATGCTCAACCTCCCACGCTTTGAATTCCTGGATCCAGTTTATCATTAATTGAACAGCTTCCAGTATTGTTGTAAGGGAGTAACGTGTGCACACACACACTTGCTACTAAACTCAGCCCACTTCTATTCCTGCATGAGCTCTGTGGGTTACTTATTGAAAATTAAAGCAGTAACAAAATTACTATATAAACTCAGACTGTATCCCCAGGATAGCTGTGGATTCAGCTACCCAGACAGCCCAAATTTTGGCATAATTTATCTTCTGAATTTAGTTGCATGTGCAGATATATGCACTTTTTCTGGTTAAGAGGAAAGAGAAGCTGGAAAAGCAGAAATTTGCATCATCATACAGAAACTCAGTTCCCAGCAGGACCACGACCTTTAGACCTGAGTACAGACTTCTGTTACATCATCTCACAGTGCTTGATGGCAGCAGTAGTTTTTCCATCTTCTAGAGGCAGGACTACAAACCCACTCTTTATTTCTCTTTATTAAAAGGCCATTTAAATTCAGCAATCTTAGATCCAATGCCCGAGGTCTAGAATAGGACTTACTTTCAAAAATGTATCAAAGCCCCCAGCATCTAATTCATAGCCCAGTTCCTTAATCCTAGCAATTTCAGGCTCTACATCTTCAGTTTCCCCATCCTTGCTCCAGCCTCCTTTCCCAGCCACTCCCATGCAGGATTTTGTGTTAGAGCACCAATCTTCTCTTTTCTTCATCCTTCTTTTTCATATTTGTCATTATTTATTCTACTGGAAGAATTTTATTAAATTTCTTTTGGAATTCATAAAACCTGAAACTAAACAAGTAAACTAAAACAAGTTGTGACATTTCTTATCTCTCGTGTCAATGTTAAGCACTGTTCAAAAACTTTTCTTCACCTTGAAAAATTCTAAATAACATGTGATGTAAATTTAGAAATCCAGTGTTATAAATTCTTCAAGGCTTCTAAGCATGGGGAAAAAAAAGTAAAAAAGAAAACAATACTCTAACCTTCAAAAGGATTTTGATCATTCAGGTAATTGATACTGCAAGTGTCAAAATCAGGCAAGAATAAACAATTGTAAACTCATTTAATGTGAAAACAAGGAAGTATGGTAGAGAATGTGGGTTAAATAGTACAATCAATAATCACAACATCAGAAAAAGAAAGGTTTATTGTGGGAAAAGTCATTGAAACCATTAGATAAGTGTTCAA
The DNA here is from genome assembly GCF_027579445.1 of Ammospiza nelsoni. Classification (NCBI taxonomy): domain Eukaryota; kingdom Metazoa; phylum Chordata; class Aves; order Passeriformes; family Passerellidae; genus Ammospiza; species Ammospiza nelsoni. The sequence continues at coordinate 19,412,682 of NC_080641.1, read as the reverse complement.
AAACAATAAAAAAGATAAACAAGAAATTCCACCTATACTTATCAATAGATAGAATACAAAGCAGTGGATACTATTTGGTGAGCCAAACCTTTGTTCAAAAGAAAAGCCTATAGCTACAGCAGTCTCTCTTCCTTACAGACACACTTTTTGAAAATAGAAGTGACTTTATCTTGCCATAATTACACCATTCCCAGGCACATTTTAGAAAATGCTAGGAAGAATAAACTCAGCTGTTCCAAGTGCATATATACTCTACTGAAGCAGACATACACTTCATATGCTCTGACACCTCCACAGTCTTGTCTCTCTCATGCCAGCTCCCACACAAGCTAACCTGAGTCCATACAAGAGTTCAGCAAATGTATTGGTGAATTGTTTGCAAGCAAAAAAAAAATCTGTTCTAGACTAAAATTGAGAGTGACAAAGACATAGAAATACTAGGATTATGTTTTTTATGCTTTTATGCTTTTGAAATATATTTTTCAGTTACTTTTGATCTGAAACATAAAAGTGTTCTACATTGTGGGAGGCCTAGCTTCAAACATCTTTTGAAAAAAGGGTTTGAGCCCACATGCTGCATTATGGGAATGTTAAGTGAAGTTGTGGGTTTTCCTCAAAGTAAAACAACAAACAATTGTCCTTTTGCTTTTTCATTGTTCAGAGCTTTTTTCCCTCCCCATTTTCAGCTTGGCTGCCAAATTGAATACAGATTGTCTGCACTCCCCCTGAATCAAATCTAGCACAAAACAGCTGCAACCATCTCTCAGACTGTACAGTGCTGATTGCCTCCTAAACTGCTTTGGAAAATACTACATGAAAGAGAAATGGAAATAGATCTACCTTCAAGAAAATATGCCTTGCATAAAAGGCCAGGTGTACATCACAACTTTTGCTGCAGCAGATAAACTGGGAAGAGGATTTAGGGTCTGACAGCTGCTGTATGTTGGTCACCCTTTACTAATCCACAGGGCAATGCCCCTCTTTAGCCAAGTGTAGTCTACAGCACCACTAATGCAGCCTTCAGGGCACGAACAGAAGTTGAGCAGGTAAAAGGTTGCTTAAAATATTTTTTTTCTGTACTTTATCCAACTATATTAGTTTACTGTGAATTAACTATTAGGCAAACAGTGGGGCAATAAGAGACCAGTGTTTCAACAATGTAGTCTCCAAGAAGAGACACAAAAATTGAATTTGTTTCCATTAAAAATGCTAAATTTTCATGAGAGCAGCCAGTGAAATGTCCAACTCTGTAAGAGCCACTACTAGGATTTTTTAAACTTTTTTTTTCCTGATAAAGCATGTGCACACAGTGAAATAAAAGCTATAGCATATCTCTGTTACAATTTATAAAAGACAAACCAACAAAAACCCCAAACTCCAAGTCCTGTTTTGTTCCTTACTTTACTCACACAGAAGTGTCTTTGAAATCCAAAGAAACACCTGCCTGATGAAAGCTGCTCTACATTGCAGCCTCCAATCACTGTTTAGAGAAGAAACATTTCTAGATAGCAGCATTCATGTATCTAGAACTGGGAAAGTAATTTCTGTTAAGAAATCAGTTTCAAAACACTGCCTCTATTCTATCTATGTGCAGAACTGACAGATTTTCTAGACTAGTTGGAAGACGTAAATTATGAGCAGATAGGTAACTGCAATCAATAAACATTCAGTTCAAAGCTGGATGTTTGCTACTGTTGTTACCTGCCACATCTGCAAGTGAAGCAACAGCAAGAAACACAACTCTGGCCCCATGCTGAGCATCACTTTAAATAATTTTTAACTACTTGCTTAGAGAGATAACTTGGTAGAAGTTTCTACCTTCTGCTTGCATTCCAACAAGTAACATTCTGCTCTCAAGAAGTATTTCCATAAACCATTTCTTGCCAAGAATTTATATACAGGCTCCGGCAAAAGGCCAACACAATCTGTATATCAGAAAACCATTCAAGACTCAGCTTCTGTTTAAGGAAATAATGTGACATTTTTGGTAAAATAAAACCTGCACACTGCTATATTTTAAGTGAACTGTTATTGAAGAACAGCTAGAATGCAAACCTAAAAATTATTTGTTTAAAGTCTTAGAAAATTTAAAAAAATTGTTCCCCCAGCCCTACTGCATCTACTGACGGTTTATAAAAGAATTTATTTTTTTCTCTCACAAGATCCTTTTGGTAATAAATACCACCCACCTACCTGAGAACCCATCAAGATAAAAGATTCGTGCACACTTCCTAGAACACCCTACATTTCAGTCAGTGCAGCAGATGCCCTTAGGGGAGCTATGTGGGTGAAACTGCAGCAGCCACTATGGACTGGTATGAACCTGCAGAGCCAACTGATAGAGAACAGGAGCACCCCATGTCCTGCAGATGTGCCACTCACACAGGGATCAGCCATCCCTCTCTTCTCATCACTAGGCTTCAAGGCAGACCACAAAGATGAGCAAGAGAAATGAAATTAATAGCTTTAGCATGTACTAAATAATGATATTTTTATTTAATGGCTCATTGTAATTCACCCCCAAGATAATCCCTCCATGCTTTTTTATGTGATGAGCGAGGTCTCTTTCTATGGGAGATATTCACTCAATTACTTCTGCCCTTGCTAATAGACCTCTTCTCCACTAATCTCTCCTCTATTTCACAATTATTATCTGGCCTTTCTCTCAGATGATCTAGCTGTTTTATAGCTTAATGCAGAGCAGTTATTATCAGACTGATGCCCCAAACTGTTGAGTTTTTCTTTTCAGTTTCATCAACTGACCTAATTTAAAACTCATTCCCTGGTCTTCCCTGCTCTAGATGAGCTACATAACATCCCAAACTGTTCCTCAGACATTATGCAAAGCCGGAAGCACAATGAGAGAAATGCAACTGGACACAGAACAACTCCATTTGCTAATCCTGCAGGGAAAAGGATTGCCACTGGCATATACAGCACCCTATTTCCAAATTTTTAACAAGCAGTTTCTTAAGAAACTTCCACCTTAACTAGCAATTGCCAAGGACAACAGTGGGTGGTGAGGAATGAAAGGAAAGACTGCAGGAAGGGAACGACTTCCAGAAGGTTCGCAGCTTGCCAAACACCCTATTAACCAACAGTAATTACGGCACAGCGACCTGCTGCTGTGGGAGCCGGGAGGCCCGGAGCTACCACCCCGGCTCTGTTAGCCCCACCTGCCCTACCAGTACCAGCAGGATTTAAGGCAGAGAAAGCCCAGCAATTAAGGGTTAGCAGGGAAGCAGGCTGTTTCTGCAGGGACAGGAGGTTTGGCTGGCGAGGAGCTCCTTGCAGGTGGTATCCCGCCCATGGCTGCCGGCCGGGCGGCTCCTGCTCTGCTGCGCTCGGGGCCTGCAGCACCAGCTGGGAGAGGGGAAAAGCACGGCTCTCGCTGCTGGATTTGCCTTGCAGGACAAGGGGCTTGTGGTGCAGCTTCTGTGGGCTTTGCCACGCGAATTCAGGCTGGAAGTCGATTATAGGGTGATACAGTGTTAGCCAGTTTCTGGAAGCCTGCAGGACAGCAGGCCTGCAGGGACTCCTGCTGTCGCTGGGTTTCTGTCTCACTGCTCACACAAAGTCCTTCTGCAAGTGCTGGCTATTGCTGCTCTCATCCTCAAAGCAAAAATTCATTTCTATGTTGTTGACAGTATTTAGTACTTAAAGAATTTGATAAATCAAGAAAAAAGGAAAGTGTCACTAGAAACTTTTCTTTCCCCCAAATTTGACTAATTATTAACACAACAACAGTAAGTCAATTCAAATGTAGCAATAAAGTCCTTAATCTTCAGTAGTTTCAGAACTATTTTTAACACACATTCCATTTTTCCTCCAACAATAGTTCTCTGCCAGGGAGAACAGCGTATTTCAGGTTGGGAGAGCATGTAAGGTCCTCAAGTAGCAATCAAATGCACCACACGTGATTAAGTGGTTTCTACTTCCAGATCTATGCCTCTTCCTTCCTTCTCCTGCCCCTGATGTTGTGTGATGATTGTTTAAATCCAGCCCTGACAAAATGATCTAGGTTAAAAGAACCCCTATGGTTAAAGGTCTTGCAGTTCACTCAGCCCATTTTGCCAAGAGAGCGAGTACAGCCTGCCTCGAAGGTGGCAAACCCAAGTGTACTAGTTTGTGATGGGGTAGGAGCTGTAACCTCACAACCTGCTTAAGGGGAAGCTGGAATGGTTTTTCTCATTGTGGCTCAGGGTTTTCTGTGCTAGTCTTATGGACTGTACTTGGCTTGCATATGCAGTTTTGTTGCCAGAGATCATATTTTTATGTTGGATCCTAGACAAATAAAAGAGAGATTCAGCTAAAGATCAGCACTGCTGATACCTTGGCTGTTATGCAGCTTGTTCAGGAAGAAACTGTTTCAGATTCAGTTTTTACGGCAATATACATGTTTGAGATACAATGACATATGTTTGCTGTGAACAAGTGAACACTGTTTAATGAGTGTAGTTAAAGCATAAAGCTGACCAATATTGGCTGGTAAGGACAACTGAGCTAATCATGGTGAAATTGAACTGTTGTGCCTGTGTGCTGTTACAAGTTTATCTCAAATGCAGCTAGAGCTGAGTGCTTGGATACAGTGAGGGAAAGGTGATGAGCTGCATTCTCCTGTGCATTACTAATGGGCACTATTTGGTACTTTAGGAGTAAAAAGGACTGGGAAATAAAGGTTATTCTCATCACCACAGAGCAAGACATACTTTGCCCTTTACTAAAGCTCATAATGAAGCTCTATGCTAAAATAGAGCTATGTGATTACTCTTCTTTCTAACTACAAAAGCAGCATTTGACCATGATATTAATAAGGCTAGGAAAACATAATCCAGCTATAATGGCTGGATCTCAAGCTTTCCTGAATTTCCTACGCTGGTCACATTACCTGAGGAAGTATTTTTTGTACAAGGAGCTCATTCAGTAGTTTTCATCCTGGACATTGTAACCTGAATATCTAGGTCAAGTTCTTTCTAACATCTTCTTGCCAAATTAAGTATTACAGTCTGCTTTGTGATACAGTCATTTCAATCACCTGTATTAAGGGAGGTCTTTAAAATGACATTACACTTTATTGAACACTGGTGTGCATATAGATGCTAGAGGGTATAATATTGTTCAGTGAAGTTGCTAAAGTGATTATAATGTGTTCATAGGTTTTGAAAGTACAGTGCTATTGCCAGTGTCTTCTGTGTCAGTGAATGCAGATCAGTCTCCTGTGGCAATATTGTCATGAGAATTCTGTGGCATGTTTCTAGACTAGCATCAGGAGAGGGCTGTACTCCTAGTCCTGTATAACAATTTGCTTAATTGTGGGTGGTATTTCTCAGCTACAAAAATCTGGTCGCCTCCGTCAATGACAATTATAAATGCTTCTTGATCATGAATATGAGTTTCAGACAGAGTTTCTGGAGAAGACTTTCTACTCTAACTGACCTTTTCCACCCATCAGTATTTCCTTCCTTTCAAAGTATTGGATCTCCACTCAAGTGATGTAATTACAGAGGAAAGAAACATCTGCCATGCAGTTGTGAGACTTGTCCATGTGAACAGATCTTGTATAAATAGAAATAGAAATACAGAAAAGATACAGGCATGGGCCATTTAAAGACAAGGTACTAAATGCCTCTGACATATCCCTGAGTTTGCTGATCCCTGAACTACTGTACAAAAGCTTCAGTAAAAATAGCGAACTGTATGCAGTTTCTGATGTAACAATTGTAGATGCCTGGTCCTGAGGGACAATTCCTGAGTGGCTCTCAGCCTTGGTGTGGCACCTGAATTCCTGAAGGGAATTTCCTACTGACCTTAACTGCTCTTTGCCCAGGGCACAGGTTACTCAGCTGTCCTAAAATAAGGCTCCTAAATCTTCCTGTTAATAATAAAGGGAGTGTAGTGCCTAATGCAGAATTACCTGTAGGCCATGGGCTGAGACACCAAGTGCTTTAGTTCATTAGTCTCTCACTGGTCTTGTCCCAAAAATTCCTAATCCAACACCAACAGTGCTCTGTCTGTTTTGTTTTGTTTCCTGCTTTTGCTTTAAATAGTAATGATGAATGTGATTAGCTGCAAGACAGCAGATGCTATGGCAATATAATATTTGAATAACAGATGTGAGAACAGACTCTGGACTTGTTTCATACAACATGTTATTTAGTATTATATAACATTCTCTTGTGCAATGGAAGCAATGCTTTCTGCACTTCCAGAAACTCTCTACTGAATAATATGTACAAAATCAGGACCATTGTCATTTAATGTATATATATATATATATATATATAAACTTGAGAAAATAACTTTGTATCTAAAAGAGCAGCATATCTTTTGAAATATTATACTAATCAGAGAAGGATTAAAGTAATAGGACTGATCTATTTCTGTCATTTTGCCTAGGTAAAATAATCCAATGTGATACTTACAGGTAGAGGCTAACAAAATGTACGAATCTGTTATTTTTTATTATGAATATAGCATAAAAATATAGAATACAATTCACTGTATTGAAAATCACAGTATTTTAACATTTTATTCTGAGAAAAGCCATAAATGCTCACATTTACTGATAGTTTTTCAAAAGGAGTTTCTTTTTAGCTAATATTATTTACAAATCTGTAGTTTTAATGAGAAATCCAAACTATATGTAACTAGAAGACTGCAGGATCAAATACAAATAAATAGCCCTATTTGTTTGTGTTTAAGTTATGACTGGTTCATTGGCATGTTAGCAGCATGGTACTGTGCTTGATAACAGCAGGAATGAGAAATCCAAGTTGGTAGGTTTGCAAATCTAGTGAGTGGAAAGGCTGCTGATACTGCCTGAGCTATGGCAGAATGCACTCCAACTGGGGACCCTCCTCAGCTTTCTCCTGAATAAATTGTCTTGGTAGGAACACGTGGGGATGCCCTGTGAGTTCCCCTGCTTGTCCCACTGAAGATGGGATGCCTCTGTGAGGAGACAGCCCTTGTGTCAGGGCAGGATGACTGCAGGTGGAGTCCTTGTGCTTTGGCAGACGCTGCTGACAGCTGCTCTTGGAAGAGCAGTCCCAGTAGGTAAAAGCCTACAGAGATGAAAATTCCATTCTTTTAGAACCTGAGGACTTTACCAAAGGCAGATCACAAACCTGGGCTGGTTCCTTCCTCGTCACCCTGTTGTGTGGAACAGCTTTGGAGACTCTCCTCTTCAGACAGAGAGCCTCCAGTGCCAGATGCAGCCATGAGGCAGCATATAATCAACGAAGCCACACTGGCAATCTTCAGCATAGGAATGTGACTCCAGTGTTGCTGGAGCATTTGCCATCTAATTTCAGTAACTTCTCCCAACCAGTAGAAAAATGCCCGAGACAGGCTTGGCTGCCAAACATTACAGGCTTTGAAGTCTGGTGGCAGGTAAAAGCTGTATGTCAGTGACCTACTAAAACATCAAAAGCTATGTCAGAGAATAGTCTTGCAGGGCTCAAGCTGGAAAGCTAAAAGAAAATCCTCAGAGATAATATTAAGGGACTTCAAAGGTAGGAGATATGCAGAAGTTTAACAAAACTGGTCAAAATCAGATAGAGAAAAATTTTCTCTGATGAGGAGAAGTTGGAAAGGAAATAAAAGGGAGAAATATGTACTGCTTTTAATGGTCACATGTATACATACTGTACAAGAAACAGCTATCTTGTCTTCAAAGTGGATGTATTGCTATCTTAGAATATAGGCATACACAGCTAATGCTGCAAAAGGAGACTAATAACAGATACCCACATTTTTCTTCTATCCTCACATATCTAAAGGTACTGTAGAATAGGATTTCTTTTTTAATAATATTATTTATCATGTGTAGCAAGTGTGTAACAGTGAAAGACACAAACATTAAAGATCAGGTCCTAATCTTACCGACTCCAAGGTGTGGGACCTAGCATATTCAAAAGTAAAGGCATTAATGTAAGAAATAAATTAGGCTATAGATTAATCTCGATACTACAAAGGATTTTTAATAATCTCTGGTACTTTATCTCTCAAACAAGGATTTTTCAGCAGTAAAACCTGAGAACATAGAATTTATGTAGGTAGGGCTTCAAAATAGGAATGACCAGGCTGGGTAAGACCAAGAGTCCAGTGTCTTGCTTCTATTAATAGCTATGAATGGATGCTTGAGAAACATATGAAACAGTGGACAGGAATATTTTCCTGAGCTTCCAGCCATTTGCAGCTGAGAAACTTCCTGAATCATGCATGACTTCTGTATCTAGTAATTTTCAGTGAATTCCTCTCCCATGAACTCCTGTAATCCTCTCCAGAAACTTAATTTTTAGCAAACACATTCTGTAGCAGTGGGTGTTCCGAGCTTTACAAACAGACACTGCAAAGATTTACTAATTTTTAAAATTTTCTTTGCTGGTTTTGATATCTGAGAGTCAAATCTACTGTTCTGGGATTCAGTCTGGGTTTCTGAATCTGGCTCCTGCCACAGAATCTGTTCTGGGAAGACAGGCTTTATCAGAACAAGCTGCAGGAACAGATTTTCCATCAATGCCACTGTGCAACAACTGAAATGAATTGGAAAAGAGAAGGAAATAGCAGCACCATATGATCTTGAACATCAAAATGACCACAGGAAGACATGTTCAAAATGCATTAGAGAGCACACTTGTGTGTGCTTTTTGTGGTTTACCGTGGTGCCAGAGTGCACAGGGCTGTAGTTAAAATTCCACTGATTTTTTTTCCCCTCTTTGTGAAGTTCTGTTTTCAATTTTCAGTGTGCAGCAGCAGTGTTACCAAATATGGGAGAATCTGTGACCACTCTGGACCTATATCTCTGCACTGGGAATGCATAACATAAATGCATTTCTTTTTAAATTACTCTTTCCTTGTTATTTCAGTGGTAAAGCAGTGATTTCCTGTAGCCTCCAACATGGACACAGAAGCTTATAGGCATGATAAGGTAGATCAGATTGTTCCTACTTTTCATCTACACAATTAAAAAAAGAGAAAGAAGTTGTAAAAAGGAATATTGTTGAATATATATGACACAGTAAGTGGGTTAAGCTGTTAAGATCACCTGCTTCTCATGCAACATAACTCTTTTTTTTTTAACCCCTTCAGGAGGAAAATAAACAGTTCTCTTATCCCTAGGGTGGTAGCAAGCCCTAACAAGGAAAAACAGGACACATTCCTTTCTTCCTTCCTTTACAGCCAATCACTGAATTGCTCCCAACACATTCCAGATCTGGTAGGATAGCTTAATTGTCTTCACCTGGAGGCCACTGCCTGAGTTCCTGTCAGTTAATGCAGCACCCAGGGAGTGAGGCACTGAGATTCCTTTCAGATGAAAGTGGGTTAAGCACACAGCCCCATGGCCATAAGCAGTTTCATGGGTTCATTTGCATATGAAGATTTATGAGTTTTTTGGGTGTAACTGTGCCTATAGAAGTTTGAGTCTATAAGTGTCATCAAACATAATTCCTCCCTAAAGATTTAGAACAGATATGAGAAAGATGAGGAACTGTTTATTGTAATAAGTTGTGGCTATGAGTGAAATCTTTAATTGCTTCCTTACAATGAAAGGTCTGCATGGAGAAGGGAATGTTGCTGGTTTGCTTTCACTGGTGGTGAAATAGGGAAATTTCCGTAACAATCCATGATCAGGTGTGCAGGGTTATTCCACAAGGCAGCTGACATTGGGCAAAGCTATTGAGACAATAATTCTTGTCACAAAATGTTGTCAGCCTGTATTCTGGGTTATAGTTTCTCATTTCCATATTACCATTCACACAGAATGTCAAGAGGAGTCTCCAGTTTCAAATCAGTACTACTAAATCAGTAGTAAAACAGCAAGCTTATCTGTTTTTCCAAATGAGTAGCTAGACAATTAGACTAAAAAAATAAAAATACTTAAGTATATGGACTCAAACCACAGTTTGCCATTGTTATGCACTTATTCTAATTCGACCATATTTTATGAAGTATTTTGTAATAAGCTTTAAAACCTCACTTGTGTTGTCTGATTCTTATCCAAGTGAAGTGAAATATTAACAATAATTCTGGAACAGAATTGAAAACAGTGTTTTAACTGACAACATTTTGACAGCCTGATAAAATATCAGGAATTTTGATAAGACAGCATCTTATCACAATATTGCCTAGATTTCAACAGACTACAATAAAAGTCAGAGCAAACCAGTGATAGCTCATCATTCATATGTCTATTGCAGAAATGAAAAAAGAGTCAGCAAGACAAGAAGGCCTCTAAGGCTTGAAAATCATGATGAACAAAGTACATAAAAATGTGCAATACCACAACCAGGATGATAAGCAAGAGAGTTATTAGCAATTCTATTTTCACCTGAGTGACAGAGATTACTAGAGAGAAGTTAATGATATAATTTTATTCTAAAGCTCAAAAGATAAATTTTTGTGATAAACAACAAAAAAGCACCTGACAATGTTAATTCACTTGGATTGTATCTCACACATCACTCTCCACATACATCAACCACTTAGTTTTATATGCATTCTTGGGAACTTATTTTTCTTCATTTAAAGAACCTTATCATACCACAGGAAAAGAATGGAATATCTGTTTCTCAGGTCTCTTGTACAAATATGCTTTTCCACTGCTCCCCTAACTACTGAAATGTTACCCAAAGTAGACCAACAGTGACTTAGAGTGGCTTAACCACTATGACAACAGAATATGCTCATTTAATACACCTTTGGTAAACCAAAAAGAAGATGTACATAAATTATTAGCTCAATAGTTGGGCTACTAAAATTATTTCTGCACAATGTATTTTACAGACATGACATAAACCCAAAGTTAGGAAGGCAAAGAGAGCTCTGCTGTCTCACCAGTGAAAAGCCTGTGCTTAGTGCACAGTCCCCCCAAATATGTACAGGAGATTTGGGGGTGAAGATCAGATGTGTACAGATAAAGAAAATACCCGACCTGTAGAATTTAAATTATCTGTCCAGAGCACAGGCAATGCAGACGTGGCTGTCCATAAGGCGTGTATCACAATTTCCTTTAGCCCTGGGGTTTCACCGCGCTGCACCCGGCCAAAGCTGACGCTGTGGCACCATCCTGTGGCGCACCTGGCACTTGCACGGCTCCAGCTGCTCTTCCAGCGCCGTCCCCTGCCCCTGACTGTTCCACCTGAACACCTGGAGCTTTAGTTCCATGGCCCTTTCTGTGGCTAAGCATCACACTGGCTACTCCAGCAGAGTTTCACCTTGTTCTAGGGAAAATGGTTTCAAGGGAAGGAAGTTTTCCCTACTATTCTAAAATTGATTCAAATATACTCCTCAATCTACAGCTAGTATAATATAAGCAAATAAAATATAGATTTGGGAGGTAGGTATCTGAAGAAGAACTACTGAGATAGGCTGAAAACATCAATTCCAAATTTCTGAAACAAACTAGAATAAAACCGTGGGATTGGTTTGGTGGAAGTATTTCCAACAAAGTCAGGGTGGTATGTAACTTGAGAACAGGCAATACAGTATCTCACAGTAAAAAGAAGGGAAGGGACAGAAATTACTCATGTCTGAAAAGCCCCTGAATTTGAATTTAGTTGTCTGCAATAATTTAGGGCAAATAATAAAGTGTTGAATAATCAGAGTAGGCAAGATTATATTTGATTTTCTAGACAAACATAATGTTGTCACACAATATGACTGAAGTGAACATTAATAAAACACATGGAGCTACTCAGAAATTTATTAATTAAGTTAGGAAAGTTGATATTTTTTGTAAGGATTATAGTACAGGGAAGAACTGGGTAAAAGTGGTCAGGTACAGAATGATTTTTAATGATGAATCAATGCTGTCATTAATGATGTGACACAAATGTTACCAGTACTCTACTGACAAAATAAATTAGAAGATATCATTAATATAATGCAGAAAAAATTGTTGATTCCAAGAAATTGAGGCATGAAATGGAATGAAGTTCTACAGGACACACTATACCATCATACTTCTGAAGAATAAAAATTACGTAGCTTTGAAGCAAACCTTAGTGCACTTTAACCCTTATTCTCACATTTGCTTCACTTTTCTAATAGCTCACTTGTGACTTGTTATTTTACTGAAATGCAGCAAATTCAAAGAGCACCAGTGAAAATACCCTCAAAATATTGCCACTATGTTCATTGTGAAATTGCATTTTGTGTTCAAAAGGCAGGTGACAAATCTAGAATTTCTGGAGAACCTTAAGGTGAGTTTGGATTATTGTGTAAAAAGACTGGAAGATTAATTAAATTATTTTGAACCAGTGAGGTACTGCTTATGTGACTACAATTTAATCAAATAAACTTGCAGACTAAGATGTGCTACTGTGTATGGGAGGTTCCAATATCCACCTCTAGAACTTCCAAGAAAAAACTATTATGACCTTAAATTACATTTGTAGACCTCCTTCTTTTTCTCTTTCCTCCTTCTCCAGACTCTTGTTATGCATTTTAACTTTCTCTTCTGAGATTTCAATTACTACTTTGCTTCCCTCCTTCACCCAGTGTAGGAGTCGGTGTTCTGCTTTCCCCAAGATCCTACATGATTCAGGCATATGATCTTTTCCTCACAGATATTCTCTTCTCAGAGCAGACAGAGCACCAGCTATGGTTGTGCTACATAACCCTTATTTCCATTATGAAAAAATGCTCTATTTTTCTTACTGAGAAGGCCTTGGAAAAACCAGAGACATAAGTTTCTTAAAATCTGAAGGTCCCCCGGCAACTGAAGCAATTTATTTAAGCTGTGAGATGACACAGAAGATGAGCCTCTTGGTGAAAGAGCAATTGCAGTGATACCTGAAGTAAACTTTGCAAAATGTGCCTGTAAGAGTACTCAGTACTTGCATGCCTTGATCTCTTGCCTGCTTTTAGCAATTTTATTCACCCTCCTTTGCCCAGGATTTCTTGGGCTGGAAGGTATTTCAACAATACAGTCCAGACAAGACAATTGCTCTGCTTCTCATTTAGCCGGGTAATGTGAGTCAAGCCCTATGATTTACAATTCCAGATTACAAAAGGAAATATATGATAGTCTTAAAAATTAGGGCACAGGTGTTTATGAAGGTCAGATACTTGGCCCAACTAAGTCTGGCAAAATAATTAGGAGGATGAAGTCTATTTTTCTTTTTGCTTAGTTATACACAACTGCTAGAGGTTTGGTCCATAGAGTATTTGGTTACTTCTGCTGCCTGTCTGTGCTATTCCCACCAAGTTAGTGTGAAATAAACTGGCATGTGAGCATTCAGTACATTAACTAAGCTGTGATAATAACAAGGAAATGTGTTTTTACTTGTACTAAAAAGTCACTCTCATTTCAGATAACAGCGCAATTGGCAGCTGAGTTTTGAATTGGAATGATGTAATTTGGATGATTATTTACTTCATATTTAAACTGTGTATCTTCTATTTATATGTTCTGCATTAAGATGGACTGTCTGAGTTCAGTCCTGTTGAGCTGGAGTGAAGAATCCTGCTCTACCTTATAAACTGTGCCTTAGCTGGCAGGCAGAGAGGGTGAGCTTTCAGCTGTGGCTTAGGGTGTAGCTCCCTGTAGGAAGGAACAGAGAATTTTCTCACATTGTTTAGAGTCTTGCAACTTTATCCCTTAAGGCTGAAGAGATAAAACTTCACTATTTATATTTTCCTATGAAATTATTTTTTTTTCTGTACCGAAAAAGGAGTAAGTGTATCTGAGAATCTCTGTATTTTATAGATATAGATGATATAGATATAGATATATAGATGATATAGATATAGATATATAGATATAGATATAGATAGATATACACATGCACACATATCCATATACCTACAGGAACTTCCGCCATTTCTTTTTTATATTTGTAAAACTGGACTTGATCCTAAAGGTCTTTTCCAACCTAAATGGTTCTATGATTCCAAGAACTGAACTTGAACTCCCTGTCAAATAATTCTACCATGTTTCCCTCACCTCCTCTACCAAAAATTGGTAGCTCAGGTACCACTTGAGTGGTCCAGCCCACTCCATCTCACACCTCATTAAGTTGCCTTCTTTCACCCTTTTTCTTCTCCAGGCAATTAGCTCTAAATCCCTGCTTTCTGTTTTGCTCAGTAGTTCTAAATGTCACCCTCTTGTTTTGCAACCCATATCCACTCGGCTTTTCTTGTCTAATAATTTAATTCCCTCCCAATGCCAGAATCATTGTCCAACCCCTGTAATCTCCTTGCCCAACTGGTCTCCAAGCTCTCCTTCCTCTGCCTTCCTAACCCAACGTGGCTCAGATTCCTTTCCTAGATATCATCTGGTTAAGCCACTCCAGTTTCTGTACCCCTTCTTCATTGATTTCTTGTCAAGCCATTTCTTTCTCTTCCACTCAGTCTTGCCTCATCCTAATGCATTCCTTTCATTCCTAAAGTGGTTTTATCTGTTTGCATTCAGCTCAGTAGGATAATTCTGAAAGTCAAAAACTGTTACTATGCTCAAGTCACCATTTCAAGCTGCATTTTGGCCCAAAAAACCCCTTGCAGAAAAAGCCTTGGAGCCTGCACAGTGCTTGATCAACAACAGGTTGGTCAGTCTGTGTGGAGAAAGGTTGCAGAAATGTGGGTAACATGACCTGTAAGGTTGGCCAGTCTGAGCTGGGAGGAGACAGATGCTATATGGTTGCTTTAGAGTGTGGTGCAGGCTGCTGAGCTGTGGCAGCTGTGAGGGGCATGAACATAACACATGATGGAATCTCCAGCACTGCTGGTAGCCTAAGGCCAAGAACTGTTACAGAAGGCACACAAATCTATTTCTGAAAAGCTAGTAATTTGTTAGTGTGAAGGAACAAACAGAAAACTTACTCATTAATGCTACATGAATACCATATGTGACCTGTTATTAGTCTATAAAAACAGACCATTAGGCTCCTAGAATGTTCAGTGTCTTGACATGGTTAATCAGAAGGGCTGCTATAATAATTGCCAACTTGTGAAATAATGGGTGGAGACAAGACTTCAGTTTTAGAAATCCATTTCAAGTTATCACTGCTCCTTCTTTGCCTACCTTTCTTCAGCTGCCTAGTGTGTAGCAAAATGGTAATTGAACCTAGTGTTACTAAATGCAAAGTATTGCATACCGAGGAGAAATTCTAATTTTACTTTAATTCTCAAAAAGATCTGAACTATACTGATGCAAAACAATGATTAAGGACTACTGTGTTTACCAAGGACAGAACTTTACTGGGGGTCATGCACTTAATACTGAATAGTTTGAAACTTCCTGTAATAAGAGGAGGTAGGAGACAAGTTTCCAGTAATATACCAGTAGGGAGAAGAGTTCTGTGGAATGTAAAACTGGACCCTCACTACTGATACTAAGCAAATAGATCTGCAGATAGAATGTATTAAAATCCTTGCTCTATTAGCATTCTTTCTACATTACCAATGTTAAAAACAAACTATATTTGTTCAAAGAACATGTCATGATGATATGTATTTGTGGTCATAGCTCCTGTAAAACAGGAAGATGGGTCTGCTGAAGTTATTATGGTTTAAACCTAATGTCTGATACCGTATGACCTAATAGAAGAGAGAGAGAGATTATTCCCTTTTGAACAACTTTACAAATTTAAGCTCCATCACCTGAAATAAGAAGAAACCATGACATAAACAATGATGATGACACAGCTTTCCAAAAGCTTTCATATAAGTTAGTCTCTGCCAAACTCAATTCTGTTGCAAACCATGGTGACAAAATACAATGATCTAAAAGCTTGTTATATTCTATTAATATACTGAAAAAACCCATACTTTCCCATTGCTTCATTCTGGGAAATAATTGGACCACATTGGCATGATGTCTTTTATTAAATAAATTGATATCTAAGCTGAGATAGAAAATTTATGCAAGTCTTCAGTTTGCATCATTATAAGTCAGCAAATACATTAAAGAACAAAGATATCAGCTGAGAAGCACTGTTTATAAGAGAATTATGAGGCAATCTCAATAAAAGAAATAGAGATCTACCTATGAAAGAGATATTAGTTGTAAACATATTTTAAATGCCTTTCTTTAAATTACTGAATTCAGACATCAAACTTGACAGCTTGACTTTGCAAAGATCCACGATACTGTTCATGAATACCTTTTCCATAAAATGTTCCTTAAGAATTTCTTCTGTTTTCTCACTTTCGGATGATAAATCAAAAACTTTTTAAACCAAGCATTATTCTAGGTATGATAAGGAAGGTAATATCAATGATATCTGGTCTTCTATTTATAATGTATCTAATAAAACATAAAACAATACAACATTTGAGATAAGCTAGAAATAAATATTGAGCAGTGAAATACCTTGGCTTTCAGATCACCAAAAGGTATCAAGATCAAACTGAGCACTGATCCACTTCAGAACAAGCTAAACAGGAACATCCAGTTTCAGTTTCTATTTTTCTACCCACTCACCTAGTCCTAACAAGGTAGGCAAGAGAAGCTCCAAATCATAACTGAAACTATTCATAAATGCAGAGTACTGTATTTTGGAGGAAAATCTAATTCTGTACTTTACACAGATTGTCCAATTAACCTGACTCACAAAAGGAGTATCAGCATTCTAAGCATCAATGTGAACAGCTTAGTTGAGACATCTTTGTGTAAAATGTCGAAGTCAGAAGCCAATTAACAACAAAAGCAAATAAAAACAGTAAGGAAAATAAAACAGTTCTTAGTACAAATCAGGTATTTTCTCTCTCTGCAGTACCAGTGTGTTTCCTGGACCAGCAGAATGAGTGGTTATGCTTACTGACATGACAAATTAGAATGGGTGTCAAACACCATACTTAGAATGAAATAATTGTGTGTTTGAAGAGAGTAAAATCCACTAAGAAAGCAGGTATGTGGAGTCTATACTGCCTCTAAGAGTATCTGGTACTATTCACATACAGAAAGAAGACCAGATAATTTCTGAGTCTGGTATAATAACAATAATTCCCGTGTATTTTCACATTTTCACCCAGACTTATAAATTTATGAGCTCTGCTTATAAAAAGAAATCTGCTGTCTTTTATATTGGAAAGGCATGAGCTATTAAGCAGAGGCAAAAGTTACTTGTACAGAGGCTAGTCACATAAAAAAATCCAAGTATATAAAGCAAAACTACAGACAGAAATCAAGAAATTGCACTAAGACTTGTGTGTAGCAATTAAACACTTGCAAGTTACAATGTCAGTTAATGAAGATTAGGAAAAGTACCCTTATGACCAAATAGAAGAGAGAGAGAGATGATTCCCTTTTGAACAACTTTACAAATTTAAAGTGAAGTAGGAAAGTGGGAAAGTGAAGTAATAACGGCACAGAAGGTCTACAAGCGTCAATTTAAAAGTCAATGCTCTGTACATCTTTTTTTTTTCTATACACCCCTTATCTTCTTCTGCCCATGCTATTCCCAGATTTTACTCACTGCTCAGAAAAACTACCTTCTCCCATCTAAAGTTCCTGTAGCACCAATCATCTAAGAGGCATGCAGCGGGTGGGTAAGAAAAGGGCAAGAACAAGAAGAGAAAATAGGTACAAAGAAATGGAAGCTTGTCTTCTCTCTGTGTTCTGTAGATCAAAGACAGTTTATGTCCATTTCAATTTCACCCTGTAGGCCCCACTCTGAAGATCAAACCTGCATTATAATCAGCATTGGAGGCTTACAGGTTTTGAGTGGCTGATACCAGATCTACCCTACTTCACCTGCACTGGAGTTTGAAGTTCTAAGAAGTGACTAAACATATAATGATACCAGCTGGCAGACATAAGTTGTATTAATACAAGACTTAATAAGATTATTGAGCATAATCTGTATCATTATTCATATACACCCATTTGCACATATATGAATTGATACATGACATAATGAAGCTCAACTTCAGATGTAGAATCTCCTCCTGTGAAACATCAACTTAATACCCTGTTGTAACACTTCAGCGGAAGGACAAAACCTTATCGCTTAGTGCTGATGACTGCATTAACAGAACAGTTTAATTATTTCCCTGTAAACCATGCCAGATTCTACTACTAAGTGATATATCTAGGAGATAACACAGATTTCACAAAAGAGACCACATCAATCCCTGGAACTTTCCTTCTTGCTTCACTAGTTATTAAGTTTTCAATACCACCGACTTGACTTAAAATTTAAAAAGTTAACAATCCTACTGAATTTATATACATTTGCTTAAAATTAAGCAAATGTAAGTCTGCAGAACAGAGTCCAGCACTACACAAATCACCTTCAAACTTGATGAACTTACATGATTCAGTTTGCATCTTACAGTTTACCTCAGCTTACATAAATTAATCTCATTTTTCTGCCACCTTTCACAACATTTGTAAGGTGCACTCCATGATATTTATATGTTACATTGGACTTACAATAAACAACATGATTTTTCATTTAATTATTAGATGACATGTTGTTCTCAGAATATAGCTGGGTGTTGTATGCCAAGTGCCAACAGCAAATAATACAGGTTCTTCCTGTTCTGGGAGAAACCAAATGGGAGCATCTTCTTATTTGTTCACTGAGACTCCATTAAGTAAAATGTATTCACATAACTATTAGTGGGACAAATATTCACTCTTATATTTCTGACTTTGACTTCTTAAAACTCAGGTGTCTAAAATCAAGAGTAGCTGAGGATATGAACTGAAAATCTGAACTGTTTAGCAATATTGTTACTGTTTATTATTATTAGACTTTGTTTTTTAAATTGTGAAATAGGAGAACTGCTTAGGCAGATACACTTCAGACGCAGGAGCCCAGCTTAACACTGCCTGTTACGAGGTCTCCTAATGTCCATTAGAGGATTTAAGATTTCAGTAGTAAACATACATTTTTCTTCCTACATGCTTCAGTCTTCCAGAGTACACTTTCTCATTTAAATATTTAAAATTGCTTGCTATGGATGTTCCTACTTAGCTAGTAAGAAGTTTGAATGATACCATGGACTGTATTAAAAAGATGGTTGTTCATTTGACCTTGCTTTATCAGAGAAACTAGACACAGTACTATTAGTACAGGCAACAGAACTGCTACTCTTTGTTTCTTCCAAGCTACCTTTCCCCCTCTAGCTTTTACATTTGAGATATCTTTGAATTAACATTGCTCTTATTTGTTACTTTAGAAAACCCTCACAGTTGACTTGTACCAAGAATATCAAGAAAGCAGTATGGCTGCAATGTATAAAGCGTTGAAATGCAGCAGATCTCAAACTGATGGGAAAAAAAAAAAAGGAGCTTTTGTCACAAAAACATTTGATCAGTGTGGATGATTTTATCAAGGATATGCTTAGCCATGAGTGCTGTTGGAAACTGATGAAATAATGGATCAATAAAAATCTCATGTTTTGACCTAAGTGCCCATTTGTCGATCATGTTTAAAAAGTTATTCTGAAAAAAAAACAACTTTCAGGAGTTGAGGCAGCAGAAGACAAAGTGGAGATCTGGATGCATTAGACAAGTTTCTCATAAAATTATAGGCACATGTGAAATCATTTCAGGAAAAAGAAGAGAAATAAAATATGTATTGGGTCATGGTATTGGCTAGTGTCAGAAAGTGGGCTAAGGACACTGAGCAGACAAACAGCAGAACCCCAGTCACACAGACATGCAAACAACAAAGGTCAGCACGGCCCCAACTGATGGACAGTTCATGGAAACAAAGTTAGGCTGTACTAGACAGCAACTTCTGTGGAAGAGTACAACCAACCTAAGCTTAAAGAGGGAAGAGGACTTGTAAAGAAAAGCAGACAGTATCATAACATTCCTGATCTCTGTTCTGATATTGAGATTGAAAGTACCAGCAAAACTGTACTACAAAGATTCATAAACCTGAAAATTCAAAGAATTTTCCTTTTTGCAATTATTTTAATATAAGAAGTTTATTTTGATACCAAAAGTACCTCTTTTTAAGGTTCTCATACTCACCTACTCTCAAAGTATCTAAGATTTTAAAAACAAAAGTATTTTCACAAACATTCACCTTATAAAACATGAATTAATTAACGCTGGGTGATTCTGCTATATACTGAGGATCTGAAATACTTCAAATAGTTGACAATTCCTCCCACCCACACCAAAACCACCAATGTACAGCATGCATTAAAGCAGGGAGATTACTGATGCGTCTAAGGTCTCAAAACAAGTGGCAGAGAACTAAGTCCAACAGTTGTGACTCTAATGCTCTAAAAGAATGCTAACAATTTGAGACTTTGAGACTTCAGCTTTTACAACACAACATAAACTTGCTTTAAAATGCCTGATGATACCAAGCATAGGGAAAGAGAGCAAGAAAGAAGAGTATATGTGGTGATTCAGAATGAAGAACCAGGGATTACCTCTCAAACGGCAGCTTCAGACCTCCTACTCCAGGCAGGAATAATTGGAAGAAATAGGAGTACCTGATAAATTGACTGACCTATGTGCACACTTTTGTGCTACACTAAAAAAAAGCACAACATTCACAGGTATTCACATGTTTTTAAAAGCCTGTATGAGAACATTTTTCAAGACTAAAAATAAATACATTGATTCCACCTGCATTTTGATCTGCGTTTAAGTGTAATCAGAGAAATAGTTTTGTCATTTCAGTGTTAACCATGGCATCAATACAGGTTTTCACTATATAACCAACCAATTCCCACAGAAAGTAGAGACACTTCATATACATTATCAGGCGTCTTTCTGAGGGATATGACCACAGGGGAAGATCCAGTGTAAATACAGTTATGCTGGCATGGGTGTTTTTGCTGGTATAGCTTGACATGCCAATCTGTTATTAAGTCTGCTGGAGAAAGCACCGGCGCAGGTATAACTGGTTTTTGTGGGACAGAGCTAGCTGGTATCTCCTGCTGTACCTGGCATGGCTCTGCTCTTTATAGGCATTATTTTCCTGTACTTACACAGGTGACAACTCATTCCACCCCCTGCCTGACAGCCAACCTTGGCAGCTCCTCTCACTGCACTAACAAAAAAAAAAAAAAAGAGAAAAGACAAGGTGTTGCAAAACCTACATCAAAGTTTTTCTGAATTTTTAAAACGTTTTATTTTTTTTTTTAAGTTTTATTTTTATTCCGTCGTTACCACATTCACAAGCCATTTCTAGCACACACTCAGGAATCACACTGTACCCCTACACAAAGAGCCCCGGGACGGTGGATGCCCGGAGCCCGCTCGGCAGGAGGCGGTGCCTGGGCACATTAACCCGCGGGCTGCGGGGGAGGCTCGGCTCGGCTCGGCTCGGCTCGGCTGCTCAGCCCGACCTCCGGGCGAGGGCGGCCGGCGACAGGCCCGGCCCCGCCGGCGCGGGAGGAAACGCCCCTTCCTCCCCTCCCCTGGCCGTGGGGTCCGCCCGCTGCCAGGGGCTGCCAGGGAGCGGTAATTGCCGCCCCGGCCTTGCACAACCCGCTCCCGGCGCGGCCCGTCCCGCCGGCGGCGCGGGGCCGGGCGGCGCCGCCCCCTCCCGGCATCCCTCGCTCGGCTGCTGGGCTCGGCTGCGCTCGGTCGGCGGCTCCGTGCTGCTCTCGCCATGGCCGCCTACAGCAAGTTCCTCACCGCGCGGCACTCCGCCATCGCCGGGGCCGCCGCCGCCTGCGCGCTGCTCTGCCTGCTTAGCAAGCGGCGGGGGGCCGCGCAGCACGGGTGAGCGCGGGGCCGGGCCGGGCCGCGGGGCGGGAGGGGCCGGGCGAGCCGCGGGGCCGGCGCTGGGAGGCCGAGGCAGCGGGAGCAATGCTCGCCCTCACGGCCCTCGCCCGGCGGAGGGGCAGCCGCGCCCCTGTGCCACACACAGGGCGCTGCCACCGCTGCCATCTGCCCGGGAGGCGGCTCCTGGGCTCAGGGACAGCCTGCTTCTCCCCACGCCTTCTCCGGCGTCGGGTCTGTGCCCGTGTTGCGAGCATCCAACCACCGCCGCCTTGTTACCCAAATTATGTTGGCTTTTTCTGTTTTCCGGACTAGGAATGAGTATTGGCACTTCTAGGGATGACCGTGTCTGCCTAGGCAGTTAATGGACTCAGCTGTTGTTTGAATGCTGCTGTGTGACAATAAGATACACGGGCAGTGATTTCAAAGCGGCCGAATGTGGTGATGTTCTCTGTGAGGTTGCCTTACAGTTATATGGTTCTAGGGTCTGTATTCGTTAATGCCTTACAAAGCACTGGTATTGCAAAGTGTGGCAGTCGAAGAATATATCGCAGGCTCAGCCCTTTCATGGTTTTACTGTATTTGAGATTGTAAGTTGTTAACTATATGCTTAAGACTTGATGTGTTGCGATATTACAGTGCCTACAGGTGTCTTGTAAGCACTACCAAATACTGAGATGGACTTACTCAACAGACTTAAGTAATAACATACCTGAGATTAAGCAAGGATCCAGTTTTATTTTACCTAAGTCCACTCATGCACAATATCTGTGGGAGTTTAATGAAGTTGGGTAACTGTCACACAACATGGCAGACATTGATACCCTGCTGGCAAGTCATACATTTGCTACCTTAACTGTTTCTTGCATGAGAGTTAAAACAAGATCCTGAGCTATGGCTGTGAGTTGCTCTTCTATCAGACTCATAGGGAGGAGTGATTTTTTTCAAATATCTCTGCCTAAGTTAGTGAAATTCCACTTTCAAAAAGCAGAAGAGCTGTATGGAAGGGCACAAAAATGATGAGCTCAGATTTTCATGCCTAGTATAGTGGTGGTTGTAAGAAATACTGGGCCATGCAGATGTTCCAGGAGCAGTTATATGTTAAGTTTAGACCAAGAATGTCTAAAGTGAATGTCAGTTGTCCACACTTACCTTACTTTGCCTTCATTGAGGAATGATCTTGGAGCACACAAACATTCAGATTGGAGCGCATCTTCAAAACAGATGCAGGTCCGGTTTAGGTTTGAAGTGCATTTAATATTTTCCCACTGTTAGTAGCATTCATTTGATAGAAACAGGCTAGAACTTGTCCAGAGTCATCTCCCTATACTTGAAATAGATATTATGTGGGTCCTGTGCGGTCCCCATTAAACTGTTTTGCTTTCATGTCTTCTGATGTTGATCTGCAGGACTTGACAATGGCAATGCATGCATTAGTTTGGGGGTCAGTGTATGGAAAGTGTCAGCCTGAATGCTGAAGACTCTTTGGAATGTGTCTTTCCTGTGTGGATCTTCAATTTTGCTAGGTATAGTGTTAAAAAACTGAGGTATTCAGATATAGTAGGTGGACCAAACATTATTGCAAGATTATTGGGAATTGGGAAAGGAGGATAACTTATGAATTACATTCCAGCAAATTCAACAGATGCACGAGCTTGTGAGAGCCTGACTTGATCTGTCCCTTCTGCTCTCTCTGTACTGCAGTCTTTCTGATACCTTGTCCTTTACTTCTGTAATCTCTTTAGTCATTTTGCATTCTTGAATTTATTAGAAATGCAGTTGCTAAAGCAAGTGCCATGCTTACAAATTTGATTTTTCACTTGTGTGTATGTATTGTTTTACACTTTTGAGTCCCTCCACAGCTTAGGTCTTATTTACTGCTGGTACTGTATTGTGGCCATGGATTCCAAACTCTAACATCCAACATTCGGTTGTTTCAATAATAGCTGTGCTGCTGCTTGAATGCTATTTTGAGGATGGTTTTTGCCCACTGGTCTTCGTTCTTTTCTCCATGTTTCCCTGTGAGGCAAACCTTGCCAGGAGCCTTACAGAATGCTACCTATCAAGACTAGGCAGTAGGTAAGCTACATTGCCTATATCACCAGCCTAGACAAAAGCATCTGGTTATTACCATCGCCTCATCCTCCTTTAGTCTCATTAGTTCATGTATCGTTCATTTCTTCATGTTTTGTTGCTGATGTAAATTAGAGAATACTTTTGAAAAGGATTGTCTTCGTGCCACATCTTTACGTTTTCAGCATTCTTGTGCTGGTATATGATGCTGACATATAGTAACAAGTGCACAACCTTTGAAATCTGCAGGGCCTAGTGTGTCCTTTAGCATCTGTGTTTTATATCTCTGACTCTCTGGGAAGAGGAAGAAGTTGGGAAGGCATGGCTGTCCTAAATTTTTGTACTTATTCCTAGGGTGAAGAATTTCACTTGGCAATCTAGATAGTCTGGAAGAGGACTGGTAGTGTATCTGCTGCTTGAGGTTAACTGGCTAAAATCCGTGAGGTGATTTAGTTTTTTGTGTGTGAATTCCTTTGTTAACCTTGGTGTATAATGCCTGAAAATGTTGTGCCATGTCAGTGTGAGGTGAATTTCAACTTCTTGAATTCTGGAAGATGAAATTCTAGTTTTGAGCTTTGTAAGGGCAAAGGTAAATGTTGCAGACCTGAATATAACCAGCAGAACGCTGGGCTTAACATTCAGGTGAATCAATGAAGTGTTTTAGTGCAACTGTGAACTTTACCTGCAAAACTTCTTCCTTCCTCACATAGTTTCAGAATACATTCTTGTACATACTTTGTGTTCAAAATAACATTTCACGTTTTCCTATTATTTCATGTATTTCTGCAGTACCTGCCATTTTTCTGTTTGATTTTTGTGTGCTTTTTAAAGTTTTGCTGGAATGTCAGCAATAGGTTTGCTGCTGGTTAAACTTGGAAAGTAAAATAACATACAAATTGAGAAAAAGAAAATCATCTTTTAGCAAATCAGGTGTGTTTGAATGTGTAACATGAAAGTTATGTCACAGGCCTGTCATGTTGTATGTGTTTGTTTTTATATAGAATAACCAGTTTATAGGAAGGAGAAGTAGCAACTTTAACCTACTTTTCTGCTCTCAGACAATAGGGGCAAAGTTCAGTACAACTCATATAAAGTAGTAATGTATGAATAATTAAGCTGTATGTGTTATGCCAACCTGCCTTACTAGGTCAAAGATCACTTAATTAGTACTGCCTGGATTAGTCACAGATGTTTTCTGTAAGAGGTATTACACTGCTCATTGATTTTCCAGAACTGAGAGGTGGTGTCACTTGCAATTTACAACACCTTATTACTACACTTTTCTGAAATCTTCTGAAGTAGAGTGATGTAGAACTGTTTGTTTAACTTGTTAGTTTTCAATCTTACTTCCTTGGAGTAAACATGGAGGAAAAATACATTGGTTCTTTTTCAAAGTTGCTCTCACAAAGTCTGTTTCCTTACAAAAGCTGTGTGTCCTCTTGGAAGGGGAAAGTTGTGGTATCTAAATGCAATTATGACTTCAATTGTAGTATTTGGGTTTTTTTAGAGTAATGGGAAGTTCTTTGAGAAACTACATTATCCTGGGTTTATAATGCAGAAAAAAAAAGTCTGTTTATTCTCTTTCACTAATCTTGCTTCAAACAAGAAGTTATAGAATATTTGCTTAAGATTTGATTGCTTCAGAATTAAAGCCTTAAAGGGTGTTACATAAAGGAGCTGGATATTTTTCATTACCCCTCTAATAAGAACTTTTCCCGAGTATCTGTGTAATTTAAAATAAAGTACTTACACAAGTAGAGAATGAGCTTGGTTTACTTTGAAAAAGAAGATCTTTAACTCATACAACTTTCTGCTGGAAGGAGGGATTGAGAGAGGTAATAGAAGGTAGTTGGGGTAAAGAGTTTGGAACTGCAAGGTTAGGGAAAGGCAATAAACAGTTTAGAGTAATAGGAAGGCATTTGTAGTGAATGAGAAGGTGACCAAATATTTTAGAATCTGCTTGTAGGGCCTTTCCTCTCACCTAGCTGCATTCATTAGAATCCAAGCAGATGCTAAGACATGGACACAATTTAATATAAACTGAACTTGGAAACCCCTGTAATGGTGTCCCACCTCTGGGGAAAAAATGAATAAAGCAAGAATATTGCCTGGGGCCTTAGAGGTTAGGCAAGCCTTGAGTGAGGGGAAAGCTCATTGAGTGGAGGGAGGCTGAGTTGCAGACAGTGTGTATCAAATAGGGTTTGCACAGTTCATCTTGGGTGACACTTAACCTGTGCTCCTGCCTGTCACTGTGCTCCTCAGCCGTTGTCTGCTGACAGAGTGGCAGCACGTGTCACTCGTGTCACTCCCTCAGATGTCCCTGCTTGTGTCCTCAGCTGCACAGCCTGAGAACGTGCTGTGACAGTGACAGTGTTGCAGTCAGAGGTGACAGACACACGTCCAAATGCTCAGAGGTGCTTTCAAACGTGAAATAGGAGTTTAGATGTAGCAAGTGGTAGTTGTAGCTTGAAACAGATGGTGCATTTTTATTCCATTTGTATATATTTAGAATGTTCTTCTCTCTTGTTAGTTTGTGTAATTTCTCTAGATTCTGAATGTCCTTGGGTGGGCTTTGCCAGTGTGCTTCAAATGGAGGGACCTGTTCTGGTTGAGTCATGGCTGTTTGATAGGAAGGGTGAAATTACATTGCTGCGGATTAATAGACTGCTTTTGTGTATGTAAAAGCCTTAAAGGGAACCTGTGTTACTTGAAGGAAAGGTGGCAAGTAACAAAAACAACTTTATGCTAACTACATTGGAGTAAATTTTTCCAGATGTGAATGTGACTGTTCAGTCTGCTGCTTGCAGGAAGTGCACTAGCGTTGAGGGGGAAAAAAGACTAAATACGCAGATAGGATTACTAGAAAATATACTGAAAATGCAGTCTTGTAGAAAAACCTGCCTGGGGCTCAGGAAACCTGAATTCAGCTGGAGGGTATGGAGACAGGAGAAACCAGATGATTCAGCCCTAATCCTAGCATTTAGACCGCCTTTGTTTGGGGCCTGGCTAGCTAATTAGTGGTTTCTCTCTTAATTAAGTTGCATAAAATGCTTGCTGTCTAAGGGAAGATCTAGTATAAGTGTGTATGACAGTGTATAACTTTTTTAAAAAATGATTTAAAAATTTTTTTAGGAAACTAGCTAGAAATCTTTTTCCACTGTTATGAAGGAGATCTGCAGCCACAGCTCAGGCCCAAGCACAGCTTAAGACAAAATTATTAGTGCTGAGGTTTTTCTTGTATGTAAGATATATTATTGAGATGCATTCTTCTACTGAAACTTAGAATTTCCTCTCCAACAGTTCTGCTTTGTCTTCTTCTCATAGGTTTGTAGAAACCTTTTGAGCTTTAGCAATGCAGAGCTCCTGTTTGCAGTAACAGCTCTCTGTGACCTTCTGAGTCCCCTTCTTGCTTGCCTGAACACATTCCTCTCACATTATTTTTGGTTAAGCTGCAACTAGCCACCAATCTAGAGCCAAGAAAGTTCTGGTTTTGGTTTCTCTGTCTGCTCAGAGTGTACTGT
Source organism: Ammospiza nelsoni (assembly GCF_027579445.1). Lineage (NCBI taxonomy): Eukaryota > Metazoa > Chordata > Aves > Passeriformes > Passerellidae > Ammospiza > Ammospiza nelsoni. The sequence goes on along the minus strand of NC_080641.1, from coordinate 19,385,442 downwards.
GTAAATGGGCATGCTTTTGGACTGTGCCCAGGCTTCTGAGTAGGGTTGCTGCCCTTGACCTGAAATAACTGTACTGTTGCTCTCTACCCCTCTGTGTGCACTATGAAACTCTGCCTGCCAGTTAACTACACCAGACTTTTCTCCCTGTAGTTATTTCTTCACACTGTTGCATTGCATCTTTAGCCATTTGAATTTTATTCTCTTTACAATGTCTTAATGACTCCAAAACTAACCTGAAAACTGCACAAATAATCATGAACTATTGCAAAATTGTTTATTTTGTGTGATTTTTGGAAGCTGTGAAAACTTCACGGTGCCATTCCAACATGTAAGGTCTGCAGGATACAAAGGTTGCCTGGAGGTAACAACTCTTTGAAATGCTACACTAAATCCTAAACCAGATACTCTTTCTTTGCACTTGAGCAGATGCAAGTCATCCTAACTCCACAGAAGGAAGGTAGCATGACGTGAATGAAATTTGTAGGTTTTTTTTCAGTTAAGGACAGTGTAACACTTTAAAGCCCTTACTTCCTCATAATGTGCCATTAAACAGCAAGTCTTGCTTATCACCCTCTTCACCTGCAATTCCCTGTTGTGCTGAGCTCAGTGTAGATTGCTTCCTCTGAACTTTGTTCTGGATGGAGACAGGTATTTCTAAAGACAGTAAACCTTTAACTTTTTCCTGTTTGCTAGTAAATGCCACAGAACTAGTGTGCCTGAGACCTTTCAGTAAGAAGACTCAGGCCTCTTGGAGGCTTTTCACAGTTTCTCAAATCACTTCCTTCTTCAGTAGTGTTGAGAATGATTCTGTTTGAGTAACCAGTATTATTGCATATTTCTTTAGAGAGAATAGCCTCACTGGTATGTAAATAGAGTCACAAGAGCCAGTACTCTGACCAGTCCTTCTTTGGAGACTGGAATTGCATGATTTCTCCATCCCCACTGGGCTTCCATACTGCCCTTGAAGTTGGATCAGCTGTCAGATGCCTGTACAGAGTCCCAAAACTCCATTAGTTTCTTTAAAGCATCTTGCTGGTATGGGCTGATCGTGTTTCTCATTTTGCAGGAGAAAGGTGTTTTGTTGTATTGCCTCCTGCCTACTGAGTAATTACTTACTTCTCTTTAGAGAGTTGCTATTCAGTTACCATGCACGGATGAATGACAAGTTTGGTGTAGTTGTGTCATCCCAGGTGCTGCTGATGCCTTTCTTTGCTTTTTATATCTGTGTTTGCTGTAAAAGCCCTGTGCATTTAAATAATAGGTAGCAGGCTACATCTGAAATGCTGTTTTTCCTGAAACTTCTTCAGGAGATATGTGTTCCATTATACCTCTAGACTCTTTGTGGTCTTAAAAAAATTTTACACATTGAATTGACTGCTTTGACTGCTTTGTGGAGGGTTTTGTGCAGTTAGATCTTGAAAATATATGGTGACAAGTTCCACTGTTTTTGATTCACTATTAGAAATGTTTTACTACTATATTTTTTCCTAATTTTTTCCTTTTCAAAAACCTTTTCATTGTCATCCCGCCTTGTCTGTGAGGGCACAAAGGAGCAGTGGCTCTGTACCAGGGGAGTTACTTGCACTGGGGAACTTGGCCAGCATGTAGCACTTACCTTCCTCCACCACCGAGCCTTGTGATGCTCCAGCATTATGTAAATGAGAGGTCTGGAATAATGGAGAGCCTGAATCTATTCCAAGTGTTAGAGCTCTCTGCTGCAACCAGATAGTCTTGCTGTATTCTTGCTGACTAATTGAGAATGTTATTTAGTCTTTAAATTCATTGAGAATGCAACCACCAAAAGTTTTACAGTAGTATAGTGGAGTCAGGAGTAGTGCCAATAGGTATTGGACTGGAAAGGTTTTATTCCAGGCTTGAATATGGCAGAGTCTTTATTTGCAAATAAAATGAGAGCTATATAGGCACATTTAATATTTTTTTCTTCTTGATTTCATATGTAAGATTGTTTCCATACTTTTTCAAGTATTAGTCTTGTTTTGAGTTTGCACAAATTTTTTAGAAAAAAGAGAACAGAACACTGTTAAAGCTCTTTTAAAATTAGATTTTAAATTTACAAATGCTTCATTTTTATCTTAAACTTTATAACTATAAATGCTAATTAAATGTGAGTTTATTATTAAATGTAAGATCTTGATTTCTGAACAATCTTCCTTTAATGGATATTCAGTTGCAGCTCAGTCAGTAATTTCGGCTGCTCAGTTTCTCTCAACAGCTACTGTAGGAAAAATGTATCAATAAATACATCAAAGATATTCAACTAACTGATAGAATAATTCTGGGCCTTATCTACCTAATAGATTACTCTATTAATATATTCACTTCTGATCCTTTTAAAGCTGAAATAGTTGTGTATTAGGAGTGTTGTGTGACTTCAAAGACTGGTGGAACTTGAAGCAGTAAAGCTTATAGGAATCATTACAGCATATATGGAAGAGCAGCATGCTTTCATCTTACATTATAACAAGTCATGAATCATCTAGAGAAATAACCACATAGTTTGATCACTACTCATTCATGCTTAATACTACTTTCCTCCTACTGCCAAACCTAATGTGATTGGACTGATCCATATTCAAGTTTTGTAAAATTAGAAGATGGATTGAGAAGTTTTTTGTACAAGAAATGCATTGCTCTTGCATCACCAGGATGTAGTCTCCAACTAGACTGTTTCTTAGACTTTACACTCTGTTACCATTTCCACAGATTTACTGCCCTCACAGCCTGATTAAATGTTATATCTCTTCTGAACTTTTATTATTTCTCCCTCAATCTGGCCCCTGCTGCCCTTCATATTAATTCTTTGTTTTGTCTTTTACACAAGTAGTCTTACAAGATTTTTATCTTCTCTCAGACTTCCGTCTCTGTTACCTTTAATTAAGTTCTTGCTGAACTGGTGGATCTCCCTTCTTGCTTTCATGGTCTCCTCCTTCCCTCCTTCTTTTCTCATGTTCTTCTGCTGCCTTGCCTCTTTCATAGTAATTAAGTTATTTCTTTTTATTCGTCAGTGACATTCATAGATCTTTTTAATCATCTTAAATTAAATTAGGCGCAGTTTCATTCTAGATATTTTCTTGGTGGAACTCTAAAACACAAGTGTGAAATGGTGCTGTTGATGAAGTTGTGGGACAGCTGGTTGTGTGGCAGTCTGCTCCTGTTTTGGTGTTGTAGACTGAAGGAGTTTCTGCTTTCTTGTAGTGTCCTAGGTTCTGCCTTGAAAGTGTATGAATGTTGTAGTTTTAAGGCAGCCTGCTCTCAGTGTTATAATACCATGGTTAAGAAAGTTATGGTTTAATATAGTTTGTGGCTTCTTCTAAACTACATAAATTCTCCAAACAGCTTCATGTGCTTGTCTGATGCTTGAGTGCTCCAAAAAGAAGAAAGACAAACTATAACTGCCTTACTGTTCAGCTTTTCTTTCTTAAAAGTCGAGGCAAAAAAAATAGTGTTGTGCTTTTGAATGTTTAACGCCAGTTGATAAATATTTTTCTACTAACTGTTCTGTTAAATGCAGAGGAAGGAAAACAGACTAAAAAATAACTCCCCTTTTAATGGACATCTTTGCAGGAACTTGATTTCACAGGAGCTGGCTTTTTTTCCCCTGTAGCACATGTGTATGAACAAATAATCTCTCTGTGTAGTAAATGTGTTATTTTTGAAGTCAAATGCAATGCAAAACAAATCTGGTTAGCTTATGTAGATAGTGTGAAACATCAAAGTTGGCTTGCTTGGATTGCTGGATCTGCATTCTTGTAGTTTTCATTTGTGGTCAGTGGAACCACGTAGCCATGCTTGTAAAGTATGTGTGAGAAACAGAAAAACTCTTGGAGTTCATGATACAAAGCCAAGGTAAAGCAGAACTTTGAGATGAAAGGGTGAGACTTGGTTTTCCTACGTGAAACTGGTTGCTGGAATGAGTGGGGTTTCACTGGCATTATATGTGCTGTATAACAGCAGCATGTAGGTTTGGCATTGGAGGTAGCCCTGCTGTATTGCCCTGAAAGAAATAGGTAGCAACATAATCCCAAGGTTTCCTCTCTGTCTTTTATGTGTAGCGATCAAGACAAAGAAAAGTGTGTTAATAACAAATAAATACTTTTTTTCTTTTCTCTGCAGTAAAAGAAGTGGAAAACAAGCTTTGCAGAATAATGAGGTAATTCTTTCCTTATGTCAAATATTCTTTAATAATTTTAAATAAACCTGATCTTTTAAAACTTTAAGTCCTGTCACTGTAGTTTGATCTTGGCTACGGTGCAAGTACAGTTTGAATGATACTTTCAGATTTGCATTGGTGAAACAAATGGAAGAATCAGGATAATCACAAGAGGCTGAAGTTTGACTCCATAATGATCAGTTCTTGATGTGCACAATGTTCTTTTATCTCTTATTGCCCTAGGAATTTGTAAGGACCAGTGTTGTAAGATTTTCTGTATAGATAGAAACAAACAGCTGTGTGTAGATTTGGTATAACTTCTGTTTATTTTTTTATGTGAAAAAAAAATGTATGGAACAAGATGTTGAGTCTCACAGTTACTAAATTAGAAACTACTTCACACATCTGGTAGGAGTTTTGTCATTTCCTTTATCTTTTGTGTGTCTGTTAATTCAGTTATTTGAAAGGGATGTACTAAATCCCTTTAAGCTAAGATTTTTGTTTCATGGTCAAATAAAATAGACCAAAAGGCAGAGTCTGTGATTCTGGCATTACAATGCTATGAATAGATTCCATGTACTTATATCTTTACTGAAAACTTAAAATAAAAAGGGTTTGCACTGGATAAATAGAAGGGTGTACATTGTGTTTTCTGAGACCCCCAACAAAGGGAGGAAATGATGAATCTGATTCCATGTTCTTAGAAGGCTAATTTATTATTTTATGATTCTATATTATATAAAAGAATTCTATACTAAACTGTACTAAAGATAACAGAAAGGATACAGCAGACACCTAGAAGTACAGGTCTACTAGTACTGTACTATTGCAGTTTGTTTTGATAGTTCCCAATTCCTTATTTAACTTGTCTGAGCAAGTCTTAAGTTGGCAGGAAATATTGCAAATTCTGCAGAAGGAATATAGCTGTAAATGATTTGGAAAATATCACATCAACAGTTCAATAACACAAAAAGTTCTCACTTTTCTTGTTTTGTTCTGTGTGCAGCAGAAGGAGGGAAAGAAGGAGCGAGCCATGGTGGACAGAGTGTTTATTGCACGAATATGTCGAATCCTGAAAATAATGGTCCCTAGAACACTGTGCAAAGAGGTAAGCATTGCCTGCATTAATAAATAAAGAAATAAAGCTGGAGTCAAGTCTCTTTTGAAATTACATCAGAATTTAAACTGCATATACATTACTTAAATTGGACTAAATTGTGCTATGTATTTTAAAATAGCAATGTAATAATATAAAAGTCTACATCATGCTCAGTTGTTATATCACTAAAGGTTCTGTTTTCAATTACAAGATAGGCCATTTACTGTCAGCTGCTAACTACTGTTGTAGCATAACTTTTAAAAGGGCATCTTGGTTTGTCTTGTACAAGGCAGTACACTTCTGTGTGCAAAAGCTTCCTGCCTTTAAATAAGATTCAGTTCATTCATTATTTTGATTTAGTAACTTATAGCCAGGCCAACCTGTATTAGAAAATGAAGTTGTCAAAAGTTCTCTTCAGCATCATTTCAGGAAAGCTATGCAGTGTAGAAATCAGTGCCTCCATCTTTCTCAGGCCTTCCAGGGCACTTTTAAAAGAAAAAAGATCCAAAGCATTAGTTGAGCTTGGAACTTAAGCAATGAACTGTAAGAACCTAAACATACATCAGGCACAAGAGCAGTGAATTGTGATGTCCAGAGTGTAGACCAGGGGCCTTCAGCAGCCCAGCTACAAAAAGGAGGTGCACAGAAGGTAGAAGCATGGATGGAAATGCCTGTGAGAGTGCTCACAGAGCTAGCCTTTATCAGCTTCAAAAGCTCAGGGCCACTAGAGGAGGTTACAGATAATCCCAAAAAAACTCAAACCTTGCTCCCATATTTGAAAACAAGTTTACTGGTCAGCCTCATCATATTCGTGGCAAGTCTGTGAGCAAAACTTCTTGTAAGCTAACTCTGACCACAAAAGGGACAAAAAAGTGATTGCAAGCAACCTGGATTTACCAATGACAAATCATGCCTTACTAACCTGATTGCTTTCAGTGATGAGAGAACTGGCTGTGTGGATAAGGGAAGAACAGAGGATACTGAATACTTTGCTATCAGGTCTCCCTTAATACCATAACAGGCAAACTGAATTGGCTGGATGAGTGGACAGTGAAGTGCATGGGAAACTGTCTGCACTCTTGGTCTAACTGGTGACTGGTTACTAGTGGCCCTGTTGTAAGTAGGGAGTTGAAGTAGATGATGTTCAGAGGTCTCTTGCAACCTTATGGCAGAAAGGTGTCTTAGAATTGCAGTAACTTTTTTATTCCTACAATCCTCCATCTTATAATGTGTCCAGTACATGGATCAACCAAATACAGCTTTTTTTAAAAGGCAAACTTTCACTGTAAATATGTAGTCAGTACTTTATTTAAGGTACTGTATGCTAATGTATTTCCAGCAAAGTAAGTAAATATTACATTAGCTAGGGCACCAGTGCTTTTCTGTTAGATACAGTTAGATGACTTGCTGAAAAAATGGTGAATTTTAGCCATTATTTACCTGTTACATTTCTGTGGTTGTACCAGACAGGTTATTTGCTGCTTATTGCTGTGATGCTGGTAGTCCGAACTTACTGTGACATTTGGATGATTCAAAATGGAACAGTCATTGAAAGGTACCTACACATTTGTTATTTTTAGACATTCTGTCAAGTGTTTAACAGGGAAAGTTTTCTATCACAATATATATTTGGACATTTTATAGCTTGCTTGTTTAAAACTGTTGGAAAACTGGTGTAGTTGCAATTTGGGGACAGACCACTGTATTTTGATAAATATATTAAATTATTTTTGTTCATCAATAAAATTATTTGATTAAATTAATATTTTTAAACTATTTATTAAATATTCATTTGGTAACATTTTGTACACTGAAGACACTAAATCTTGTTGATCTGAATGTCCAAGAAGGTACTTCAGAATAGTCATTTTATGTGATAGACTTAGACATGTTGTGTGGCTATTAGGACTTTCATTTCTTCCCACTGAGCTGTTTGCCCTTTAGGTTGATAAAAACAATGCTTTTGGTCTTAATATGTTAGAAAGTAGTTTTTAGACTTCTGATTATTCTTGCTGGTCTTGTTGCTAATTGAAGCAAGTCACAATGTGTCTTGAACTGTGAATTCAAAATGATACTGTGTTTTGAGGAGAGACATTTGGTGCTTTGTAGAATGGAAGGACTGCTTTGTTTCTCTTGTGAGAATCTATGAAAGCAGCGAAGGGAAAGGACTGGTATTCTGTGACCATGAATTTTTGAGCCCTTAATGTGGGCAGTTACAGAGGAGCAGACAGGAGGTAACTTCTCAGTCTGCCACTTGCCGCTTAGCTTACTAGAGGGTGTCAGACTGGATCCTACAGCTGATGCTACAGGTTTCCACGATGACTTTGTTTTCTCTGTGTGGTCCTTTGAGAGTTTATCCACTTAAGACATGCAAGTTCATACTTTGTTGTTTCTCTTGTAACTGACTCTTAGCTGGTGGTCATTTGCAGTGCTATCATTGGCCGCAGCAGAAAAGATTTCAAGAAATACTTGTTCAACTTCATTGCTGCAATGCCTGCTGTAAGTGCTTTTCTTGTGCTGACCTATTAGTAGAACGTATTTTAAATGTAAATTAAGATTTTGAGGAAAAGGTCTCAAATGAGTGTCTTAAAACCTATGGAAATTAATTGTTTTGCATACAGGTCTGTATGAAAACACATTTAATTTTCTGGCTCCACTATGGGGAGACTTTATCAGCATATTTCCTTATTGGTAGCAACTATTTTTTTAACAGCTATGTTCAGGTTTTCAGGTTAGTTTTGTTGATGGCAATTTTGACTATAGGTTTGGGATTCCTTTGGCACCATTGAAGATGAAGATTTCTTTTAAACTTTAATTTTTATATTTCTTACATTTTTCACAGCTTTGTTATGCTTTCTTCCATGCTTTAAATTTCCTTCAGTTTATTGACATCTCTGATCTGCGCCAGATAGAATTAATTGTTGCTATCTGATTTGCAATAAATTTTAAAACTAGTTGACAGATTTAAGGCCGTGTTTGTAAAATGGTGGCTCTTGTCTAGAGTTTATCAGAAGAGCTGAAAATATGTAATATTGAATGTATTTTATCCTAAGTGGTGAGACCCACTAGAATCTGGAGACAGAAACTTAAGCAGTCGTCCTGTAGACACTGTCTGATTGGTCTTAGGTATGTTTATGGCATAATTGATTTTAAGGGGAGAATTGATCTGTTTTAAAGTATTTACACAATTTATGCTGCAAATTGATGTAAGTATATTTTCCCTTGTTAGTTAAATGTTATTGTCTCTTATTTTAGATCTCTTTAGTGAATAACTTCCTGAAGTATGGTCTAAATGAACTGAAGCTCTGCTTCCGAGTAAGACTTACCAGATATCTCTATGAAGAATATCTTAAGTAAGTAACACCTTGTCTACAGGTTTTATAAGTTGATTCAATTAATTTTAAGTACACAGTAAGAAGATTGCAAGGTTGCAATTAACTTGCAGTTGAGGGTGAGTGGCTTATCCAGGTTGCATATGCCATAGATACAAAGACGGTAAAGTTGGCTTAATTGGGGGACAAAATGCACTGCACTGCTTCCATGATTGGGTCAGATTCCAAAGTACTTCAGGTGCCTTCATATGGGGAAGACTGAATTGGATGTATGAGCTTGAGCAGCTACTTCTGGACTGAAATGTGGTTGTCAGATGGGCTGTAGTAGATTGTGTGAGGGTGTTCTAAGTTCAATAGCAGCACAGCATGAGCCTGAGCTTCAGCTCAGACATCCTGGAGCCTAAATGCCTAAACAATCCTTCAGCATTTAATGTGGGTTTAGTCAGGTAAAAGCACAAGCTACGTTGATTCCATACAGTAATGTAATGTTTGCCCTACTAAGTGTCTCAGTTGTATGAACCAAGGGTGTTCCAGTTATTTCAGATCCCAGGTAATGTTTTTTTTTTCCTGCCACTTAGCAATTGTTTTGTTTCAGAACTTATACATACTACAAAATGGGAAATCTGGACAACAGAATAGCCAATCCAGATCAACTCCTTACACAGGATGTGGAAAAATTCTGTAATAGTGTAGTGGACCTGTACTCAAACCTTAGCAAGGTAAGTCTTTTGAGAGAGAACTTTGAGTAGTAGCTGTTGGCATTTAGGATGGGGATGTCAACTCACAACAATTGCTTGGAGTATGGTACTAAAAAAATTGTTTATAATGCTGTAGTGTTTCATACTCTTTTTTGGCTTTCATGACCAAAGCACTGCTGCGAGTTGTTATAATTTGTATTAAATTTTCTTTTAAAGAACATAAAGCATTCTTTTGCAGATGAGCAATGATGACTTTGCTCTCTCAGGTAGATAGTTTCCAGAAGAAAAGCAATGCCTAGCTCTTAGTTACACACAAATATTTTTGTGTGTAGGGAGGAGTGGTTGAATAAGCTTTTCTCTGTTTCTGGTGAGAATTTTAAGGTGACTGGGTAGTGAATGAGAATACTGTTGACATATTTAGACTAAATTTTTTTTATGCTATATATTTCATGCAAGATGCATATAAGTAAACTACAATTTACTTTGTTCAAAATCTTCTGACTACAACAGATAGTAGTTTTTAGTTCAGTTGTTTTAGCTTTGTGAGGGAGGTTATAGAACTTTGGAATAGTCCTCCTATCAGGAACATAGCCTGATACATAAGGCATTATCTTTTAAGTATTTCTCATAATTACTTCAGTTAAGTTATTATGGGTTCTATTCCACCTTTGATAAGTGAACAGAATGTCATTACAGACCTAAAACAGCAAAGTACTCTTTTCATATGGTATGTATTTATCTGAAGATCATGATGTTTTTATGTTCAATTCTAGAGCCAGTGTTTTCTGGAAAAAGTCATGTGGCTGAGAATCCTTTTGTCTTAGCTTTCAGTTTGTATAATAGACTAGCCAGTATTTTAGTACAGAGCTGTAACTGTTCTTGGGGTGGTACATGGCTTCTGAACAGTATTATATTGGTTTTGTGTTCTAAGCCTTTTTTCCTATGCTTCTTGCAGCCCTTCTTGGATATAGTTTTGTACATCTTCAAGCTAACAAGTGCAATAGGAGCACAGGTAAATAAAAGGAGTGGTTTTTTTAGAACTATAAGCACATTTTCCCTTCTTTGTACCTGTTTGGAATCTGAGGAAAACTCTAGGTGGTAGTTGTGGATTCCTACATTATTTGAAGGGCTATACTGGAAATAGGCATTTACACTTAATGTTTTATGTGCTTTAGTGCCCTCTATTTTGAGGCAAGCAAAATAAAAAACAGGATTTTCAGGCAGTTTGAAGGATCAAGAAAGTTCTTTACTTTCTTCTAGTACTTATTTAGAAATCCTATTTAGTACAACACCCTTCTAATTGTTTGTGTCTTGCATGGATTGCATTTAAAGGTGAAAATAAGTTTTCTGTTTCTGTGCAGTTTCTATGAAGGGGAACCATTTCTTGCATTGAGCTGTAAGACTCAATAAGCTGAATAATTGCAGAATTAATTCTTCAGATTAGTGAAATGATGCATTATCAAAAATGTTCAGGAGTTGAAAAGGAGTAGCTGTGGGTCACATGGTGCAAGTTTTGTTGACAGTCTTGCAGTAAGGCTTAACTAAACCTTGGTAACTATCAGTCTCAGATGTCTTTGTTCTGCTCTCTTTAGTAGTTGTTGTGTGCAGTTTATGCCAAATTCAGTTTATGCCATTCCATGCTTCAGTGGTATTTAATCATCTGTCCTTCATCCGTGGAAACTTAGGATCCAGGACTACTTGAGAGACAAGGAAACAGTGGACAGTGGGATTGAAATATTGACTGCTGTGTGACACTTCAGCAAATGTACAGAGAAAGAAGTAGGCAGAAAGGAGGGAGAAGAAATGAGAGGGTATCAGTAAATCATTAATGAAGTAATCTAGGACAGTAGGGGACAGGTCACACTGGGTGGTGATAAAAACCTGAATAGAAGGCTGGGGTGGGAAGGACATCTAGGGACAGAGAATTAGTAAAATTAGTAAAGTAGTATCTACAACACCAAAGAAGGGGATATGATGGGAATTGCAAATGTAATTGACTTGGCAGCATAGGCACATAGGAGGTGAGAACTAAGGGATTCATGCTTTCTGGGCACTTTGGATACAGATACTGTCGTTTGAGACCACCTAAGCTTTTATTCTTTTTTGATTTTCCCAGGGTCCAGCTAGCATGATGGCGTACTTGATTATTTCAGGGTTTTTCCTTACACGTTTAAGGAGACCAATTGGCAAGATGACTATTATAGAACAGAAGTATGAAGGGGAGTACAGATATGTCAACTCACGGCTCATTACAAACAGGTATACACTTGCTTGGCTGCTAAGGTACAAGTGACTGTACTGTGCGGTAAATGGAAGTTGTGTGTTAAAATATACTTGGGAAGTGTGATGTTATCAGGTTTGAGCCAAGTGTTCGCACCTTTATGTGCTGTAATTTGTATGTGCATTATATTCCACAGTCAAGACTGAGTGGGGTACAATAATTCTGTGTTCTTTGTTGTGAAAAAGTACAAGCCCGTATTTCATAAAGTAACTGAAAGTGCTATATTCCCATATTTTATGTCTGACTTTTTCAAAGACTGTCTTTAACAAAATGAAGTTGCATTATTTTTGTTTGTTTGTTTTTTTTTTTGGTTTTTTTTTTTTTTTTTTTTTTTAGTGAGGAAATTGCTTTTTATAATGGAAACTTGAGAGAAAAACAGACTATTCACAAGACTTTCCGTAAGCTGGTAAGCCTCTTTTACTTCTTAAAAATTTAAAGCAAAACTTTATTAATTCTATTGTGATGATTCCTGACATGTACTCATAAAAATTGAATTACAGTGGCTTGATGTTTTTGCTGCTACTTTCATTTGATTAAAAAATTAGCTGGTAGGCTATAAGCAGAACAGAAGTTTCTGTTAGAATGGCCTTTCTCTAGCCACTTACCTCCTTGTCACCCACCACAATTACTCTTCTCACTATTTAGTTTCATTTGTAGGTTGTTTTGATCACAAATATAAATCTGTGCCAGCAGGGACTCTTGTGCTTACCACACTTAGTGGCATGTTAATTTATCTGAGGTACTGAAAAATAATTGTTTGGAACCAAATGTCTAATAAAAGATAGTAAAACAGGTAGTGATAGAGTTTGAACTTCTTTCTTCTGTAACTTACCAGGTGGAACACTTGCATAATTTCATCCTGTTCCGGTTCTCTATGGGTTTCATTGATACTATCATTGCCAAATGTAAGTATGTCTCAAGTGCTAATGGATTCCTATAAATAACAAACAAACTTTTTACATAATAAGTGTCTTTTTTTACTGTTTCAATTAATGTGCAGCTTAATATTTATTCTTAAACTGCAGACCTTGCCACTGTGGTTGGCTACCTGGTTGTTAGTCGTCCATTTTTGAACCTGTCTGATCCACGCCATCAGAATAGCACTCATGCAGAACTTTTGGAGGTAAATAGACCAGAATTAAAACAACCTCTAAATTTTAAATTTTGTTAGTCCACATAAAGAAACTTTTCTTCTACTGTAGGATTACTACCAAAGTGGAAGAATGCTACTGAGAATGTCTCAAGCTCTGGGCAGAATAGTCCTAGCAGGCCGTGAAATGACGAGATTGGCTGGGTAAGTTTAATAATAAGAATCTTTCTCATCTCAATTTCAGAAACTGATTTTATAATTCAAATAAACTTATGTGCTTAGTTCCTTGCAGCATGCTAAAATTTCAGCAATTAAAAACATTTTATGCTGAAAACACGTCTGAAGATGTGCTATTATGTCCACTATAAGTTTCACATCTTGATAGTGTTAGCATGCAGTTTGAATGTGTAGTTGAAACCTTGTCAAATGCTCTTAAGTCAATTATGTATTTATTATTTGCAAAACTTTTTTTTTATATTGTAAGAAGTGAAATTTGGCTATTACAGGAAAAGGAGCTTTTAAAATATGGTGCATATTAGACAACCTGGTGCAACTCTAAAATGTAAACATTCTGCTTCTGTGCTGGGTTGAATCACTGTCATTTTAGCAGCTTGACAGAGTGCTTATTAGACCTTCTATGGATTGTTTTTTCTTAAGTTTCACAGCTCGAATCACGGAATTAATGCAGGTTCTCAAGGACTTGAACAGTGGCAAATATCAGCGTACAATGATATCACAAGAAAAAGGTACATGTGATATAATATTCAATATGTCATCTCTGTGTAGCATTTCAGTCACTAATACATTTTTCTTTATTTAAGATGGAGATAAAAAGCAGCCTTTGTCTTTGATACCTGGATCTGGAGAAATTATCAACAGTGATAACCTTATCAAGTATGTTTGTGAAGTTTCCTCAAGTTCAATAGTTCAGTATTTTTAAAGTAGACTTTTTAAAAGTCGTTCTCTCTGTGACCATTAATAGAGGGCTGAATACCTGTTATTACAATTTACAGTTCCTGTTGAACTTTATTTATTAGTAATCCCACCTCAGCATTTCTGTTCTGTAAGCCAGTCCTATCCTCTCATATTAGCAGAATGCATCTTCTGCTCTCTGAACTTGGGGTTTTTGGTAACATTCCTACTGTCCTTTAGAATATGACTTCTCAGACCATCTTGTTTCCTTTTAGAAATATATTAGTTATGGATCTTATTCTATTATATTATTCAAACAGGCAAGGGGGAGGTGAGCAGAGAAGTCATTCATTGCATGTTGTAGAACTAGTGAGATACACTTCACTACTAGGTTTAAAATGCCATGCATCCTTAAATGTAGGTTTGTATCCACAAGATGTTCTCCTGTTTTGGAGCCCAAAGGCTTAGGAGGATTCAAAAAACAAATACAGGGGATAAAACCAAGCCTGTAGATGTAGATATTTAAAAGCTAGAGTTTCAAGAACTTCCTTAGCTGTTCATAGCTGGAAAGTGGGAGAGTGAATCAGGTACTGGTGAGGTGTTTCCCAGTGCCTTAAATCTCTCAAGTAACCATGCAGTATTAGCTTCTTTTAGACAACTGTTGTGTTTTTCTTTTTTAACTTTGCAATACTTACAGGTTTGATCATGTTCCATTGGTGACACCTAATGGTGATGTTTTGATTGAAGACCTTAACTTTGAGGTAAGTTTTTTAGCATCATAGGAAACAATATTAATGTAAAATTTTCAAGGGAAGACGATAGCTTCGAAGGTCATCCTGTTTATAACGAAAGTACAAACAAATTGTCATGTTAGTTTAAAAAAAAGGCAATAAGCTATTTTACCCAAAAAAGTTTTTATTGTTACAAGCTCATTTTCTTCCAGCTGCAGTTGCTGCTGCTAAACCAATTGGGGAAAAAACCTAGTTTTTGCTGGAAATTGCTCATTGTAATGTCAGAAACTTGTGAACAAGCATATGATAATACCAGATTGTCCTATTGATTGTTGAAACTTTCAGCAATACTTTCTCACTACCCTTTTATGTGTTGGCTTTGCGATTTTAGGTTCGATCTGGTGCAAATGTGCTGATTTGTGGGCCAAATGGGTGTGGGAAGAGCTCCCTGTTCCGTGTTCTTGGTGAGGTAAGGGAACTTTATAAAACCAACAGGGGAGAATGCAGAGCATGGTTATAATTGGACTTTTGTCACATTTTAATCTTTTTCCCTTTGCAGTTGTGGCCGTTGTTTGGTGGGCGTTTAACAAAACCTGTAAGAGGAAAATTGTTCTATGTTCCTCAGGTGAGACCAAGTACTTTACTCACCAATAATGTTCTCTTTCTTTGTACTTTGACTATGTTTGGAAATATTTGACATATCTTTTTGGTTCTAATTGTATCTCAGAGACCATACATGACTCTTGGAACGCTCAGAGATCAAGTTATATATCCAGATACTTTGGAAGATCAGAAAAAGAAAGGGATTTCTGACCAGGTAATGATAATTAGTTCATTAACCCTTTGTCTTGCTCAAGATGAGTAATGCTTCCAATTCAGAAATACTGAAACTGCTATGAAAAGCACTGCATTTAATAGGACTTTAATATTTACCAGGGTTGATAATGTTATGGTATAATCCTTTTTAGCTTTTTCAACCACTTGTGTTTTAAGTTCATGTAAGCTTTATTTGTCATTCCTGTTTCCATAAAAGGTGCTGAAGGAGTACTTGGATAATGTCCAGCTGGGTCCGATCTTGGAACGTGAAGGAGGCTGGGACAGTGTTCAGGACTGGATGGATGTACTCAGCGGGGGAGAAAAACAGAGAATGGCAGTATGTCTCAAAAGCATAAATGTTTAACAAATGCAGAACATTTGTAGCAGTAAAAAATAAAATGTGAACTGTAAGCTATTTTTATTCATTGAATACTAGTATTTGACTTAGAAAAAAACCCCAAAATGTGAAATACCTAAATACTGAAGGAACAACTGGAAATAGTGGGGTTTGTACTCAAAATTTAAAAGGAAATACTGACTTTTAAACATTGTCTCGAATAAAAAAATAGGAGATCATGTACAACTCTTGGATTTTCAGGTTTCAGTGGTTTACAACTTAATTCCCTTTCCATAGTAGATTTTTGGACACTAATTCTTAGTTTAACTTCTAACACTGCACCATTGCTGGTAGTTTTGTATCCACAATATCCTTAGTATCCTTTTTTTTTTGGCTTGCATTGCAGATGGCAAGGCTGTTCTATCATAAGCCCCAGTTTGCAATTCTGGATGAGTGCACCAGTGCTGTTAGTGTGGATGTAGAGGGCTACATTTACAGCCACTGCAGAAAGGTGAGCTCTTTGTTTCTGGAGTTATCTCTCTGTACATTAACAAGAAACCTGAAATGGTACAAGGTTCACTCTTCCTTATGCCTAGTGCAGACTAAAAAAAAAAAAAAAAAATCTGGAAAAAAGCTTAGAGGGGCATACAACTTCATGCATGCTAGAATTCAGTAATCATTTTGCAGTCCCAGGATAATTTAGATGCACGTGTAGCCTCTATGATATACATAGAACTCTTACTGACTGCTAAGTAACCTTACTTTTATAGATAGTCTTAGAATAACCTAAAATTATAGCATGCTTTCTTGTTCAAAAGGCTTCTTTTAGCCAGGGCAACAGAAGTGAAACTGGGAAGGTCACATTTCCATCTCTTTTGAGATATGAAAAGCCAAGCACTCTAGGAAGATATGATTATATAGCTTTGTGTTTCCTTGTCGTCTTAAACTCACCATTTCAGATTCTCTGTAGTGCCATCACAATAGTGAACTCAATAAGATTCAATTTCACACCCTAGTCTGGGAAAGAAAGGGCTTGAAATGACCTTAGTTATTGAGTAGCAGTATTCCAGAATGATAAGGGAGCAAAGCTGTGCAGCCACTGAAATATGTGGTTCAAACTGAAGGAGCCCTCTGCAGTAGAGAATGGACACTAGGTGAGGACTCTGCAGGAGGAGCATTACTTCATGGACTCATTTTACTACATTGGTATCAATACCCTGACGATTTTTAAAGCCTATTTTCCATATGCTTCTTATTCTATAAACATGAACATTCATTTGTGCTTGCCAAGTGGCTAGTGCATGTTGCTGAAAAAGTAGAATTCCTGGTTAGGCTGTCCTTGCAAAAAGAAAAAATGTTATCTTGCTTTATCATCAGAGTCATTTTGTCCTTGCATCCCTTGTTGGGGATGGATAGTTGGCTAAGTTGAAAGGAAACAAAGGAAGGTTATTCACTTTAAATTGTCACTCTAAGTGTGTAATTGATTACTGCTTTTGTGGGTTTGGAATGTTTTTTTGTTGTTAAAATTCCTTTATTCACCAGCTTTATTGTTTTACTTGCTTCCTGCCTTACCTCTTTTACTCACTTAATTCTATGTTTGGCAATCTTCAGGAGCAAAAGAATAATGAAATCAATTAAAAATTATAAATCCCTCCTGATTGCTTCCCCCTCCCAGCAAAATCTTGAAATAAAAGCTATGTATGTGTAGTGTTAATAATAGCCTGGAAATTTGTGGTTATGAATTTAAGATCTTCATCTGATACAATACTGAAAAATTATTAACACCTTAGCCATGAGAAGAATTAACTGTTTTGTGGGTATTTTTGTCATATAGGTTGGCATCACTCTCTTCACTGTTTCTCACAGGAAGTCACTCTGGAAACACCATGATGTATGTAATCTTAGCTTTATTAAGAATATTTCTGGGTTTTGTTGACTGACTGTAGGAAATTGACTTGGTGATTTGAGGTTTTATCGTTTTACATCCTAATAGGTTGTGTTACGTTTGGGTTTTTATAAGGTTTTACTTTTCAAAATCTCATTTTACTCTTTGAAATATTCTTATGCTTTTAGTTATGAAAGAATGCTATCCAAAAATTTTTATTGTATCTATAAATATGAGAGGCTTGCTTAAGTCTTCTTTCTTAGACTCAAAAAAAACTCCTTGAACTAGAATTCAGTAAACAGCATGGATTTTTTTTGCTTTCATTATATCTAATCCATTTATGCTTTAAAAATAGTCTCTAAGGCCTGGACTTTTTTATTGCAAACTAAGGTTTTACTGTACTTTTTATGCAGACAGACTGTACCTGTGGATAAAAATACTGAATTCATACATGGGGATGAATCTGTGCCCCACAAAACCCAAGAGAACAGTGTTAAGTCTAGATATGGCTGTTAGCAGACTGATGCATGATATGCAAAAATACAATTTAACATTTTTACTGAGACAGGTGAATTTAATGACATGTGAGGTGAGAGCAGCTTACCCTCTGAGTTTAAGTTTACCCTCTAAAACTTTTTAAACATTTTTTTAAGTTTTAAAAATGTTATCTTTTTAAAATAATATTTAAAATTTTATTTATATATATTATAAATTTTAAATATATATTTTAAATTGTATTTAAAATATAATTTGTTTTGGTCTTTATAGAGCTGGTAATTTTTAGTTAATAACATATATTGTTTTTTTTCAGTTCTACTTGCATATGGATGGCCGAGGAAACTATGAGTTCAAGAAAATAACTGAAGACACAGTTGAATTTGGATCTTAAAGTCATGAACTGAACTGCTAGAAATTGATGATTACAGGAAATGTGTAGAATGTCAGACAATGTACCATAAAATTACTCAGCTTGTTAAGCATTTACTATTATGTAGGATATTGCTAATTGTGTATATGTTGGTGTAATTATTGATACGTACTAAGAATGTCCTTATTCTTGTGGTTTAAAAACCTGCCTAAATTAAATTGGGCTTAAATTAGTGTAACCTGATTCATCCTGGGATGCAAACCATTTGAAATCGGCTGATTTGACTTTTGTAGACCTTCTTTCCCTTTGGTGAAAAGCCCTGTTAAAATTAGGGTTGCTACCTCTCTTGTTCCTGCAAAGCAGTCTTGGATTTTTGCTCTGTTCTATGCATGTTTCAGAGAGATTTCACATGGTGCAGGACATTGTCCCATCTTCAGATCTGTGCCCTGTTCAATGAAAGAGCCTTTTCCTTGTCCAAGCCTTGTGATGTAGCCAATGTGCCCTTGCTGAAAAAGGATGAACTGAAACTAAAAGACAAAACGAATTCCTTCTGGTGTTTAAAAAAAATTACGGTTGTTCTTTGCTGGGATTTGGATTTATCTTGAACATCTGTCTGTCCATGCAGTTCCCTCTGCAGCTCGCTCAGCTCTCATTCTCTCCCAATTTAGCAAAAGCTTCCTCCATCTCCCAGCCCAACTATCTTTTTTCTGACAAAGAAATATTGTGGTAATGAAGAGTTGAGTGGAGGTTGAGGGAGGAAAGGACTGACCCACAAGAAAAAATGGGAGGGAAAGAAAAGTGATGATCCTTGTATCAAAGAAGCTTGTGAATGTTTTTAGCTCTGAAGAAACAAATGACTCCCACAAGAGGGAACAGAGAAAAGAATGTGGGTCCAGTCTTTCATCAAATCAGTAGAGGTTATAATGAGCTCAAAAATGTTAATCTGTCCTGTAATACAGCGGTTACTTTTTCCAAGTTCCTCCTTTCCTCCCTCTTCAAAAAAATTTGATGATCCTATAGTTTTAGCTGCCCTTCATGTCTGAATTTGAAAGCAAATGACAATGGTACTCTCTGTTTGGTCTTCTGGACAGTGAAGCCTGAAACAATGCTTTCATTCTTCATGTTTATTCTCTTGACTGTCATGATGTTTCTTGATTTCCGTTACAAATTATTTACTAATGATTCTCTGTGTTTTGTAAGGATTTCCAGTCCTTGCTGGTTTTCTTGTTCCAGCTTCCAAATCCCCTCAAAGGAACCAAATTATTACAATAGTTTACTGTAGTTGTTTTTTCCATACAAATGATTACTGTGGTTGTCATTTGACTTTGACAAGCATAAATACAGCAAGGTGTTTTTTGTGATCAGGGAATAGGAAGGTGTAATTCAAACTGAATTGCTGTTTAGCCTTTAAAACAAAAAAATTACAATACCTGTTGTACAGTGAAGGTCTAGTAGTTTTTTAGTGTTCCATGTAAGATATAATATAGGAATGCACTACATGAAGGCATGCATAAAATATGCAATACATCTGTACTTTGTGCATCTTTTATCAAGGGTTTAGATTTTAAAACACCCCTACTTTTTATAAAATGGATATGTACTTGGATGCACTGCTGTTTAATTTTTACCCAGTTTAATTAGGAAATTTCTTTCATGTTCAAATTGCTACCTGTTAATATTTTTCCTTTTATCATAGTTCTTGCCCCTACCTGTCAGTATTCTTTCAAAGTACTCAAATGCAAACAGCTGTCCCGGTACAAGAATCTAGTGACCACAGTGGAATCTGAGTATTATGCTTCAATGAAGATCATAAAAGCTTCTCTCTCAAGTACAGCATATTCCAGAGAATAAGGTACCAGAATAATTTTTGTGCTTGTTTTACAGGAAGGCAGATAGGTGCCTGATTTCACTAATCTCTTGGTTCTGTTCCTTCAGGTTCTCACATCAGCCATAACGTAGCAGGTAGCAGCATGCTGTGTGTGAGGTTGTAGTCTTTTTCAAAGTGTAACCATAGGGACAAATAGGGATGACAGGTTGGTGTAGGATGGTGTTTTGGTTTGGGGTTTTTTTTGTTAAAGTTCTCAGCACAAATGCAACTTCTTCTCTTGGGAGGGATGTTTTAGTAATCTTTTAGAGAGACAAAGAAAAAATTCTCGAAACTGAGAAAGTTGCTATGATCTTTGTGATTAGGGCAGTCTTGCAGTGGAGTAACGAACTTGGGATACTTTAATGTGTTTTTAATGCTAACAAGTAAAACCATACACAGCACACTTACATTGCCCCCAGCAGCCAATCCCAATTGTACTTTACAATTTTACTGGAGGTAACAGAATTTTGTGTAATCTTATATTTATTTTTAAAACTAACAACAAGCAAACAAAAAAATCCATCCTCAAAACCAAGGAGGAATAGGTTTGCCTTTAGATGCTATGAAGTTTGTTGAAACTGAGGATGCTCATATCTCCTTAGGGCCAGGACTTGGTGTTTCTAAATATACTGGAAGGGAAAAAAATATTCTGTGCTTGATTGTAAGGGAGGCTTATAAAGAAAATATAAAAAAGAATAATATTTTAGAATTATATTCTTGAAAGGCCTTACATTAAAGTGTTTGAGATAGACTTGATCTAATGAGAGATTGTAAAAAAAAAAAATTAATGGAAATGATGGAAGTCTCAGTTCTGTTGCAGAATTGCACTGTGATACTGTATTTTAGTTATGTTTCTTTAATAGCACAAGTTGGAAGTTCATGAAGTGGAATTCTGAACTACCTTAATAGACAACACACTGATGCATACTTTCAGTCTCAAATTGCTGGTGCTTTGAAGATGGTACTGGAAATAGTCAGATGGCTGCATTTCAACGGTGGGAAACATTCCTGTGTGTAAATACTGTCAAGTGTTTTGGAGGGGGAAACGGCGCTATGTAAATGTAAGACATTAAGTGCCTCTGAAATAATAATAATAAAAAATCTAAAGATAAAATATATCTAGGCTTTTCATGTTTCTTAATGATGTGATTAGGAATTCTGTAGTAAATGCATATGCAACAAATGCTGAGTTGCTCAATGAGCTGATTGTCTTTGTGTTCAGCTTTGAAAAGCTGCAGTGCTGTGTGAAATTTGCCCTGGAATCAGCCAGGTGATGCCATCCAGTTTAGGCTTAACCAAGTACATGAGCTCAGTTCTTGAAGACACATGCTTAGAGCAGTGGGATTATAGGTGCATTAATCTGCTCTGAGTCTGCACTGGATTGGCTCAGTTGGCCGTAGCCTGGTGCTAATAATGTACGAGCCATTGACCTAAGGGCTGGACTTGATCCTTCTGGGTCCCTTCCAGCTCACAGTATTCTGTGAGCCTGGCCTCTCCTTTGTCTCCTGGCCACTTCTTTTCCCTTTGTTGATTTTAGAAGGGCCAGAGTAAGATTAACATAATATCAGTATGTAATTCTTGTGAGTGCTCCTTAATCTTTGTACTTTGAGGATAATAAGTTCATCTTTTTCCACATTTATTGTATTTTTAATTTTTAGTTGTTTTCCTTCGTTGTGGTAGACATACCAGCTATCAGGATACTTGAAACACAGTAATGCAGAAGTGCAGCCAAGATATGCCTGAATTCACTGATTTTTAAGTGAACAGTGTTTTCTAATGCCAACAAGTATGAATCTTTTCTTAACTGAGATTAGTTGTGCAACAAGTGTATTGTAAAGCATTCTAAAAGGGTAGACCTCCCTTTGAAGGAAAATATCTCAACCAAGAATGCATTCTTTCAAATCAAAGTGTTGTTCAGTTAGGTTGATGAGTTGGAGGAGGAAAGAAAGGAATTTCTGTGTTGTGGAGGGGACGTTTAATACATAAATTTATTTTTAGATACATTAAGGTATAAGTTAAAATCCATTTTTTAAATTTAAATTTAACTGTCATTGGTACTGTGAGATGTCCATAGAAACATCCACGGTAATGATCATCTGAAATCCCACTGCAAAAAATAGTGGGGTGAAAAGGTTGGCAAGGTTTTATAGAGAAAATAAACCACAACTTATATCTGTCAAGAAAATCAAGTGTACCAGTTTAAATCTGCTTACAAGGCTGCTGTTCAAAGCAGTTATTTCTATGTATAATCTGTTTGCTTCTTTCTTAGGTGTACATAGCCAGATGGTTTGTGCGAGTCTCTTTCCTGAGCATGGAGAGAGGTTTCTTGATTTTACTAATCAGGGATGTGCAGCTGTGTCAGGAAGGGGTGGGTTGGCTGGTTTTCTTTCCCTTCACATGTTGTTGTTCAAGGTCTGGACACAGTCAGGTTTTTGTTATGATGCCTGAAACTTCACTGGGAAGTTTAAAGTGGCTGTGCACATTGCAGGTCCCTATGTTTGTTTATGTTCTGATGAAATCCATCCTGTCACGTGTACTCAGAGGATGAAACTGGTTTTATTCAACCCAAACCATTCTATCATTCATCTTGAAACAGAAATATAGCCAACCTAGGTTATTATGAAAGCAGCTTGTCTTTCACGTTAAAAATCTTAGAAAAAATGTTATCTTCAAAGCCTTCTTTGGACTTCTGCATAAGTTTCTTTGCTTGAAATCAAAAGCAGAGTCAGGTGACAAATAGCCTAGAACTTCACAGACAGAAGCTGTTTTAAGGGAGTAATTTGGAAAATAGAGTAAATTCAGGGATTAAATAGGAATAATAGGCCTAAGCAAATTCCTTGGGGATTGACTTGGGAAACTGAAGACATTTTGCCAGTAATCCTGCAATGAATGCTACAATGCAAGAATAATCATCCAGTTGGCATTTTTATATGGGAGAGAAGGGAAACTTGGACACTCTACTTCTGTGGGGGTATATCTTTCACAAACCAGACTTAATCACAGTCTCTCTTACACTGCTTAGAAACCTCTCTTAGTGACCTTTGGCAAGTCTGGACCATAAAGATAGAACACAATTGCTTTTACTGTGAAAGGAGCACATTTGTTGTAATGCCCAGCCCTGTTCCCTGCTCTGCTTGTCCACAAACCAGCATCCTTCATTTCCCACCCATCTCTCATTTTGGGAAACACATGATGAACCGAAATAGAACAGAACTGGAAAAAATTAGGTCACTTCTGTCTAGACCCAAAAAAATGCTGAGACTGGTTTACTTGGGGAGAAATAGGGAACTCCACCTACGTGACTAAGCAAATTTTCTCCATTAAAGTGATTTAAGAGTTTGGCCCAAATCAAAGCTAATTTTTTAATACTGATTATTGAAAGTTTGGGGGAGGCTGCTTTGAAAGACAATCCAAGTGTGCAATTGAAGAAGCATTCTATGTAACCAAATATACCCTCAATCTCCTTACCCTGAGTGTTTGAGTGCAAGTAGGTCCTAAAAAACAATTGACTACTTTTAATCACTGTACAACAATGACAAGTGTAAAGGTGCTTCCCAAAATAAGCTAATGTTTCTTTAGCTTAATTTACTTAATTATAGTATTTTACTTCAGGAATTTGTTGGCACAAAAACAACAGCTAAACACGGCTATGTCAGAAGTAACTGATGGGACAGATGTGGTAACACTGAAAGATGAAGTACCTATAGAGGGATTGATGTGTTGGGAAAAAATAATAGTTAAAAAGCAAAGCATGTGCACCAGAGGATTGTTCCATCTTGGATGCAATATTATATATTGCAACAAGGCTTCTCTGAAAAGCCAGGAACAATGTGCAAAGACTTTTTGGAGCACAGTGGGGAATTAAGGGTCAAAGTCAAATTGCAGCCCATCAATGCTAACTAGATTAAGAAAAAAAACCTTACAATTTTTTTCAATTATGGAAATAGTTGTGTTGGAACTTTAGTAGGGCTGTGTCTAACAGACAGTACTAGCTCCTGCAGGCACCCTGTATTTTGCTGTCTCAGAGTTTGTTCTGTAAGGACCTGCTTGAGAGACAGGTACAGAAGAGCAACCTCTCAGCTGAGACATGTTTTGACTTTTTGTGCCTATCACTGGCTGTGGAGTAGAAAGTCATTATTTTCAAAAGGTGTTTTTGGGGTTGCTTTTTCAAGACAGGCTCAGCAGAACTCAAAGCACATCTGGCCCAAAATAGCCCCAGTTTCAAACACAGCTGCCTTCCAGCTATTCCTACCCGTGCCTTTCTTTTCCTTGCCACTGGAATAGTGTGTTATCACAGTTCCAAACATAGCTTGTACTTCAGCATAATTCACAGGGCTTCTACAGCTCAATTTATGACATGTGCAGCAGTAGTAAAACATTTTCCAGTACTTCTAGAAGACTACAGTTCTTTCTATAAGGTGCTTAGTCTGTTCCTCTAAGAGTTAAAAGGGCAGTAAGAGGACTCTGTTTTCTGTTTCAAGGATACTGAGGAAAGAAAGTCTAGTAAGAAGCTCAACAGTCAGCATGCAAATCTAGTTCTGAGGTATTCCTGAGTTTCTGAGACTAAAGAAGTTTGTCAGGAGAAGGGAGTAGGTTTTGTGCAGGCTTCAACACCAACTTGCAAACAATAGGTAAGTACTGATGGATTGTTAACCGGGCCTTTTTTCCAGCAATGTTTGAGTATTGACGGCACAGGGTATATTGTAGTCCAGGATTCCTGGAGAAGCTGTCAGAGGGAAGCACTGAATAGGAGATGGGAGGTGTTCAGGAGGAGAGACATTCCTGCCCTTAACATCAGATCTTATTGAGCTGTTCCATCTCTCTGTTCCTTTTCATTATTAGAAAAGAGAGGATCTAATACATTTCTCGTGCCCTTTTCCTCCAAATTTTGGTGAACTCTGGATTTAAACTGGATGTCAGTGTGTTAATCATGTAGAAACATTTGGATTGTTAATGTGCTGATTATGCCCCTTTTTACCACTTGGTGTCACCTTTTCTAGGCTCACGAAGCACAGAAAGCAGACACAGAATTCCTGCGGAGGCGATGGCTTAGGGTAGAGGCTGTACGTGCAGGGGCGCTGCTCCCATGGGTGGCTGCGGGGACAGGCAGGGAGGGAGGAGCGGCTGCGGGGTGACGGTCCTGCAGCGCTGACACACGGCTGTGGTCACCCTCGGTGCTCTCTGGAAGCAAGTGATCGTGTAAGAATCAAGTGGAGAGCTGGGAAATCAGACTGAGTATTATCTCTGTGGAGATGTACGTATTTGGGGTGAAGGGGTGGTAAAGTATGGAGGCAACAGAGGGAAAACTTTTTCTGTTAATCAAGGATGCACTCTTTAAAATGAAAAAACTCAACTAACAAACGCACATTTTTCCCTTGAATAAGGAGTGCTTCCTTATTGGAGTAGGTTTTAAAATCTCACTTGTCACTCTAGCTCTTCTAGTACATTAGCTGATTAATTGAGTTGTGTAATTACTGAATAACTAATTTAAAAAATACCATGTGATCTCACTGGGAAAATATTTCTCTGTTGAAAGGAAGGTGAGTTTTAATTACACCTCTTTTAATGAAATATTTTTTTTAAATTTAACAATGCCACTTTAATATTTCCTGAAGTAATAAGGTAGAAAATTTGAAAATAAAAATAGAAGAAAATGCATCAGGGAGTTCAAATGAGATCTGGAACTGTAAAGTTCATGTTAATAACTTCATTGCTATTTTAAACAAGATGATAAAAAAATTACACTTAAATTTAATTAGGCGCAGTGAGGTATTTGGAGCAGTACTAGTGAATGTTCTGAAAGTTACTGTCTCAATAATACTGACCAAGAGGAGCTGTAGAAGGTAAAAAAATAATGCTTCCATGCTATTAATATGTTTCTGATTGTGATTTAGAGACATGGATTTATTCAGATTCTATATTATGATTAAAATGAGAGAGATCCTGCCTACCTGTCTGAAGAAATAAGGCAGAGGGTTCATCTCTCATGAAAAATAAGTAATGGGAATGAGTAGGGGATGGAGGAGAGGAAGGGAAACATCAACAAAAGAACTAGGGGAAGCCAGGAGCAGAAGCATTTCAAGCTTCTTACAGGAGCCAGTCACAGAAATATGTCTCTTTTGACAAGATGAGAAACAGGCACAACCTCTGCAATTGGACATCTGAGACAGCCTGGCAGTGAAACCCTGGGGGCAGTCAAGGTGGCTGCTTGTTTATAACCAGATACTGACAGGTTTTTCTGGAAGAAACCATCCCTGAGGGAAATCTTGCTGTTAACTTGGCTAATTCAGCTACAGTTAGAGGCTGAGAAGTTACAGGGAAAGATGTTCTTTCTGGGTCCTTTGGGGGATGCTGCAAGAGGCTCCGTGGGTTGAGTGAGGGCCTGTGCCAGAAGAAGCAGAGGGATCTCGTGGTGGGAAGGTTTCTCAATATATGTAGTAAGGAAGAAATCTTGTAGCACATCTTTATGTCCTCAGCTTTGCTAAAAGTTCTGCTGTAGTGCACTGGAAGACACACACATCAAATAAGGGAAGGGCAGCTCTCTGTGGCAGTTTGTAAGGGACAGACTGGGCGTAGTCTGTGAGGGAGCATATGCCATGGTGAGTAACACCACACCTAAGGGTTGTGGAAAGATTTTCAGCTGACCAGTTCCTGCTTCTGTCCTGTCCAGCAGGTTGTTCTTTTCCTGTCATTCTCAAACATGCACACCAGGACAAACATAGACTATAGAAAGCATGGTTTGTTGCATGTGGATAAATTCTGTGTAATTAGATTATTCAATTGACTCTTGGATCTGGTAATGTATATTACAAGGTTTCTGAAATTGTGGCGATCACTACTAACCTGCAAAATAATCAGCTTTACAAAACTGAACTGACAGGGTAATCTATCACAGTTGTTTATTCTCACTTCATGCAGAAAACTCTTTGTCCTGAGTTGCCACATAACTAGTGATCCAAGTTAAGCTCATAATCATGTTCTTATCATTACATGTCTCTCAGCAGCACTCTTCTCACACTGGAAAGCTGAGTCTGCTAGAAATAGCTAAGCTGTTTGCTGCCATATCCATCATGCACTTATGAAGCTCTCTACAGTTGTTCATTTTAAGTAATGGCAGTAATTTTATTATCTGTGTTTGCTGTTAGGGCTGACAGAAAAGCAGCAGAACAGCATCAGCCTTTTTTTGCTTGTGTGAAGAAGAATGTGGTTTTAAAGCAGGCTTGTTAAAGTGTGCAGTGTTACAGATTCACTTGCACAAGGAGAGGGCACAAGTACTGTGTGAGGCAGCTATGTAAATGTATTTATCCACTTGAAATAGTTGGATACCTTTTTCAGATGATGGAGCTAAGTGGAACAGGGGAATAGGGAGCATCAAAAGGAACATGCTTGCTTACAGAAACGTCCTTAGAAGAGGAGCCAGGGAACTTAGCTGCATAGGAAAAGCCTTCCCTTCCTCATATCCATTCCCTGTGTGTCTGCCTTCATCTTAAATCCATACAGTGCTGGAGTGGCCACATGTGTGGGCCTATTCTTTCTTCCTAGTGACAACACATTTATTGGTATTACAACTTCTGCCCAACCCAATACTCTGAGAAAGTCTCTGCCTAAAACATTTTGCGTGGGTGCAGCCCAAGAACTAGAACTTACAGAAGTTTGCAATTAAGAAGCCCCTTTCTCAACTGTCTCCACAAACAGAAAATACCCTCTTTGAAATAGGATCTGTGGGCCCCGTGACTCTGGTTACTCAGCATTGTTGGATGATAACATACTGCAGCTAGGAAACAGAAGTGCTTCAGACTTCCAGAACTGGTCCAGTCAGGGGTCTTTTACCATTTAAGGCACTTGTTTGCATTTCTGTGGGTGTCTCTTCTCCCCTCCTTCCCCCCCACCCAAATTCAGAACAAACCCAGAATCTCTTTAAGTAATGAAGTGTGATTTATAGCATACTGTGTTGTCTATGACAAGCAACTGCATGGTCTAATTTAATAAATGCTATGCTGTAATTACAGGCTTTCCTTTTCCTATTAGCTCTTCCCTTTTGTGAGTCTGGCACTGAATGAAGCTGAGGAAGCAGAGTGCCTCAGGGAAGGGAAGTAATGATGACAACTTTGGAATGTTTTTAAATTGACTCCCACGAGCTCTCATGTTTTTGATTGTTGTTGTAAGATTCCTTCTCCATACAAGGTTTATACATCAGCAGAAAAGGCATTAAGCACTTATTGCTCAACACGAAGTAAACAGGGTTTTGGGTGGGGAATTTTGGTATATTTCTTCCCTCTGTAAAAAGAGGAATTAAAGACCCAAGAAAACCCCCCATAAACCACACTTAGACATTCCCAGGAGTTTTGACACATACACAGATGGTAGCTATAGTACAGCAGGGATGAAAAATAAAAATAAAATTCTGTACAAATTGTTTGATTGGGATAATAATTTTGTAAGGTATTCCTTCTCATGAATACAGTGTGTATCTTCTTTTAAGGCATGTATAAAGTGTTGAGATCCACAACCAGTTAGTTCCAACTACAAGGTGATTTTTTCTATTCTCTTGAGTTTTTGTGTTTGTGTAGGCTGACCACCATCATTAGCAGTTCTCATCTCTGAGGCAGGCCCATAATGCCTTGAATGAACATCAGTAACACAAGTACAGGCAGCACTGTGGGAATGGAAGGAGAAGCTGTGAATGCAAACCGTGACTAATTGCTCATGTAAGTGGATAGCAGAAATGTGACTCAGGACTCTTCAAAACCTCCAATTTGTGACCTGTGGCTTCTCCTAGATTTATCCTTGCAGGTGCCCTGGTATTCTGCTTTATACATTGTAAGATTGTGGCAGTTTGGCTACACTGCTGTCCCAAAATAAGTTTCCTGAATGTATATTTAATTTAGTTCTGGAATGAATACTGTACATCGTTTTGAAAAGGAAAAGAAAGACTTATGTTTCCAGTCACCTTTATTTTACTAGAAAAGTATAAATTACAATCATAAATACAGATAACACCAGTATAAAAATTAGATATATATTTTTATATATATAATTATATTTATGTAAATATATAATATAAACATAATTATATATAAAATTATATATAAAATATAATTATATATATAATATATTTATCATATATATAATTATATTTATATAAATTCTCATTCATAAATACTAAAAGTCAAAGCAACAGGTATCTCCAAATCCCATCACCAAGATGATTTGAATCTACACCACAGAAATCATTCTTCAACTGTTAATTAAAAATGATGTTCAAATGCAATAAATACTGCTACCTATTCAGTGCTTGCTGAAGTGAGTTACTGTTGACTCAAAGCCTGCAAAGTATTTGTTCTAACACTTAGTTGAAACTATCAGATTTCCCTGTCTGTATAACTCTAGGTGTAGTGTAACTGGATATACTTTCCAGATAAAGAGCAAGTACCTGCTTCAATAGTGTTTCCTACAAATTGCCAGTGCAGTAGTTTCAGTTTGTTTACCTTTGTCTGCATCCAAAGATAAACAGACCAAGTTAATTTTATCCAAGAAGTGCAAAAACAATAGTAGCAGTTTTGTCGCATCTGAACTAACAGATTATTTCACCAGTTAATATTGTTAAGAGGCAGATAAATACAGGGTTTGTTTCACAGAAACAGAAAAATATTCCTTTTAGTTAGGTAAAGGACATCTCTTTTCAAAAAGTAGTGTTTTTTCCCCTCACAAGTACCGTAAATCTTCTGGCTCAATAAGGCCATGCTGATCAAGTTAAAAGTACCTCTAGTTCAGAATCCTGTTTGACAGGACAATAGAAGGAGCTTGGGAACAGTCTATGAAAAATGTCTCTGCAAAGAGACCTTGGCAATTTAGAGATGGCCAATCACCAGCCATAGGGAGTTCTACAAGGGAAAGTGCTGGGCTTGGCACCTGGCATGGGGCAGCCCTGGTGCACAGACAGGCTGGGGAAGGAGAGGCTGCACAGCAGAAAGGGGCCTGGGGGACCTGGTCAAGGCAAAGTTGAACATGAGCCAGCAGGGCCCTGGCAGCCAGGAGGGACATCCCTGTCCTGGGGACATCAGGGACAGCATCGCAGCCAGGCAAGGGAGGGGATTGTCCCGCTCTGCTCTGAGCTGGGGCGGCCTCACCCTGTGTGCTGGGGGCGGTTCTGGGTGCCACAATCCAAAAAAGACATTGAGCTGTTAGAGAGGGTCCAAAGGATGGTGAAGGCTCCAGAAGGAAAGCTGTGTGAGAAGTGGCTGAGGTCACTTGGTCTGTTCAGCTGGAGAAAAGGAGACTGAGGGGAGACACTTCAACAACCTTGCCAAAGGAAGCAGAGGGGCAGGCGCCAATCTCTTCACTCTCGTGACCAGTGACAGGACTCAAAAATCCAGCATGAAGCTCAGTCAGGGAAGGTTTTGGTTCATATCAGGGAACAGATTTTCACCCAGAGGGTGTTTGGGCACTGGAACAGGCTCCCCAGGGCAGTGGTCACAGCAGCAGCCTGGCAGAGGTCAAGAAGCTGTCAGAGAGCACTCTCAGGTACAGACTGTGACTTGTGGGGATGGTGCTGTGCTGGGCCAGGAGTTGGACTCGATGATCCTGATGGGTCCCTTCCAACTCAGCACATTCTATAATTCTATGATTGTAACAGATCACCAGAATGTTCTAATGACACAGGGCTTCCTGATATCTGGATTTTTTTGTCTGTACTGTCTAGTGGATTTTTTAATCCACATAAAGTTTGGGCTTCAGAATTCCTGTTTCAGAGAGCCTAAAAGGGTCCATTCAATTACCCAATTTTGTTGTTGGGTGTTGGGGAAAATGAAACAGGAAAGCCTTATAAATATGATTGCCTGGCAAAAGATTTTGAGAATATAGAGACTATAAGCGAGATTGAAATGAAAGCAAGCTTTGAGATCCCTTAGTTACTGAACAATGGTGTGGCCACTGAAGGTAATGCCCTTTTGATGAAACAACACCCTCTGCAAGCAGGCAGGTCCAAGGGTCAGAGCAGACCCTGTCAGCTTGGCAGAAGGGGTCTAAAGAGTAGTTTTTAGGGTTTAAAATGTAGCACAATATGGTAATGTAGTGATTCTTATAGGTTGTATGGAAATGCTATAGGATTTGTATCTTGTACTAGATTGGTTAGTGAGAATTAGAATATTCAACATAGAAGATGATTGATTATATTTTAACGGGAGCTTCACTTACTTACTTACTTACTTTCTGTACTCTTACTCTTGCCTCTTGGCTCTTACCCCTTTTATGCTTTTACTCTCTCACCCTCTCATCCTCTCTACCCCTCTCTTCTCTCGGGCCTGCTCTGAGCTGCAGCTGGCAGCTCCCAGCAGGGCCCTGCACCCAGGCCCTTTGCAATAAACTGCAAGTTCCACAACCTGGCTTCAGAGATCTCTCGTCTCCGTCCGTCCTGACCGTGCTACCCCCCGTCACTCCTACAGTTGGGGTTTTTTCTGCTTTGGCTCTGCCACTATTGTCTGCAGTACTTTTTCCTTAGATACCATTAAGCAGCTCCTTTTCTCTCTCAGCTCTTGCTCTCTTTGCTTTCTTGCGTTTACACAGAACCACGGGAAGGACAATGGCGAGAGTGATGACTGCAACTGCTATCACTGCTAAGATGATAAAGACTTCTGTTCCATATTCTGTGGAGGAAATAAAAATCCAAGATTGAGTTATCAGAACCCACAATGTCACAGTGCTACAAACTCTTAGCACTCATTCCACTGAATGAAAAAATGCTTTCTAGATGTTAGTCTCACAGAAGTGGAGTCACCACATCAGCGTGAACCGAACAGATTTTAACATGGATTTGTTGAACTGAAGTAAAGTTTTATTCTACCTCGCTCACTCTAGGTTTTAATCCAGTTTAGTTAGTGCACTAAAGTACCATGCTAATACCACAAGAATAAGTAAAACCATTCCCCCTGCCTGTACATTATTTCTGTCCAAGTGAAAATCTATTCAAGGTTACAAGCTAGAAAAGACCAAGAGAAGATTTTTCTATTTAAATTTTAATGAAATTGTAATTTATCACTTTTGTGGTAAATTCTCTGGATAAGAAAGCTAATTTGAGTTCATTTGCCATTTTAGAAGAGTTTTTTTCTAGAGTGCAAATATTCTTACTCAGGGAGAAGAAAGATACAGTACAGTAATGTGATATTATTTAAGTAATATTGATGACTGTATATTGAAGAAAGTGTTATCCAAATGCCTGGCTGATTCACCTACACTTGCTAACTTATTTACCAGTAAAGAAGCCTATCTGCCAACCTCTGACCTCGTAACAGGAAAGAAAGTCTTATTCTCATCATCTCCTTTTGGCATAACTAAAGGTCAGTTCATTCTACAAGTAAATGGATATGTCGGTTTCCAACACTTTGATGTTTTAGAGCTAATCCTTCAAGCACTTCCTATGGCACCTGCTATTGGAAGGATCCAAGGAAAACAATTCGAAACAAAAATGAAGCTGAAGGCTAGTGGTGACATCTGGAACCTCAGACACCAGTCATCAACTGAGACATTTTAACCAAAACAGTTGGGCAAAACCCTAAAACCAGCTCCAACTTACTAAAGATGGTGGACTCTTACTTAAAGTGAGGTCTTGCCATGAATTTCCATGTTCCACCTGTGTATTCTAACTTACACAGTAAACAGTTTATTTCATTGCAGGCACCAGAATTTAAAGATATGGATTTTTTTGTTAGACTATTAAAGACTGAGTGACAAACCTCATCTGATACTTACCATCTAAGATATTCCTTCCTACACTGGTGCAGAGCATCCTGCTTTCTTGGCCATTACGATTTTCTCTGCGAGAGGGAATGATTCCCTGGACATAGAAGCAGTAGTTCTTTCCGCTGTCAACGCTTACTTCAAAATTATGGCTTTTTGTTGTTACATCTTTCTGTAAAGGAAAAAAAATATTCCAAGTGTCAACTCTGAAGGTAACACAGAAATTGTGTAACTATATAGAATGTAATAATTATTACAGAACAAAAGCTAGAGTTAGACCATACCTTTCCAGAACTTTGATCTTTCCAGTAATAGAGTTTGTATTCCAGGTCATGCTGGAAAATATCTTGAATACTCATAAAGCTTCCATTAGGAAATATGTATGGTGTAAGCGGATCTTTGAACACGACATTCAGTTTGGAACCTTTTTGTGAATAATCCTTTATCTCTGGCTTTCCAATAACAGCTAAACAAAGATTTTTAGAATTTAAAAAATGACATCATTTATATATGACATGCTCTTTTTCCTTCCACCCTCCATTGCCTTCCCTTCTCAAATCTATTACAAGCTTACAAAGCCAGTGAGGGCCTAGATTGTAAACAAGTATCCTCACCTAGTATGCAATGTTAACTAAATGGTCTACTCAGTGTAGTGAGAAACAAATGAGAAACAAACTAAAATCTTTCACCCTCCCCTACAATAGGGAAAGCTTTATGCCTGAATACCTTCTTTTCTGTTATCAGCAGGGTTACCATAAGAATCTATAGAAAAAAATATTTAAGCTCAATCTAAACCTTGTTTAAATCAACAGAAGTAATCTTGAAAATAAATTTATAGTAAGATTTAATTGACAATCCTACTTACTCTGGCTATAAGGTGTAAATTTTTCAGAGACTTCAAAAGGTGGCTCTTCAAAGTTATCCGTCTCCGCAGGCTTTACAGACAGTATGTGTGCTGTATAGGTCTCCTTTACATTCCTGAGCGCATCAGTAACATCACACTCTGTTTCTGATGTCAGTATGCATTTTCTCCTCACGTCAGATGTCTGTCTGAAAAGAGCAAGAAGGAAATGTCAACACTTTTGAACCAGACATATATGTATTACGTACTTAGATACATTAAAAAACATTTTCCCCCTCAAAGTGTATAGATTTCCCTCATCCAATAGAACAGCCTTGCAGGCTAAAAGGAGAAAAGCTCACTATCCTGTACAGCTGTATTTCACAATTCAAAGCAGAATTCAGTAAATCAAGCATGATTGATATTAATTAGAGAAATGTGCCATAGGACACATTTGGTTTTGCATTTATGCAAATGCCACTAAGAACCAGACAGTAGCAGCAAATTTCAATGCAGAATTGCAATTTAAAAACACTGACAAAAAGTATGAACCATGCACTTCTCTTGATTTTTAAATGATAGAAAGGTCCATTTACTTGCGAAATAGCAATGAGACTATGAAAAATGTTAATTTCTCATTTTACTTCCTCACAAGAAGGAACAAAAAAACAGATTAGATATTAATCCTTCAATTCTTTTCCCTCTTTTTGCTGGTGAATTAAGGAAAGCAAAAGCTGTGTGATCTCAACTGGAAGAGCGAGTGCTCCCTGTTTGAATATTAACAAAGTGTTTTTTCTCAAAGTAGATTAAGTTTCCTTGTTTAGAGTCAGCTGAATTCCCTTCTCACTTCATCAGATTTCTTTTGTCACAGATCAGTGAGAGACAGTGCCACAAGAAGTGCACTGAAAAGGGATAGAGGTTTGACCTTTTTGATGAAACAAATGTACTTTGTAAATATACGTACACAAGAAAGCAAACATTTCATCCTACGTCCTCCATAACAGCCACTTCAGTTAAAAGAGATGCCTCTGCTGCAGAACTACACCTGATTCTATATTGAATCTTGGGCAAACAGATTTCAGTTTTTTGCAAGCAAAAAGTCTGGAAAGAAACTCCAGATTCAAAAATATCATAAAATGTGTTCTGCTAAGTGTGTGCTTTTAAGTCCATTAATCTAATCACGCCTAAAGAATGAAAAAGAACATTAAACCATTACACTGGTATTTCACTTTTTAGTCATGAGAGAACACTCATTTATGTGCCACTTTTAGAGACAGTAGAGACTACAGTACCACTTTTTCATTACTATGTAGGAAGTTTGATGATGCATTTTCCCTTTAGGGCATGTTTAATAATGCTCTGTGTATTAAAAT
This sequence comes from Ammospiza nelsoni, assembly GCF_027579445.1. Taxonomy (NCBI): domain Eukaryota; kingdom Metazoa; phylum Chordata; class Aves; order Passeriformes; family Passerellidae; genus Ammospiza; species Ammospiza nelsoni. The sequence goes on along the minus strand of NC_080641.1, from coordinate 19,350,406 downwards.
GGGAGCTAAAACCAGCACAGATTTATTACTTAACTTCATGGCAAATTTTGTGCAGTTCTGAAAGAGGTATTAGGCACTTCACACAAGCTGGCTATGTTTATATCTACAATATTTTACAGCTTACATAAAATACAATATCAGAGGAAATCTTGGCAGAGGGAAATGAACAAAGGTAATTTTTAGAATTACCCAGTGAGACAAAATTATGAATTACTGTGATTCACCGATTAGAATAAAATGCGGACTCATTTATTAGACACCTCCCAAGACTGAAGACACAAGTCCAGACATCTTGGAAGACATAAGTTGTGTCTAATATGTGGTATGTCAGGTTGAGTATCAACTCCTTCAAAGTATCCTGGCTGGCTCTCTCGAGCAGCACCGAACCCTAGAACTGGAGCTGAACTGATCTAAAGCTCATTTCTCCATTTCTGAAGTGGGCAAAACCAGAAGTCTAAACCTGATATTTTTATAGTTGGACACTAAGAAGTATTAGGCAATTTTCCTAAATCCCAATATTTGAGCACTTTTCCTGTTACATTCCCTTTCAGAAATATTCAAACATGCTTTCTTTTCATTTTCTTCAATTGCCATTAATGAACATATCATGGTGTTATCTACTTACCCATGTATTTCTACAGTATAGAAGTAGCCTGATGGTCTTGGTTGCCACTGTAGTATAGTTTTAAAATTGATTGAAGACCAAGTTATATTGACTGCTGTTGGTAGGTCCTCGTAGCCTTTAAATACAGAAGAGAGTGCCATCAGTCATATTATATATAATTCGTGTTTCCCTGCAGTCATTGCTCAGTTGCCTTAATTGCAACTTGGAAACGTTTTCTTGGGGGAAAACGTTCAGTCCTGCCCTTAGGAAAGGACTGCTCATCTTACTAAAGAAATGAGTCCTGGTAGAAGTGAAGAATGAGAAGACAATTGTTTTCTGTCTTGTAACTCTGAAACTGATGAGGTAATTTAGAGTTCCTTTTTGATCCAAGACCTCCGCAGAAGGTACAAAAGCTTGAACATTCTCGTGAATGAAGCACTGAACAAATGAGGCATAGTTCAAAATCATCCCTAGCTGAATCTGCAGAAAGCGTAAGCTCCTGGATTCCCATTTCCATATCAGTGGTTACCCTACACACCTACAGTATACGAGAGAGGCCACCCCGGGATGAGCTCGTGTCCCCCTCAAGCACATTTTTGGCCAGCCACAGCTGCTTCGGGGACATGCCCAGGACGAAGCCGGATGGGAAAATCCCTCGCAACCCTGTAACCTCTGGAAACCCCTCGACAAGCTCGGAGCTGGGAACAAGGGGAGGAAATCACTCCACTACAGCTGCCCACCCCCGAGGCGGTCCCCGCTCCCATTAATGCCGCGGCCAGTGAGGAGCCCGCAGTGGCGCCCGGCCCGGCCGCCGGAGCGCTGTGCAGGGAGGGCCCGCGTCCCTGTCCCCTGCCCGCCGGCGCGTGGCCGCTCTCCCCGGACTCCCTCAGGGACACCCCGTCCTGGGGCTCCGAGGGACCGATCGCCGGCGCCATCCCTCCCACATCATCCCGCCCCATCCCGTCCCGTCCCGCCACTCACCGGCGGCCAGGGGCCAGAGCAGCGCGCCGAGCAGCAGTGCCCGTGGCGGGACGGCGGCACGCAGCATGCTGGGCGCGCTGAGGGAGCTGCCGCTGACGGCCGCCGCCGCCGCATATATGGGGCAGCGCCGCGCAGAGGCGGGACCCAGGCCGCGCCCCGGGGCCGCGCAGCGGGGGCGAGGGGACGGAGCGCGGCGGAAGCGCTCGGGCATCCCCGATTGAGCAAACACAGCGCGGGATCTTCGAGGAAAGGGAGGGAGGGGCGCTGAGGGACGGACGTGTCCCGCGGGATGCAGCCCCGCCACCGCATCCCCCGGCGCAGGCCGAGCTGGACGTGAGGGCGCACCTGGACATGCCTGCGGTCCGTGTCCCTCTGCCTGGCTGGTGTCATCAGGCCCTTCTACCACCCCTCCCTTCTCCTCTTGGAATTCTGGTGAAACTGGACACCACTGGATAGCCAACTTCATACTCTGCAAACATTTAGCTGCCTGTCGAGGGACACCCCAGCTCGGAAGTGGCTGCTCTGCGGGGCAGCTGGTCATGCAGAAGCGATGTTGAGTTAATTAACTTTGATCCCGTACATTCTGAAGGGCTAAATATGTCAGTCCTTCCCTCGGCACACAGGACATTGGACACAACTGCTCAGCTAGACCACATCCTCCATCCCCTCACAGCGTTCGTAGCGGACTCTGTCAAGGCTCTTCGGTCACACCAGACAGAAAGTAAGTTTCAGGTGTTCAGGGCTTAGTACCTCACTCTCCTATAAGCCAGGGGCACTTAACCCTTTTCCTGTAAGGTCACATTGGAAGGGTATGCCATTTTCAGAGGAGCAGGGAATTGCTGACAGAAGGCGTTCCGGATCTCAGCCTTTGCTGAGGCTCGGGCTCCTGGGCCGTGCGTGGCGATCGCGGTGTCCCCCGGGGCCTTTGTCCGGGGGGGGCTGTGCCTCTGTGTAACGCTCCAGCTCTAGAGGGAGCTGCGCTCGCAGGAGCTCAGGACTCTGCCGCAGGAAGGTGGGAAGCAGACCGTGCAGTAGAACTGTGTCAGAATTCAGGGGGACACACGCATTTACAGTCTTAGACTGACTTACTTTCATTTTGATGCTGACTTGGTACTATGGACGTGGAACGTGTAAGTAAGAGAAGAAGACTAATGGAGAAGTTGAATATTTCATTACCTTTAATTTTCATGATTGACACATACTTGTCTGCAAGCAATCAGTTCTCTCTCATAATGCAAAATAAATGCATATGGAACAAATGACAATATGCATTCAACCAGAGTCTGCATCAGAATCCATATTATTCTAAGGCACACCTAAACCCTTGACTTTTAAGTTATTGACATACCTTCATTAAATCCAGCCATACACCTTCTCATTTTCCTGCTTTGTTTTTCATCAAATTTCAGCACTGTCTGTATGTAGCTGTATGTTAACATTACCTCAGCCAAAAATACTTCCTGCTTTTAACTTGGTGTGGAATACAGATCTTGTGGGGTTTCTAGCTTTTCAGGATGGTGACCTTCTAAGTTGATTTTCAAAGGACTTTAGAAAGAAACAGTACTCACATGTTTAAAGAAAGAGATGCTTATATGAAACATTTAAATCTCCTTTAGGCTTTAATTTCACTTAATTTCATGTAGCTCAGTCACAAAAGATGGAAAGTGGGTCAGTAGTGGTTTCCAGTTTTTATGCAGATAATCTCAGGATGCCCTTCTCCTGACAATTCCTTCTTATTCACATGTCTTCTGTCAAGAGCTCCCACACTTGAGAGAGGTGAGGAACCATCCAGACCTTGTCCAGACTAACCAGTGTGACCACTGCTATCTTATTCCAGTTTCCAGCAAGGTATTTAATGTTCACTAACAATAAGCTCTTAGATGTTCTCCTCCTTGCTGCAGCATGAGAGAAGGACACCAGTTTGCCAGAGCTGATCAGGTTGGCATGGCAAGGTTGTGATGGAAAAGGGAGAAGTACTGAGGTGAGGAGCTGCTGCTGCCACATGTGGTCTTCTTTCTCTTCTTTGGCCAAGAGCAGACTTGACCACAGAATGAGAACTGCTCAGCCCTGCCTGGCTCCAGGCACCAACCAGCGTGGGAGAGGAGAGGAACCTCACACAGCCTGACATGGGCTGAAGCCTCTGAAGTCTGCTCAGCAGCCAGTGACTTCACTGTGACATTCTGGTCACATTTCCTGCCCACTTTATGGGGATTTCAACAGCTCATTTAACACAGAAAAATTGTGTCTTTTTTCAAACATTTGTTGTTACATGCAGGAGAACCTTCTGCTGACGTAAAGCTCTGGTAATTTGTCTAGAAACTTAGTACTTGGCTCCTATGTGGAATGCCAAAATGTAGGCATCATCTCTACATGTCTCTAACCCATTTAGTCATCCTGTGCTCATTTAGAATCAGCTGAGAAAAAATTCATTCCTAAGGTGAAGTACATCTTTTCTAGTATAGGCAACCAAAGCAAGTAAAATGAATTTATTTCAGTGTTGAAATAAATGGAACATTTCTACTGATGGAGATTAGGATCTTGCTTCTTGCATTTAGAGTATGTGGGAGACATGCAAGAGTGCAAGCCTGGCTGCACAATTTAGTTTAGATGACCTCTGCCACTCTGTGACATCTTCAGTCTGGTGAACTGGGTGGAATCATGGTTGGAGGGTTTGCCAGAAGGCAAGCAGGTTCTACAGATTTTCTTTCCTTGATATGTTTGCTATGGAACCAATTGATTATGGGAAAAGTGAGGATTAAAGCAAAACTAAATCTGTGAAACTCCATTATTTTTTAAAGAGGTGCATGCATTTATTTTTACTGTATGACCTGCCAAGTCTCTAAACTGGTTTGCTTAGAGAGAGCTACAAATCTTTGCTCAGCAAAGCAATTGCCACATCATGTTTTCTGTACAGTCATATATAATTATTGAAGTGGAATGCCTCAGGTGACATCAGTGACAGATTGGTTTCTTTACGCTGGTGGTTTTGCAAGACTGTAGGTAAAATTTTGTAATAGTTATTAATGTTTTGAAATTCTGTACGTCTATAAAACGTTCATCACTCCATGATGAACATCAATATCATCAATATCATTATATCTGATAGTGTCAAATGTATTTGGATGAGCAGGATTTGAAATCACTGAGAAATTTTTCCACAATGAAATTGCTCCTGATATTTATCTTAAATTTAAATCTTTGTTTAATTTGTCTTAGTGATCAATATGATTGGGTAAATAATGTAATTATACAATTAATTATATTTCATTAGAAACCCCAGAAGTTTAGGTATCAACCTGTAATTTGGTACCTGCTCCCATAAATATCTTAGCATTTCTCTTGCAGACCTGCTTTATCAAATACTGTGTTATAAAGGCATTCATAAACTCCCAAATACCTCTGAGAAACAGTATTTGTAATTAAGAGGAATTGTAAAATGTTGTAAAATTAGTTACTAAATTACCTTTTTGATGCACAGCAACTCAGTATTGTCTCCCTTTGGTGAGCAAGGTCATTGAACCAGTGTAATGGAGTGAAGAATCAACTTTTTATACCTAAAAGCAGCTGTGTTTATCCCTGAAATCTCCATACCAATGAAAGCCCCAGTATCAAGATTTCCTTGTGAATCCCTGATTTTCTTATTATCTAAGCTATTATAAATTATTCTGTGATTCTAAAGTTACCTTGTGATTTTATAAAATCACATGTAGCTTAACAGAAAACAGTCAAGTTTCACTGGGATAGAACTAGTTAAAATTTTAAATCCAGTTCTGACATTAATGGATCTTCTTTTCACTAGTTGGAAAAAAGTAATGAATAAACAAAGTTGATAGAAAATTTAAATTAGCAGAAGATTTATCTTACAGGGGAATCACAGGTACAATATGAATTTCTTGCTGATAGTAGAAATCCTGAAGTGAATATTTGCATGTTTTTCTGACATTCTGCTTTCAAAATGTGTGTTTTTTCCACGTTGGCTATACACACATCTCCTCACATCTCCTTATCATACGGATATGTTAGAAAGAGACACTAGCACAGGACCAGATCTCCTGGGAGTCTTTGTGTCTGGATGGGCTCTGGGTGGAAATGATGCCTGCCTGGGAGGCAGGACAGGCATCCCAGTGAGGGAGGCTTCGAGCCTTTTCCACTCTGAAAATTCTTGTCAACGTTGCTTTGGTGTTAGCTCCAAATCGTGTTTCTCACTCACAGAATGACGTGTGATGAGTTTATTACCCTTCTCAAAATCTTGTTTTGCAGCACTATTTCATGAAAAATAATTTGACCAACATATTTGGTGCATTTTATTTCTGTGATCTTCAGTGATGCCTTGGGGTCAATAAGATCACATAAATGAAAATTTAAACCACGCTTTGGTTGATTTGGTGTGTGGAAGATTTCCCAAAGCGAGTGGCTACAGCAATAGCACAGCTGTGCTGTGAGGAGTGCCAGGGTCCTGGGAGCAGCTGGGTTTGTTTACTAGAGACTCTCTCCTGCTAGAGGACAAGCAATTACAAAAATAGTAATAAATGTCACCGGAGCACAACAGGAACTATGGAGATGGAGACACTGAATGGTATTGGTTCCTTCTGTGCCCAGGGGCTTCAGTTTGGCCAAACCCAAGTGTTACAAGATTGAATCTGTTGTTTGACACTGTAATGCAGTCTGTCTTCCCTTTATTCCAAGTGTTCTGTCCCAGCTGTCATCTGTCCTCTTAGGGTATTTAGCTTACCCTGTTGTATCTTAATGACATAAATTAATCTTGCAGTTCCTATGCATCTCCCCCATAAGATTTATTTTTCCTAAGTGTTGTTAGACACAAGTGCAACTATCAACCTTACTTATTTAGGTTTTTTTCTCATGCCTGAGTTTGTGAGGAAGAGACAAAACTGAAAAAAAACCCAAGAAGCAACATAAATATTAAGTAAATAAAACTTATTTTAAAATAAATAGTACATTAAAAGTAGCCTCCTTTCTTTTCATATTGAATCCAGTCTCGGCTCATGAGTCTTTAAATTTCAGGACTGAAATGAATCCATTTTACTAGACAGTTATAACTAAAAGGGAGTAAAACTTACTCCCTTTTCTTATAGATTGTTAAAAAATATGGACTTATTAATTTTAGATGTGACATATATAACTTCTCAGTCAAGGTAGTGCTAGTCAAATTCAGTGCTCTTTGAAAATGACAGAAATGGTATGAGCACACCTTGAAAGGTTAGGCAATTCCATGGGTAAAGTAAACAAAGCTTCAGTTTGAACAAATGTGATCCCTAGGCTGTCATTAAACCTATTCTTAGGAACTGTTAGAGAGGAAAAGATAAACAGCATTCCATTTGACTTTACTATTGTAATGTTTAATCTTCGTGTAAAATGGCTTTTTCTTTTGGAGAAATTTGATACAACAAAAACCCCATTCTGTATGAACCAGAAAAATTAAATTGAGTTTCTTTTATACCCTGCATCTCTGTTCTTTGCCATTACATTACTTTGTTGATGCTGCCTTTTTTGCTGAGGTGGGAGTCACCTCAGATTAAAGATAATTGAAAAATGGATCAGATTAGCTATTGCAGAATAATTCTGGGTTTGATAATGGGACATAATCAGCATGCTACTCCAATAGGACACTATCCAAATGCTACAAGAATAATCTATTCAACTTGACATAATTGCTCACAGCTTATTGAATAATTAAATATCACTGTAAATTGACATTTAAAAAAAACTATACAACAATGTAAACAATTTTAGCCCTGACAAAAAATACGTGCAAATGGGTATTACTGCTGCTAATCAGTTTCCTATCTGTCCAGCACAAAGAGAAAGAAACATCTTAGATCTAATTCAACAAGGTCTGAAGGAGTTTTCTCAGGTATCTCTGCACTGTTTTTTACAGACATACTCATTTCTGTCTTTAATGCAAGAACAATTTTAACTCAGCCAGTTTAATGGCAAGATAACTAGAGCACAAACTGGTGCTAGCTAAGGCATTATTCCACATTCCTGTGTGGAGCAATCCTCCCGTAGCAGCCAGCACCCAAATACATTCTTTCCCTGTACAGGGGCACAGAGGGCACTGAGTGCACTTCGAGTGACTGCGGGTATTGATTTAGGATCAGTAAAAAGGGCTGAGGGAAACATCCAGTAACCAGCCTTTAGCTACAAAAGCTGTGTGGTTTGTAGCAAAGCGCTGAACGTTGAACACTGAAAGGCTCAAGGATTTAAAAACAACTGTGTCATTATGTTTTGTATTTTGGTGTGTTAGGAGTCAAGTTAGGGTCTCTTGTAAAGCTTGAATGCTGGCATTCCAAACTGCTGCCTTTGAACTTTGCTGATGGATTAGTGGTGCTTAGAGCTTTGTGAGTGCATTTGAAAAAAATGTACATAGAGGAAATATGTTCTTACATTGAATGTTTTCCTTAGAACAAAGAAAAACTACAAAATAATAACATTGATCAGTTATCAGAATATGTCCTTTCAGCTTATTTTATTAACAGCTAGGTGGTCTAGGATTTTATGTCTGAAAAACTGATTTTATTTTAGTCCAGTTATCTTGTTTTTTCCCCATGATATTTAACTTCAAAATAATATCAGCCCAGCTTTTGTTTCCTGGTATCTGTCTCCATTATCTAAACCACACAGACTCCTGATGATACCCACAGGAACATCTTGGAATATCTCTTCCCCCCACCTCCAGATTGATTCCAAACAGTGTAGCTGGGATCTGATTGGTACAAAAGTTTTTAGAATAGAAGGTAAAGTACTTTTCATATGAAGAGTAAATACCCATTTGCAATTTAAGACATCTAGAAAGTCAAAGCCATCCTTCTGTAAAATTCCAGTTACAAACTTAGGCTCCTTGGTGGGTTGGTGAAGCAATAGAAAGAAGTATGTGTCTTGGTGGCAGGTAACAGGTTAGTGCAAACTCTGAAGTACTATTGCTTTTCCAAATGCTGTGTACTTTAGCACTTAAAGGAGTTTTATAAACTCAAAGCTAACTTACATTTAGAAAAAAAACCCAGAAGTATACACTTTAAAATAGGATAATGTAGCATAAGACAGAAGAAAAATGAAAATTCTTATTAGATTAAAATGGTCTGCTCATTCTTTCCTACAAAACACAGTCCTGTCCTCTAGGTTCATGCTTTTCCCCACAATCTTTCATGGGCTGCAGTAAACTTGAAGAGTTCATTTAGGTCCCTAGGAAAAAAAAATTAAAATCAGTTGGACAATTGGCTTTCAATTAAATTCCTGATCTTCTCAGCAGTCTTCTATTCTCTGTTTTTATTGCAGGCTCCTCCTTGCTATGCCTGTCATTCTTTCTTTTTCTTCTTTTCTTTTAGCAGAACATGATTTACAACACACAAATAGAACTGGTAGTCTTGTATGTCTCCTTTCCTAACTTCTCAGGAAATCAATAATGCCAATGTTCAAAAAGTATGCAAAGCAGGGATAGTCTTCCCCTGTTAATCAGTGCAATAAACACAAGAAGGGAGAAGTAAATAAACCAAGGTTGAGAGTGATAATAATGCAGAAGCATATTTACATTCACTCAGGTGTATAGATACAGTGCAGTGTGCCTCGTGCTGAATCACATACCTGGATGTCCAGAAGTTAATCTTGTTGGAGGTAGTTCCCATTTTCTAGTGCAAGTCCTAGATGCACTAGAAAAAAAAAGACTGTACAGCTTGCATAGTTTCTGCATAGAAGATGTCTTTGTGCTGATAAGGGTCAGGGTGTGCATTGGGTCTCAACTCCATCACAACTCCCTGTGCAGGCAGCACATTCATTTTTGAAAGATACAGAAAGATTTGCAAAGATTTCACTAGATATAGGTAGCTTTGCCCTTATTTGTGAATAATCTGTAGCATCTGTGCTTATCTTTTCCTTTATCAAATACAATATTTTGCAATATTGCAAAACACTGAAGGCAGATAACAATGTACTGACTAATTAGTAGCCCCAAGAATAGTAAAGAATCTTTGGACCTCCTGGTGCAGTCCTTGTTTAGTGTTTCTATTTTCCTGTGGTTTTTGTTTCATGAGCAGCTCTGATAAATTTTCCTGGAATTTAGGAAGAAGAAGCCTGTATTATCATCTAGATTACCCAATTTCAATCATAAATATTACTTTATTTTGTTAATAACTTTGTTGGAGCTTTAAGATTTGCAAAGTATTTCAATTAATACTGAAGCCTGGCTAGGCAAACACAATCTTGAACTGCGTTTTTCAGATGTTTCACAGGATGCTTTCCCTCCCTCTCTCCTCTTATTCTGAGAAGCAGACTTGACATAGGCACCTCTTGACAAACAGCAGAGGCTTGAGCTGAGATTGTATTACCTTGGAATTTTAAAATCTCAGGAGGAATTTGAACTCGAGGTGTTACCTTTTCAAACACATAGTACTGCCAGGCAGAGACAGACATTCAGTGGGAGAGGGGGAGTTCCAGTGCTAGAGGCCAGAATTAGCTGAATTTCAGCTTCCAAACACTTTTAATATAGCATCTAAACTCTTACTGCACAATTCTGCTTGAATCCAGACTTCGCTATTTTGTCTTGAGTCCAAAGCTATGTCCCCAGAATCTGAAAGATTGTATCCAATTCTTCTGTTCTTTTGGCTTCAATATTTCTGAAAACTTTATAAATTCTTGTCCAAACCCCAAACTTGTTCGAAGTTGAGTGTTTATTCTTTGTTCCTTGTTTGAAAAGACCGGATGAATTAATTGGGAAGTCATGTGTATTGGTGTGCAAAATGCATAACTAAGTTCTGATTCTTAGCAAGGCTTTTGAATTCAGCACGCACTGAGAATTTTCTTTCATTGATTGTGCTAATTCCTAAGCCTTCTTACGATAAAGATTATGCTACTTCTCTCTGGGAATGAAGGGTGGGAGCACTAGGAACTGGAACTCAAACACTTTCAGAATATAAATACGGCCTCCTTTGCCCCTGAATTGACTAATGCATTGCTTGGTGGTTCACTTGAACCAGGATTCTGAGAAACATAAAATACTAGGTTCACAAAGGCTTTTATGTGCGACTTGAAAGGAAGAATGGGGTCCGACACTTTTTTGGACTAAGCCTTGATGACACAGGAGAAATTCAAAGTCAAAAGAAACTAACAGAAGTATGCAGGGAAGCACATTTTCTTGCTGCCAGGAAAGGAACAGGCGAGTTTTGTTCTGCCTCTTTGGATGTTCTGCCAGTAACCAGCAGTGCAGACTCCCTTTTGAGAAAGGCAGGCAGGGGACCAGCTTTTATTGGTCTCTTTTGCTACCTCCCCCTTCACTGTCTCCTGTAACTTACATTCATAACTTGATCTAATTTAATTCTGAAGGAAAACTCTGTTTTTAAGAAGGAAAATTGCAGCTAGAAATGCTCTTAAGCTAAACTGTCACTCTAGCTGGTGTCCATAACAGCTCTGTATTTTGCCTTGATCACTTGACAAATATGGCATGTTTTCCACATTTCTGTAGTTGTTGCCCAGCAACTAATTCCCCCATTAGTTGTGGGGTTTAATTGCCTTCACCCAGCTAGGTTCTCCATCTCCTTTCAGGTTGTTCCACCAACCCTCCCAGTTCTGTCTCAGTCAGTAGCGAAGGGGCAAGTAACAGAGACTGTTAAGTGCAATGGAGATATTGTTAACATTATGTTATTTTTGTATTCTTAATTTTATTTATCCTTCAGAAAAGTAGTTCCAGATGAAATGTTTTATAAGCACTTGTTTTCAGAGAGGTAATTATTATAGGAAAAAATATGCCAAATATATATTTATGCCATATGTTTTAAACCTGTTTTTTTCCAGTATAGCTTACTCATGCCAGATAAGTGAACTGATCTATGACAGCAATATGGCTGGAGTATGCACAGAATTATACAGAAATCCTTTGACCAAGAAAGTTACACAGATTTAACTGTATTACAAAAATTTTCATCATAAATCCAGCTTCACAGTCAAAATAGTTTTCTGTTCAGGGGCTTAATTTTTTCTTAATGAAAATTTTTAATTGCAAAAAATATATTTGAACTGGATATATCCAGAGACCCATTTCCAACTTAATAAGTATTTTTGTCACCTGTCTTGGAATTATTCTGCAATGTATAATGGCCTTTTTTGTTTTGTTTTCTTTCAAGTGTCTTTGATTTGAAGATGAATGACCCAACCCTTGACTAATTTTTACTTTACACAGCTGCCTGAATGTTAAAGTGTTTACTACTGAGGCAGATCAAAAACTACCTTCCAGTAAAGAAGCATCAATTCTCTCTAGATCTGAGAGAAGTTGCCAGATGATTTTTCAGTTGTAACCTAGATTTGTAATTTGATGGTATGTAGTTCATAACAAGTCTGAACCCGTAGAACCTGGAATGTTTAGATCATTTAGTTCTAATTAACTACATTTATTTGTAATCTTTGTGTAGTTGTGCAACTTTATTAAAAGCACACATATTCTAATCTTGTTTACACTGTCTGTATGGTAGTTTAAGCTTTATGGATTTAATTTGATGATAGAAAGAAGAGGAAAATCAAGTTCAAAGTGTATGACATTTAGACGTTTAAGACCTGCATTTGTCAGCAATAGCATTTGCCTTGTTAGCAGGCTCAAAGCAGTCATACATAAGTTTTGTTTCCTTCTCAAGAGCAGTACCTCTGTGTCAAGGGATCATCAGCTCATGTTACCTTCTGACAGCCAGCTTGGTGGATATCACATCAATCTTGCTTTAAATTTGCTAACAAACTTCTCTACTCATATCTACAGTTAAAATGTTAGAGCATGATCATTTCCATACAGGAAATAGCTGCACTCCCAACTGCTAACCCTTGTGGGGTGGCAGGGCATGACCACACATCACAGTGTGTCATATCACACATTTTGTATCTCACAGGCTTTCCAAGCCTCATGTTGTCTTGTGTGTCTCTGTGATTACACAGAAATATACAAACCTGCCTGTGCATTTTCATGTTTGGTATGGCCAGTAAGGATGCACTGCTACACGTGAAAAGGAAGGAAACTTTGCTTCTCATTCAATATGGGCTTAATTATGAATCTGCATTTACTTTGGGATAGAACCAGCTCTTTTTTGTTTCCCAAGTGGGTACCTATATAAACATAGATTGCACTGAGATATTGCTAAGTGCCACTTTCAGCTTGACAGAGGAGCTTTGTGCAAAACATCCATTTCAAATTTTCTGGTATTGATATTCTTAAATTCTACAGCACATATTTTAATGTGTTTGAAGAACCAAATTATCTTGCTTTATTCTTCTCAGACTCTAGCCAACACCAGTAATCAGTACCAGAACTGTGTAAATAGGGTTTTGTTTCAAAACTTTGATGTTTTTTGCTTGTCATTTGGTCTTTATTTGAGGCCAAGTGAACTTTCCCTTTTTGTGCTGTTTTTGGAGCTGCAGTGTTGCTTGATGTGCTTCCTCATGTGCAGCAGCAGGTGAAAAGTACATGAGAGACAGACAGGATTTCTGAAGAAGAGGATGTGACGTCCGAGAAAGGGAAGTTTGGAAATTGTAGCTTTTCAGCACATTAAGACACTTTGTTGTGCCTTAATGCAATGCTGGATCCTAATTTAATGTGATTTGTGCTATGCCCGTTACCATTTCCTCGTGTAGTCAACATGCTCTCAGAAACAGTAGTGCATAGGCAAACTGCCTATTACTAAGTTTTGATTATTGAAATTGTAAATTTTTTTTCATCACCTTCTTTTTAATGTATAAATGGCTCTACAAGCAGTGAGACATAGAAGAAATGGCTATGAAAATTAGTAAAAATGTGCATCTAGCTGATTCAGGTTGAACTATTTTATTTTTTGTTTTCTAGGAAGGAATAGAAGCAGGCCATGAAGTTACAGGAATTTTTTTTATTTGTGTTGTATTGGTGATAGTAATTTATTTGTGGTGTGATTTTATTCCTTCCTTAATTTTACTTCTGTTTATTACTAGTACTCCTTTTACTCTTCTCTTAAAAAGGTAATTGTTAAAAGATGAAAAAGGGGAGTTCTCCATGAATAACATCTTGATTTATATGGGTATTTCCAGACATAAAACTAAACTGATACAATTCAAAGGCATGAATTCCCAGGAATATATCCAAAAGTGCCATTATCCGCATGTGTGATCAATATTATTTAGCTTAAGACTGCCAAGGCCAAACTAGTAATTCTCCTTTTAGCAGCACTGTGAATACAGAGCTAAGAGCTTGAATTCTGATTTGATAAAAACAAAGAAAATGCTTTTAGTGATATGGTTCATGTCATTGTATTTTGGTGATTCTGCTTTTGGTCTTGCACTCTTCTCTGGACTCACACTCAATTAACAGTGTTATTAGCACAGGGCCTTCAAAACCTGGAAGCTGAGCTCACGACTGACTAGGTCTGTACCTACAGTACAAGGGGTACAAGGAAACCAGCCATTTTTCAGAAGTTCTTTTGCTAAGAATTCTTGATTTTAAGACAAATTTTGTTTTTAAATCACTGAGCAAAGTATAGTAATTTATAAGAGCTTAAAAATCTTTATGTAATATGACTTGTAAAACTCAACCCATTAATTCAGCTTTATTATAGCATACAGTTTTGAAAAACAAGCTTCAAAATGAGACAAAAAGAACTCAGTGGAGAATACCATCACTGGGAATTTTAACTCAGGAATGTGACCCCCATATTAAAAAAACACATTAAACTGAGAAATGTGCAAGTAATTTCAGAATATAATCCACCCAAGTAATTAATTCTTGCATGCTTTTAATATTATATGAAATCAGCAGGGGCAGTTTTTCGCAATTCCAGCAAGCCTTTAGAAGAAGCAAGACGTGCGTTAAAACAAGTATCATGTTTTCCCTTGTTGAGCACTTGATCTCATAGATTTTCTAGGAATCTTAGGGCATGACAGGCAAACTGCAGAAGCTATGAAGGGAGCATCTTGTGTGCAAATGGAATGATGGATCTGACCCACCTTTTGCTGACTGCTCCTTCTCAGCATTCCTGCTGCTCTGTCACATCACGGGCAAATTTTCTGAGCTCCAAATCTGCACTGCATTTAACATTTTTCTTTTTTTGTTTGGTTGGGGTTTTTTGTAAAGAATACCTATCCTATAATATCCACTATCACTCTCCTCACCCTCAATTTACATTTAAAATATTAGGGCTCAGTTACACCAATACAAGTTTGCTTGCTTCACTGAGTAAAATGACACAAACTAAATTCAGTCTAACTTCAAAAATTTCACAGTATTAGGAAATAGCTCTAGCCAATGCTGCAGTTATAAGGCTTTTGATTACTTCTGATAAATCTAAATGTTATCTAGGGTAATTTGCTTTCTGAGTCTTGACATATTGATAAAATTGGAAACATAAATTTTCATTACTCTAACAGAAATTACGTGTTTGTAGTAAGACACAGCCAATTGATCCAGTGATCAAAGTAGGCTGAAGCTCAAGGAATCCCTAATCACCTGAGATAAAATACTAAAGTACTATGACAAAACAATGAGATTGTGCTTCACTACGCAGCAAGACAAATAGACCAATAGGAAATGTTTCATCTTAGTAAGATAGAGAAATTATATTTATTTAATGTAATGCTTATTGGCATACATGACTCCAGTGAGACACTTCTGGGTGTGTACTGTTACAGTAAATACACACCTTCCACTGAAGAGATTAAAGCTCTTGGCTTTAATAAAGAAAGTGATCAAGGTGGCATTTATTGCTTAATGACGTGTGTTTGCTGCATCTGTTCAGAGGACCTACCTTGCCCTTCAGTAAAGCTTGCAACAGAGACTCTAGAGATAAGTGTGGGTGGTACAGGGAGCGAGGCTCTCCAGTCTTGCTTTATGACTTGCACAAGGATGTGTTGCAAAGCGAAGTATGGGACTGAAGAACATTCTTTTCCAGTGAACAAATAATAAAGTACTCCAGACGGACTAGGGCTTGTCAAATCCAACTACCCCAGCTTCCCTCACCTTAGGGGACAAGATGAGGAGTAAGGGCTACTTTCAGAGTCTTGAAAAGACCGTCCAACTGATGGTGTGGTGACGGCTGCTTGATAAAATGCAGCAAAGTCACACCCTCAATACAGGCCTCTATGTAAATTGTACAGTCTAGCCCAAAATGCCTGGCTGCAGTTTGGTAACATAGGTTCCTTTTAGATTTTATTTCCTGGTGGGTAGTTTGTCATGCAGCTCTCTCAGCATGTCTTTGCCTTTCTTCAGAATAATGTGTTTTGTTTTGGCACTGTGGCTTGCTTTGGCCATAGTCAGTGATGTAATTTTTCTCTGTATCGTTATTTATTTTTTCTTTGATGTATTGCAATTGCTGTAGCTGGTCATGTGTGTACCCTTCCCCAGAAAGATTTTTCCACTGGGATGAGGGTGGGAACAGGAAATATAGCCATATTGTGACTTTAAAAGCCTACCTTTTAATTGGTTTTCTTATACATAGTCTGTAGTATTGGTACCTCAGATTAATAGTAGATAGTATTTAGTTAGCTTCATCATGGTATGTAAACATAAGCAGTCACACCTGCTTATACACCTAATAATCAAGTAACAAGTAAAAAAAAAAGTAGTATCTAAGAATCTCACTTCTCCTTGAAGTACCTGAGAGAGCCTGATAAAGACAGATAAAGAGTTAAAGAGAAAACCAATGAATCTGATGACTACTGAAGCATTGGAATTACCACTAAGGCTGGTAAAAAGGAGTTAAATAGAACTTGTCCTGAAATAGGCTTTCTGTCAGCAATTCAGAAATTTGCTGTCAGCAGTCCAGAAATTTCAAAAACTGGACTAGACTAATTGTAACAAGAAAGGACTTAATGTAATCCTGCTCTTGATTTAATTCCTAATGTTGCCTTTGTCTACAGCACTTTGTGAATTACCTTTCAGCTTCAATTATTCAAATATTCTCTATTCATCAGCTTAGCCTAATTGTGATCGTAGACACTTAAGTTTATTAATGACAACACTTTAAAGGCACATATTGGAAGTCTAACAAATGAGATTTTGTAATAACACCACTTTTCACTTGATTGATAATACCATTTTAATCCTATGTATATTTTCCCTAAAAGCTTTTACAAAAGGCAGCAGTAAAAGTATATTTGCTATGACTATAAGCTCATGATGAATATGCTGCTATACAATGTTAGTATGCTGGGATCTATGTCAAAGAAAAGTTGGAACACAGAGCTGCGGTAATTTGTGACACCAAATTGCAGATACCAAATCATGTAATCTTTCATAAAATGATTAATTATTTGATGAACATTTAGCTTGGAATTTTTTTTCTCACTCTAGGACTCTTCTAAAGTGTGACTAATTGTTACTTAATTCCTTTGAGAATCAGCCTAAGAGTACTGATAGTCACCTTGTACTCATTGGCTCTTGTACTCAAACTTGGTTTTAACCTGAATAGCTTTTTTAAAGCTTGTGTTTGTTTTGTCTCTGTGCAGGTTGCAGAGAGATCACAGTTTGGGAGTTTCCATGTGTTACTTTTAAACAAGGTAAGCTCTCTGAGGTTTTGTTGTCAGCTGGGATCTCTGATCTCCTGGTCAAATTATTAGCTCTGTTTAACACTTGTGGAACCTTCAGCTCTAGTGTAGTTAATGTGGGTGGTGACTTGCACAAAGCCACTGATAATTCTGTGTTGGAAATAACTCTTCTCATACATCACACATATCTCATAGTGTCACACATATCTCATCCAGAGTGGAACAGTCTGAGAGCCTTAGAGTCTGCTTGCTATTCTGGGATTAGTGAATATCCTAGGAAATTCACTAATCCTAGGATATGAAAAAGAATTAATCCTACTGTTTATTTCCAATAAGGCCCTCTTTTTTTGCCAAAAGACTGGGCATTTGGTGGAGCAGGATTAATTAAATGTCTATTGGTGATATGTTTTTTCATTTTTACAGGTGGTTTTTTTTTACATTTTTTCTGTCTACTCTAAAACCTTACAAAATATTAAAGTAGGACTTAATGACCAGTACTTGTCAATTTACCATTTTATGTAGACATTGTGAAACTATAGTGAAACCCAATAGGTTTGCTAAAACAGTTGAAAAGAAGTGAGATATGTTAGATTGCTTTGTCATAACACTTTATTTACCTTGTTTACTCTACATTACCTGAACTCAGAACATTTCTGGGGTTAAAAACCAGGGTTTCTGACAAGGTAACAACAACATACAGAACATACAAAACTCTGTGACCCTCCTCAATCTAATTTGGGTGTCTTAAATTGCTGTTGAAATGCAATGTATACTTTGAATGAAAAATGAAGAACAAATGTGTGTTTAAAATGAAGGGGATCAGGACAGATATGAGTAACAATACTCAATGTAACAGTCATGAGGAGCAGAGAATATTCACGTGGTTTGTCTTTATACTTTTAACTTTAAATGTTGAGATTAGGACTTTTACCTCAACCCCTTTTCAGTCAGTGGAGATAGAAGACACCTGTGCTCTCAATGGCCCTCCAGAGTAGCCCAACTTAATTTGATGGTTATACAGGAAGACAAAAGAGAGAAGCCTCATAATTTAGGCTAAAGTTGAATGCTAATTAATCTAAATACACACATCTGTTAAATCCACTGGTTAGTACTGTAATATTAACTTTGTAATGTAAGGCAGGACAGAGGAGGAGTGAGTTATGATTGCTATTTTTTGTGTGCAAATCAACAGACTTGACTAGACATGTAAGGCATGTAGAAAAGAGTGTGATAAGAATTCAGAAGTTTGGTCTGAAGCTTTCAATGTCAAAATTCAAATACATAGGTCTTTATGAAATAGCTGAATTTTATCTACAGCAAAGAAGGAACTTATTTAGGTAAGAAACAAAAAGATACTATCACTATATTGCTAGAGTTGCATTTGTCTTAGAGAAGTATTTATTGTTGCTCTCTTAGGTATTCTGGGGAATGTCCTTAGAAATTACCTGGAGAGCAGACAAAACATGAAATGAAAGCATTTGAAACTGAAAGGGACTAGTTCTTTAGTCTTAGAATTTGCAGTTTGCAATCTGCCATTACTGGGGAAATTACATCACTTCAGAAATGAGGGAAAGAGAAAAGATTGCAAGTTTCAGGAAGTTTGCACGGAAAAGAGCTCTTCCTTTGCTTGTGATGACATGACACTGTGAGTGGGGTCCTTCTGCAGGGAAATTGGTTTGATTCTGAAGTTTTTCATTTCAGGCAGTGAGGAACACATGCTAGAAGATTTCTTCATTAATGCTGTCAACTGATTATAGTTACTGGCATGAAATACTGCAATTGTTTTTCAAGCATCTTAGGTAGACTTTGCTGCAAGATGCAGTCTGCTATAAGGGCACTTTTTATAGGCAGGATTCTCTGCTGTAAGTGGTGAATACTATACTGTAACTGGTGTATTTCATTGTCTAGTTATAAGGAGAGACTCAGAAGACAAAATTTCACTGACTTGTCAATCTTGGAATATATTAAGAAAGAGGGGTAGTACTAAAACATGAAGTGAAATAGAAATGGGGCTGTGGATATGACTACATGTGCTAAGTGGACTGGGGTTAAGCGTGAAAAGTCATATGCAGCTGCTGTCTAGTGAGCACAGTGGGCTCAGAGTAGAGGAAACAAAACCAGGGATTTAGCAACTGCACAAAAACCTCCTCAGCTACTGAACTTGTGACCCTGCAGTTTACACTGGACAACTTTATTTTTGTGTTTTAATGTGGCAAAGAGAGAAAGCAGTTCAAATATTTAAATTAAAAATGTCAAGAGACCTTTTTTTTAATCTCTACTAACACTGGGAGAAGGAGGCTTGTTGAGAGAGGTTAGTATGCCTGTAATATTGATCAATTTTTCCTCTAATTAAAAAATCCGAGGCCTTAGAAGTTATTTTCTAAAGCAATAGCTATACAAACTTTTTGATTTTTCCACTTGAAAATAGTAATATTGCTGAAGGAATATGCTGATCCTCAGGTTCCTCTGTTTAGAATTAGAAAATAGATTCTTACATGAAGTGTAAACTGTGCAACTGCACACATTAGACAAAGGCAATGATGAGACTGCCTGGGAGCAGTCTGGGTTTTCCAAGCTTTCCAAGACCAAACTGAAGACAATAATTTGCTTTCCTGAAAATGATGTCACAGGGATGGCCATATCACTGAAGTCACATCTCCAAACAGAAGAACTGTCAGTTTGACACATAGATTTCTAAATGGGGAAGATTGCACAATATCTTTAGAAATATGCAAATACGTCTTCATTTAAATAGTGATCTTTTACTTTCTTGCAGTATTCTGTCACATAAAAGCAAAATATGCAAAAATATTTCAAGATTTTTAAATTTCAATTAAAAAAAAAATCCCAAATTTCAAAGCATCACCAGAGTAAAAAAATTACATAAAATCTAAATTGGTTATTTCCCCATATCATTATCATCTTGATCCCCAGATGAAATAAATTCATGGTAGTTCCATTGTATTCTGCAGTTATACAACTTCACATGAACTGAAAATTTAATTCAATATTTTAAATTTTAAATGTCTCTAGAATTTTAAAATGGGTCTGTAGTTGTGTAGTCCTTTGAAGTTCTTGTTATAAAAACAATGTTATTAAAACATTGGGCACTATTTCTCTTTAGACCTTCCAACTGTCTCAAACACTTGTAATTACTGCTGTTAATACATAAGGTGTTATGTATTAACATAATGCATAATATAAAAGTATCAGGAAAGATACTAAAAAAAGTTTAAATCAAAACACAGAGAATTTTAGTAAAAGAGATAGATTTATTTACCTATGTGTGAACAGATGCATGCATATTAAATGGAGCAGTTAAAAACTAATTGTGTTAAGCACTTGTAGCCTTCCACTACTTTGATCTGCTCCGTAAATGTTCCAGATTAAGAGATGTGTTATGTAAAAACACTGTGTATAGTGAGTATTTTGTTTAGTTTGGGAAAAGTCCAGTCTGACATAACATAAAAATTCTGTGCAGAATGATTTTATGATATTTTCTTTAGTGGATAGTTTGGGCAGAAATCCAAACTGGGTCAGAAAAAGCCAATGCCAGCCAAGCTTGGTTTTGCTTTTCCCTGTTTTTCTGTGATTTGTGTTGAGGCTATAATCTCTCTGTGAAGCTTAGAAAGGCTCTTTTGGGCTGCAAGAATTCCTCTGGCTTGGGCACTCAGAGCTTTTAGAAACTAGACCAGAATGCTGTAAACAAAAGAGCACTGAAACAAATTGCCCCTGCTGTGTTTTCTGTCCCTGGGTCTTTCAGCGGGCTGAGCGGCTGTTGCCATGTGGCATGTGAGGACAGGAGGCCTCTGAAAGGGAGCAGGAGAGCCCCGTGAGGGGTTTCGAGGAGGCACAAGAGGGACCCCCGGGCCTGTGCTGTGCCTCCCGTTCTCCTGCTGGAGTTGTGTGACCCCTCTCTGAGCTGGTTGCACTGCACATTGCACGGAGCCATTTTTAATATAATCCCAAGCTTTAATGTTGCTGGAAGAGTTCCTTGCTTCCCTTGGTGTCTCACATGCTGTGAGTGGTGGAAGGAGCCAGAGGAGGAAATGCAGCAGAGCTGAGCCAGGCATGGGCACCAGGGAGTGAAGTGCTAGAGGGCTGAGATGGGAGAGGATAAGACAGGGGGATGTTCCTGTACTGAGGTCTGGAGAGGAGGAAGAGGATGAGGAAAGTGCTGGGAGACAGCAAGGTAGGGTGGGAATCCCTATTCAGTCACAAGGCCACAGCCACATCCACAGTCACACAGTTCATTGTGAGTCTGAGGCAACATCTGAACCTCCGACTCCTCGAGAAGCTTTGTCAACCTTTGTCAACACTGTGACAACCCCTAGCATACCCCAAAGGCTCTATTTACTGCACCAAGACTGTTCAGACTTGGCTAGCCCCTCACTGATTCATTCTTGGAATCTTCTTTTCCGCCACAGCAAAGCTGAACGTTGCTTTTTACCCCTGAGGCCATAAAAGTAATTTTGACCTGGCCTTTTTTCTAAAGTTTTGAACTTTCCCAATATGCTATGTTTCTTTAGTTTCTATAACATCACTGCTACAAGTACACCATGAAGCAAGGTTAGAGTTAACTCACACATCTCTAGCTGTTTGCTGGCTTTGTCTTGCTGGAAAGAACCTAGACCATAAATCATTGTCCTCTGCAAGGGCATTCTTGATGCACAGAGTAAATAGATTCATTAGAGATGCTTTCATTTGCAGATGTTAGACTCAGATCAATCTCACATTGAAACTGCAGCTCCAGAATTACTTCAGCCAAGTCAATTTAGTTTTGCCACAGCCCTATTTACTTACGTGTTTTGACATAAACACTTGGTGTAACAATTTTGACAGATAAACTGCCAGGAAACTGATAATATAAAATAGTAATTTTCTACTAGCTTAGCTCCTAGAGCTGACTCACCATAGATCAGAGCATGATACCACCATACATTTAAAACATTTTGGTACTGCACTAGAGGCACAATTAATGCAAGTGATTACAAGAGAAATAATAGTAGTCCTTCCTTCCAGCCAAAGAGTAAAAGAAAAAAGAGCAAAGCATTGTTTTGTAATAATTTCTGTCTCTTTCCTGGCTAGACAGATGAGCTGATTTGAGTCATAGAATCAGAAAAATAATGATGTCTTCCAATTGTTTTACTTTTTCTAATTACTCAATTATCCCAATTGTTTTTAGTCATTATCCACTGTTACTTTTAGAAACAATGAGCAATAAATGGAGAGTTTAACTGTTTCCTTTTAGTGTAATAAAAATGATTAGTATAATAACAAACAATTTTTGAATAGAAAACTATGCCTTACTTTGATAGTAACTTCAGTTGATAATAACTTCTACTTGTTTACTTGTTGATGTGAAGAACATGAAACAGCTGCTGCTAACCTAAAAGAAACTGCCTGCAGAAGTGGTGACTCTTTTAAGTCACAGACACACTTATGATGCCAGATAGTGCTTGAAAATTAAAGCTAGACAATCTAGAGATCAGTAATAAGATGCAATTTTTCAACGGCTGCTGCAAAGCAGAACATTAAATATTACTATAGGATTTTTAATATTTGAGATTATTCAAAATGGCAAAGTATCTTTATGATGCAGATGCTGTTACTCAGACACTTCCTTAAGCTGCAGGTTTAAAACCTCTAGGGCTGGTCCTGGCTGCTTCCTGCACAGAAATGGCTTTAGGGACATAAGTTAATCTCAGATAAATGAAAAAAAAAAAATCTGATCATGCATCTTTGCATCTTGTCCATGCACCTAATGAATCCTGTGTTGTTTGAGCCATATACAAATAACAAAGCTTCACGGTTTATGGGAAAATCACTCAAAATGTTGTAGAAAGGCATATTGTAAAAACAGCTTGTGTAGTTGAAATCTTCATGACAAATACTGAGATCTTGGAAATGTAAATTAGTAGTTAGTCTATTTTAATCAGGAAGACCAAGTGTGAAAGGCCTGAGCTAAGATGGTTCAACAAGTCAGTGAATGAGAGTTGTAATGCCCTATGTGATTCCAGCTGTTTCCTGTGGTAAAGCCCATTAAGCTATAGGCTTTCATCAGTACCTCTTTTTCCTCAGAGTTTCATCTTCTCTAAATGGGGGTCATTTGTTCAGTCTTGGGCAGCCTGAATCCCACCAACCAAGAGCAAGGACAAGTGCTTGGAAATCTTCTCTTTGCACCATGCTTAAGAGAGAGCTTAAGGCCTGATTTTGCTTTGCTGCCTTCTTTTTGCTCATTTTTCCTGTACGCTTTGGGAAATGTCCCAGTGCATGTTTCTGTGCCTTCTCATAGGTGGGTACAGTTTGTTCCTTTTGCATAACTGCTTCTGTGGAATTCTCCTTGACCTCTGATGGGTTTCGTTTACCCTCACAGATGAGCTCATATCAGTTCATTTTTCAAGGGATTTTCCAGTCCAGCTGCATTTGAAGTTGTTTGCTCTATCAGGTTTCTGTACGGATGACTGATGTATGTATTGACATATTAAATGCCACTCTTCTTGGCATGATCAAGTTTCTTGTCCTTGGCCACATTAAATCTTTGAGTAACTCCAATGTTGAAAATCTCTGGAGTGAATGCATCATAACATACCCTGTTCACAAGGAGCTCTTTCAGTAACTTAATTTCTGCTGAAATTACTCATTGTGGCTTTAGTTGTTATTTGTGCTACTACATCTCTCCCAAAATCAAGTGTGCTTCATTAGAGTAAGCAGAAATAAATGGAATTAATTTTTTCTTCCTGTAGCCTATGCAGTGACAAGGTGGAAAAAAGAGAAAAGAACCAACTATAAAAAGCTCCCAAACTATCAATTTTTATATTCCTGTGATCAAATTGGCTGTGTAAGGGCAACAAGACTCAGAGCTGACACAGTGTTAGGAGGAGACCAAATCTGGGTGTTAGCAGTCCAGCTGATGAAGTTTTGTATTACTGATGACAAAGGATTTTAAACTGAAATACAGTTTGCTTCTCTTTTCTTCAAAAGTGATCAAGACTTAAAAGAAAGCCATAGTAAAGGAGCCAAAGTGGCTTCACTGTAAAAATGAAATCAAATAAACACATGCTGATTTCAAAACTTTTATAAAATGCATTTGCGTTTTTCTGATTAAATAAATTAGTTCACATTTTGTGCTATTACAAAGAATATAAGGTGAAAACTCTCTTATCCTTAGATATGAATTCATGGAGAAGATTTTTGACACTCCTTCCTTGTAATGCACCTCTTCAATTATCAGTCTGTAGAGATACTTCCTTTTCATTCTGCTGTGAGCTTGTCTTCTAATGCCAGAATTTCCATTTCTCATTTGCTTCTTTTCTCATTGCACCGCAGAATGAATGGTGACTGCACAAAAAAAAAGGTCTGGAATTTATTGTTAATACAAAAAAAAAAATTCTTCATGTTTGTGAGTTTAGTAATGCAATGGAATTTTCTTGAATATTGGTTCATATGCAGCAGCTCAGAATTTCTCGGGTACTGGTTCATTAAGGGAAGGACAAGATGGCTCTTCTTCAGGGGATTGACAAATCCACTTTGACTGGAATAGTCTGTAGTCTTATCTTTTCAGTAAGCCACAGAACATCCTGCTGGGTATAGAAAATAGGAAAACACAATATTGAGCTGTGCCAGTCAGAAATGTCAGGGGGACCTGAGGCCCTTCCATGCCATATCTGCCTTTTCCTTTAAGATAGGTTGTACATCAATAGAACTGTGTATCACTGGCTATACAAATAACAAACCAGAAAAGTGTAAATCTGTAATAATAGAAAAGCACCATTCTGCTGTGTTTTGCTCCTGGACACTCCGTATCTGCACAAATATAGCTGGCCTTTTTGGTAACAGGACTATTCTAGAACTTGTGTGCAAAACCACTGTAGATACCTGATGTGCAGGACCAACTGAGCAGGTCTGCTCCCACCTCACGTTATTAAAGCTGCCTTCTACCCATCACTGGCCATACTGGCCTAGAGCTGCTCCCTGCAGCAGGTGAATCCCCTTCTCACAGCAGTGTCCTGGCCTACATTTGTCTTGACTCCCTGACTCCCTCTCGCTACCCCAGGCTGTACCCCAGCAGCTTTTCCACTCTGACTGTGCCCAGTTGCTGGCAGGATGAAGTGCTCTCCTTTCCCAGACACACAGGCAGCTTTTCTTTATCTGGTCACAGGACTTATTGAACAGAATTCTCGATATGCCTCTCCTGAAGTGAACCCAGAACTCAGATGTTACTGCCTGGAAGCACTGGTAGCTTTTTTGGCACTGAATGTAGTTCATAAGCATGGCCAGCAGATACCCCAGTGTTAAGGGGAAAAGTCTGATTTTGCATGCACCTATATCTAGGCATGGCTGGAATGGGAATAATGGAGCCTTCTTTGCAAAAACATTATGGTATGAAGGGGGATTTTGGACCTATACAGCTATCTTCTAAAAGATGGCATTACTATAAACTAGCTTGGCAACACCCCTGGACAGAACAATAGGGAGCAATGACTAACACCTCTACTTATAATGAAATGGACTGGAAATGAGTCAGCCTGAAAGGTTAGAAGCTGCTGGCTTTTCTTATACAAGCTTCCATAAAATAACATTATATCAGAGGATTTATTGGGCGACTTGGATATTTCATTGTATCTGGGGAAATGAACGAGCAGCTGAGAAGAAAAGCACATCTGAACAAACAGAGGATTGCACAGTTGGATCCTTTAAGACAAGGATCCAAACTGTAGCTTCAAGTTACATGCCTCTTCTGTGAAGTTCAGTTTTGATGTTGGTGGGAAGTGACTGATCAAAAGTGGAACTGGTATAGGGGATATAATTTGCATCAACAGCAAGCAAATAAATAAAGTCAGGAGATGTTATGACTGACCCCACTGATGTCATTGGCATCCTCATCCTAAGTGACTTTCTGTCTCATATGCTAGAATAACATTCTCATTATCTTGTTTACTGAAACAAATTGAATCATTGATGAAGATACAGTTTTCCTTTCTAGTTCAGCATTTAAAATTTCAGGATTAAAATGCCTTGAAGCCAACAGCAGAGGACAAGAAGTGTCCTGGAAAAATAGAAAACATGCTGGCAATGGCAAAGTGCTGAACTGTTAAAACTGTCACAGGTACAAGGCTTTTTTCACACTAAGGTGTTGCCACACAAAGGGTAATTTCCTGCTTTTCGAATTCCTAGTAAGGACTGTCTCATTTACCAGAGGGTGTGCCTGCTAACTCTTTTCTGGAAATGATAGTTGTGTGCAACTACATGGAAAACTGTTCCTGAAAGCAGCGTGGTCCACAGACATTTCATGTTCCCCATTGTCTGGCTGCCAGTGCCCCTGAAGAACTTCAGTGAACATTATAAGTGCAGCAGTTTTTGCTGACTGTGGAACCAGGGTAGAAAAATATATTGGTGTTTCCTTTTTTTTTTTGATTGCTTGGCTTGTTCTTAACAGGAGCATTGAAGGTAACTGAAAAATAGGTATGAGATCTTTGAACCACAGCACTAAATCTGAAAATATTTGAAGTACAAGTTTTCCTGGTAGTTACAATCGGGCTATTCTAGAAGCAGCTTTGTGTCGACTCCTATTACGAGAGGAAGGGAGCAGGTTAAAAAAGAGTGGGAGAAATCAAGGACTGTCAGGGGCAAGAGAGAGGTGGCTCATGAATGCTTAGGAGTAGGGATGAAATTCTACTCAGAGGGGAAGTACTCAAAAGGAGACACAGTAAAGGAGAAGGAACACTGAATGGAATGGACGAGAGAGACTGGAGGGCAGAGGGAATGGTCCTAAAACCCAGAGACTAGAGGGGAGAAGATGAACAGGAGTCCAGCTGAACAGCCCTAATCAGCAGAAGGGCAAGAATATTCAGAGCATAAATGTGAAAAGCTGTTAAGCATTGAAGGGGATTTATGAACTCTGGCATATTTCTGTGTTCCACATAAGGCCCAAGTCCAAAAAACAAGGCCACCATTGTCCTGCATCTCATGTCTCCTTCCTCCACACTGTCTCATCTATACAGCTTTTTATAGCTGAGGCATCTTTTTATAGATGGTGTGAAGGCACCACACTGAGGTCTTGGTGTTCATGAGGATAATTAGGCATTTTTAAAAAAAAGTAGAAATTATATAGAGAGGGTTAATATATGATCAGATGAACCTATGCATGTATATGGTATAGATAAAGATATTTTTAGCTATCCACCAGTAATTTACAATGAGATATTACCGTGATCTTTCAATATTTCACACCATAGACTGGATAAAGCAGCTCTTCAGAAGAACTGAAAAATATATTTATATAGGGGTAGAATTAAAGCATCCTAAAGCAACATGACTGATATAGAATACATTAGGGAGTACAGGCTTTGTGAAAGTACTTTTTTTTACCTTCTGCATTTTATCTGTAGTTACTACTACACAGAGCTAAAATCTATAAGCCATGTATTTGTGCTTCTTCAGATGGGGGTTGCTCTCTATTTTGAAGGGTATTTTTATTTGGATTATGCAGACTCTGACTACAATATGAAGCAGAAAGTGGAATGAAGCTTTCATAGAATCCCGGAATATGCTGAGTTGAAAGGGACCCATTACAACCACTGAGTTTGACTCCTGGCCCTGTGCAGGACTCCCCCAGAGTCACACTCTGTGTCTGAGAGTGTTGGCCAGGCGCTCTTGAGCTCTGTCAGGCTGGAGCTGTGACCACGGCCCTGGGGAGCCTGTCCCAGTGCTGAGCCACCCATGGGGTGAAGAACCTTTTCCTGATACCAACCTAAACCTCCTCTGACACAGCTTCAGACCATTGCCTTGGGTTTTGTCACTGGTCAGGAGAGTGAAGAGGTCAGTGTCTGCCCCTCTGCTTCCCCACATGAGGACGTTGAAGGCCGCAATTCTGTCTCCCCTCAGTCTCCTTCTCTAGGCTGAACCTATGACTGTTTATTCTCCAAAATCTTTATTATTCTCATTAAGTGAAAAGATAAAGACTCAAGAATCTCTCTTAACAAACCAAATTAAGCCACGTCACTGGAGAGCACTGATAGCTGTTTTTTTAGTTTATATGTTTAAAATCACTTAACATCACTTAATCCCCGTGAGCGTTTTCCTCATTGTACATCTGCAGGTTCTGGATTACTTAACTTTTTATTGTGTGCAAATCATGCAAAACCATCTCAAATATGCTGAAGAGCCAGCCAGGGCAATACCTTATAAGGCATTTCACAGCAGTTCCAACATGTGTCATAGAACACAGCTGTGAGCACAGAGCGCTTTCCGCTCATCATCACAGTATGTGAGTCAAATCTGCAATGCCATGGGAGAGGAGATGCTTCTTAGTATGTGTATGAAATGAAAAGGGATTTGAGAGAAACTGTCCTCTAAAAATGGAGTTATTTCTTTGTCACTATGAAGATAATTTTAGAAGTTTCATTTGTAGCAAAACCATACAGAAAATTCAAACTGATGTTTAAACATTAGCAAAATATATTTAGATATTTTGTTATGCTACCTGTCTAGGAAAATACTTTTTCTTACTTAAAAAGAAAGGAAATGAAGAGATGTCAGATTTTTTCTAAACCTAAGGGTTTAATTTGAACAAATTGAAACCAAATAATGTATAGTTCCATGTGGAGGGGTAGAATGTAAGAGAATAGTGTAGAAGGTAGTCTCACACCTGAGGAGCTGCAGCTGTACTAATCACCAAAGATTAGGAACAGGCCTGCCCTTAATTGGCCACAGCTGTGTCCAACAAGACAACAAGTGCTACAAAAGAGTGGGTTAGGTGGGTGAGGAGAGAGCTGGAGTTAGTTGGCTGTGCTGTGAAGAAGAAGTCAGTGCTGTGAGGAACTGTCCATGAGAAATCACCAAGAAGGTATGGAGCTTTGCAATAAAGATAACAACAGCTCCATAATAACAAATTTTGGTTTAGTCAACTGGAATTGGAATGTTACTGACTTGGATTTTCTGCTTTTAATTGCAGGCAAGCCATTGGTTAAACCTTTTAGTCTACAGGTGACCTTTCCCCTTCCCCCTCCCTTAGCGCATTACATGTAAGGCAATCAAATAGCTTAAGCTTCTAAAGAGGCACAAATAACCGACACCCTTAAGGTGCCTGTTGACTGAGGTGATTGATTCAGCTGTTAGTGTGGGGTCAGCTGCACAACTCAGACCTCAGTTAGTACATCCTCAAAATATGTGAAGAATTTTAGACTGGAATTTAAATTTTAGTCCCTTTCAAATTCACAGCTCTTCAGAAAAGTGAGGAAGGAATCATGCACTACAGGGTGAAAAGAACACTTTGGAATTGGAAATCTCTGAAGTTAACATTAGTCTTTTTCCAATGATGTGTTCAATGAGCTTTAGATGTTACCATTTTGTAGTCTTTTGGCTATGAAATTTTTCATGGTTTTCTGGTATAACCACAATATAACAAAAATGTGGTATCACTGGCAACACACTGAGAATAATGCAGTAAGCACAGGGTTAGGAGAGGTTCCTTTCTGCTGTTTTAAGACCCATTCCCAGCAGAAACCATGGGAATCTGATATAGAAACCAGCGTGCTTTCTGGGGAACTATAATTATTAACAGATTTTTGCAATAAAGAATACATGTGGCGAGTTCCAAAAGAAGACAGACTTTGCAAAGGGCTGAAACTTTGACTAGAAATTATCATCTCCTTCCTACCGTTGCCTCCCACACCAACCACTAAAAGCGACATTTCTTTGTGGGGGCTCAGGGCAGCAAATCCAGTTGTTCTTTGTTGGGTTTTTTGGGAGCTACTTGATATACTTGCATTTTTGTAAGTTTTAACAAATGCTATTTGAACCAGCCATGTGTTCAAGTTGTTGCTAATTCTTTGTGGAAGATCTCCCTCTGAAAGTGGCTGATAAATTTATCAGCCACTTTCAGAGGGATATCTTCCTCAAGGAATTATCCTGTTTATAGCTGTACTGACTAAGCTATAAATTTTTCAAGGAATTAGACTATTTATAGCTGTAGTGACTAAGCATATAAACTGCAATAGTCATATGTGAAAGGAATCTCATGATGGGAGACCATCTGCTGCTCCGTGAGGGCAGCCAAAGGCAGCTTGCAGAACACATCTGTAGACCATCAGGTCATGCCTGTCCCTTCCAGAAAGATGAGCTGCTTTCCTAAAAATTGCATGAGGCCTTGTTTCAGAAATGAAAGTTAAGTTATTTGATTGCTAACAACATAATATGTTTTGTCTATATGGCAGCACTGAGTTTAAGAATGGGGCTTACTTCTTTTAAAAAAAGGTTTAGAACGGAGTGATTTTTATATGCTCCTAAAATAGAGCACAAATTAATATAGAGGTATATTCCTTGCATTTATAGCATGAAGTCAATAGATGTTGCAGCTCTTGATGTGTGCCTGTTAGAGATACTCTATTAGAGATTAATAGAGTCCAAAAATTGATAATTTTCATTTCATAACACCAGAGGAAGACATGGAATGTGAGATTTCCATTCCTTTCCATTAATCTGACTAGGTTTTTACTGCTTTAGCTTTTTCGTTATAGTTGGATCTGCTACATCTTATTTTGAAAGGCCAAGTGGAACAAATTATGTAAGAAATAATGTTTCTTCCAACTCTGAATGAAGGCCTTATAAAAAAGCAATTGTAGGAATGGTCATCAATTTTCTATCAGATAGGTTTTCACTAGTAAACTGTGATTTATTTAAATGTGTAATTGGCAAAGAGTATATATGTATACATCATATATTTTATTTTTTTTGAGGGCTCGTGATACATGCAGTACCTTGCTAGAGAGCCTTGTCTGCTTCCTTTCTAACTCATTCAGCTTGCTGCTGTGGAGCCTTGGCTTTCACAACTTCACATCTGGGGAATATCTGCAATCTGTTTCAGAACTGGAGATTGCTAAACTGCCAAGAATGTCTTACTGGTTTTAGTTCCCATGAACTTTGTCCTACAGGTGTGGATCCTTTGTTCTAAGGATGTCCTGGTCCCTGGGACTCAACTTCTCAGCTGATCATAGGGGTGAAAAACCATAGCAAACCCTGCATTCTAGTTTGCTCCATCATAAAAGCAGTGTGCACTCCCCAGTATTTCTTCTGGGTATTCTGCTTTTCTTTGGTTCTTTTAGATGTACAATAGAAATGCCAGGAACATCCATCAAGTTGCAATGCTTAGCACTCAAAATTAGGAGTGAAAGCGAGTTTTCTTTCCATTTAATTTCTTTTTTCTAGCTTTTGATTTCTAGATGGTATAGATGGAGCTCTAAGTCTACTTAGACAGAAAAAAATAAAGCTTGTAGACAAAAGATGTGCTTTTATTTTACTCCCATTAAACAGTTCCGTTTAAACTGCTGGACAGGTTTTATAGCAAAATTCCTGTATTTTTGTATCGTGAAACAGATTAGAACAATAAGCTGGAGTTTGTGTTTTAGCATGAGTGTAACTCTGTATCTCAAAAAAAGGGCAGAAATTAGTTTACTTTTAGGTTCTTCCCTTGAAAGGTTGAAATGGATTATTTTATGAAATATGTTTTGCAAAGAAAATGTTACAATCTTTTGCCCTAAGCTCTAAGCAGTTCTGTTAGATGAAGTTAATGTCTCCTGTATGTGCTTTTTTGTTGCACAGATATTTTATACAAATCTGTATTTCTTTCCTTCTTATCACATGAAATGGTAAAGATTTTATGACTCTAATCATCATCATCTGCAGGCAATATGTTGAAGGAAAAGAATGCCAGGGGTGCATTCCATTGCTTTTTCTGGCCTCTGAGTACTATTCCAACAAAAATACTGTCAGAGAACCCAGTTCTATTATGTATGTATTCATTGGAATTAGGAATAAGTTCACATTGTGCCACTGAGCTCCAGTCTATTCAAAACTGCTTAGTAATAAGTTGAAAAGCAATAGAATGGCAAGAAATACAAAAAGTTAAGTAAATTTTACCTGTGCCAAAGAAGGTACAAGCATCTCTTGGAAGCATTTTGTACAAGTTTTTCTCAGTGAGTTTATACTGACTGCATTACACACACGTAGTAAAGGAGGAATTAATTACGTCAGCCACGAAGTAGCAACCAAAATCCCACAGGAGTAAGAACACCATTTAGAAGCACCCACCTGCAGAGTAAACTCTAAATGCTGCATAATTGGCTTTGTGTCTTGCAAGTACATCCATACAGGTCTACACCACAGTGCAACTCTGCTTTTGCATTGTGGGCAAATCACGTAATGGTTTCATGTTCATTGAAACCATCCCAAAAATTTCCTTTGTTGCTTAATAGAACGGGAGATTCCAGTGAAAATCTTACCTGACCTAAAGAGGGCTTATCTTAATTCTTGATGACATGCAGTTTAATTCTTCAGGCTTTACCTCGTGTTTTGTCTATTCATGCCTGACTTGACATTTAGCCAAGTTGATGTGGAGACTCCCGGGCAGTTTGCACATTCTGCAAAAGCTCTGCTCTGCCCATGAAATTGTTATTAGAGACTGCCCAGGTGTATCACCTGCCTGGAAATCAGTTTCTGAAATATTACTGTGCCTCTCTCTAAACAGGAGAAGGAACCTGTCAGGGCCTAGAACATACAGTGAGTAGCTCTGAATTCTGGCATCCATGTGGTTTGCCAGTGTCATTGTGGTTATATAATGTCATGTCTTCCTGGACCCCTCTAGTGTTTCATCCATCCAGGAAGTTGAGTAAACATTAGATCTGGGTACTGCATTTACTACCAAAGACAAAAGAACAAACAGATCCTCTGATCATATTCCCAGAAGGACTCCAGTGTTTTGCTGGGCTGCCTTCCACACAGTCATTCAAATGGTGAAAAGCCCAAAGAACATATTGTTTCTTTTTGGGTGCTTTCAATTCCCTGTCCACTGTGTTGGGGATTTTCATCCCCAGGAAACCTCAAAATAAAGGTCGAATCCAGTCAACCATCTGCTGAACAACATGTGCAAAACACAAGGCTTTCTGACCTTGGACAAAATCTGTCTTGATTCCAGAGAGTCTCACACAGTCACAGAAGGTTTGCAGGAGTGGTCTGCTTTCCAAGATATTTCCCCAGGGCTTTGGTATTACACTGCACTCCGAGGCTTTTATTCCCCCCTTGCCTCAGGTTCCTGTTGGCTACAGACATCTCCCTGCTGTCTCTCCCTCCTGTTTTCAGCAGGATGCTGGCTAAAGATCAACAAGTGAGAGTCAGAAGGACAGTATTTTTCCATTGAATGTTCCAAGACTCTTTTCAGGAGCCAGGCCCATGCAGCCCAGGCTTGGGTCTTACTGGGTACCACAGTTGCTTAGTCACTGTTAGTGCCTTACTTGTCTTCCTATGCAAAGGCTAGAAATGTGCATCATCACAGGAGCAACCAACATACACACAGACACAACATTATCTGGTGGATCTTCCCTAGGCTCTGAAATACTGAATGAAATGCCACACAAAGAGGCAGCCTCTGATTTTGTCATCTGATAACAAGACAAAAAAACACCTCTCTTTTCATCCATGTTCCTCTTGAAAATGATAAGTCTTCATATTGCTTGACAACACTTAGGATAACTTGAGCCAAACTGTGCTAAAAACATTAACATTTGGGTTTGTGCTCTACAAGATGCTTTACTCCCCCAACTCTCAGTTGGTAGCCCAGTACCATTTTCAGCTAATTTTTATCAGATATTTTGCCTTTTGTAGCTGAAATACAAACCTCTTGTGGGTCCAAGTTCTGTCTCAAAGATACGTTGCTTTCCCTTTACCAACCCTTCAGGATCCACCCGTTCCCACAGCCGTGTTGTTCCTGTTTTCCACTGCAATCAGGTAACTCAGCCCAAGCAACATTTGCCAGAGTTCCAACAGAAAACCTTTCTGCTCTTATTGCTAGTCAGATCAGAAAGAATGAAATTATTCAGCTGGCTGCATGAAAAAAGTAAGTAATCTTCTTAGGCCAGTCTGGGGTCTAATAAGGAAGGAATAAGCCTCAGTGCCTGCCCCTGCATCCAGCACCTCTTGCACTGCTTCTGCTATAGGTGACAGTGGCCATCCCTGAGGACCAGGACCTTAGCCAGCACTTGGCAGTGTCTCTGTGCAGCTCCTGTCCCATCAGCCTCTCCACTCTAACACATTTGGAGAGGTCCCATATGCCCTGCTGAAATTCTCATGGTTACAGTGCTCTGGTTACTTAACTTCTCATGTGCAATGGAAAATTTTAAAATCTCAGGTGTTCACACATTTAAAAGTGAACATCACTGTATAAGCTTTTGATTGTTAAAGACAGGTCTCCCATATATCCTATATAGGTAAATAAGCAATAAACACTATCTAGTAATGAAAAAAATGATGATAGATGCCTCAAGTCACATGCATAACTGCAGAGTACTGTAAGAGTTCCAAATATCAAAAAGGGGTTCCTTCTTTTCCAAAACAGTTGTCTTTGAGTACAAACTTTAAACAACTGATTACATCATTTTGAGCACAAAAATGGATTCTTAATCAAAAGAAAAATTCTATTTTGCTTATCAGTCTTAATAATATTTACATATATATACATAATTTAATATGTAAATATCCAAACTATTCTTTTAAAAAGAGGCTTTAGTAAATGTGCATTTATTTTAATTGGTTTCATTAATTCAGTTGTTACTTGTGTTAATTTTTAGTGTTTGTAGGTGAGTACAGTTTAGAGCAGTATACCAAATACAGAGATTCACACAGACCCGTTAAACACAGTTGGCGTTTCTTGTTTCCAAAAAATAGTTTTCAATTTTCCCAGGACATTCTACCTCCTCCTTGCAGAATGGTTTGGCCATGATTTCTAACTGTGTGAGTCAGATGTTCTTCCTTTTCCACAGCCTCCCACTTTTGTATCAATCTTTTCCAGATTCACGGAGCAGAGAAATAAAAAGCATTTGAGAATTGAGTGCTGTAATGAAAGATTCTGAATTTTAAAAAATAATAGGCTTTAAATCTCTGAAAATAAACTGGCTAGTTTGTGGATTGAAAGTGTACACCTACCAGAAAGCAAACATCAGATATTTTTTGATACAAAGAAATTTTCTTTCTGTAAATATGAATTTTAGTTTAATAAGTTTTCAGTCATTTTCTTGGCATAGATTTTAAGCCACAAATGAGACATTTAATTAATTTTTTTTCTATTCCCTATCACACAGAATTCCAGTTAAAAAAAAAAGGTAACTCTAATGACTCCCTTGCATTAGACTTGAGGAGCCAGCACTGAAGCCAAATGAAAGTTTCTTTTCCCACACTGGTGAAAGCAAAAGGTTCATTACAGACAAATTATTATGGCAGAATGTGTTTCCCCTAATATTCCCCTAATACAGTAAGTGTTTGGCTAAAAGAAAGCTGAACAAAGCAATTTGATCCCTTCTGCTGGCTATAGGGCCAGCACTTCAGCTTGTTGGTTCCTTAGAAACCCAGCTAGACCAACCACAGTCAGGTAGACCCAATTGGTATCAGGAATGTACTGATCTATTGCAGCTTTATTGCAAAAAGAAACCACATAAGTAATGAGGAGAAAGTGCACTAGCAGAAACTTTTGAAAAAGGAGGGGTTTGGCATCCAGTGACATATTTTTCAATTTTTTAAAATATGTCATCCAAATAGAGATTCGTAAATAAGTAAGTGGACTGATAAACTGTACTGCAGAAAAAAGCAGTGTGGCCTCTGAACTGTTCTGCCTGTTTCTGTTCTATTGAGGAACTCTGAAAGCTCTTCTTTCAGATACTCAAAAAGCAACAGCGAGCAGTGGAGAGCATGACACTGCCTCAGGGAGCCAAGCCCCACCAACAGGCTAATGAGAGACATCTGTCTCAAATTAAATAAACATACTGGAAATGAATGAAGGCAGATGTTTTTAAAAGTCAAATATATGGCTGAAAATCTTTCCAAACTCATAGGAACTTTGCTCTTAATGTGTGATTCCTGTGTACTCAGAATTCTGCCAGAGGCCTCCCACTCCAGCAGTCTGTTCCAAGACCCTACAGGAAGACATTAAATACTGAATTTCTGATTCTTCCAGAGTATTTGGAAATAGCAAATTTCAAAACAAAGTCTATTGTAAAAGTTGTGACCTATTTATACAGAGAGATCTCTTATTTATTTATTTGGGAACAAGTATGAAACAACTCTCTAACCTTGCTTTGGTATATAGCCTACTTTTATTATGCCAAAGGAAATACAAGTCCCAGGCCCAGGCAAGCTGGGGCTCTAGGTACCTGCATGGCTTACGACAGATTTGGTAACGTTTCCTTCTGGTCAGGCCTGTGTGTGTGAAAGAATAAATTGTGGAAGAGCATGGCATCGTGGCTGGCAGCTGACACTGCTGCAAGGTGTGAGGGGGTGGGCAGTGGGCAAAGGCTGGGCAGGCATAGCTGTGCTTGTGTTCAGGGAGTCTGGATACACAGTTTGGTTATAAAGGCACACTCATGTTTAAATCACTATATGAGCAAAGCTGTCAAAGCGTAGTCTGAATATGTGGGTAGCTGTTTATACATAACAGATGCCACTTTAGGAGAAGTCAACATAATTCCCACCAACAAACCCTGTGCAAAAAGCCCACAAAAACAGATCCATGCCTTCAAAGTCAACAAGACTAGACCTTCTCAAAATAAACCTCCAAGCTGAGAGTTCTCTGTATCTATGACATTTTCATTGGCAAAGGTGTGCTGGATGATTCTGGTTATCACAATGCTGCATGAAGACAGATATCCTGTAAGTAGTCAGGCTCCAGAATGTCTAACATGTAGATAATCTCAAGCACTACCTGAATAATGCTCAGAAATGAACAAAGAGAATAAACGCCATGCATTCTTTATGGTTTGCATCATCAGGCAAACAGACATATCTTACACCATCATTACTAAACCACATTATTTAAAATTCAATAGCTTAGGAAAGTACTTGAAATATTTTAATCTCAATTTTAAGAGGCCATAACTGTGCAAAACTAATCCATATTAGTATTGTGTTAGTTGCGCTATCTCATACCATACTTGCATATGCTACAAAAAACTGCCTAAACCACAGACCTAGGGCTCCTGACCAGCATCAAAACCCAAGGCATTAAAATTCTCTGAAGAATACTATGCTTGTGTTATTTCTATTGCAAGTAAAAGCAAATAGGACTGTCAGAAATGCTTTGGGGACAATAATCACTTTTCACAAAGGGATCATTAAGATTTCAAAATCTTGGTAGGTTCCAAGAGTTTAAAGATACCATTAAATACCTACTCTGCATTTAAAACCATCCCCAAGTTTGAAGTTTTTAGCTGACCCTGCCTCTGAACCCAAGCTAATGATCTTCAAGTAGCTCAGCACTGTAGTGATTACTGATAATATTCCATAAAGGATTTCCTTCCCGTGGTAGAGTCCAGTAGGGAATGATGAGATGTGAGGGTATTCAGTATTCTTTCCCTACTACCAGACCACTCATAAGGAGCATGTGTTTATATTTGCTCTTAGATTTCAAGGTATTTTGGAGAAAGCAAACCAAAGTAATTATACTAACAGCACTATATTTTTTCCAACTGAAAAACACTATTAAAGAAAGGTAGAAGTCTAGGTGATACAGTCTTTCATTCTCAGATAAGGAAATGGGGTCATGGGGAGCTAAGTGCCTTGGTCAATGACACCTGCAAACTTTATCTGTCAGCTCTGCAGACAGCTATGATGCTTTTGTTTGTATGTACAAACACATATATCTTTATATTGCTGTAAGGATAAGCCATATTCATTTCCATACCAGATCAGCTTAAAAGTAGCTGTGAGAAACATGATCTTTTCTCACAGTTGTGTAAAATGTCCCATGAAATATAAATACTATTTGATTGAATGTAGTGACACATCAAAGCAAGTAGCATGAAGTCATTTGCCTACTAAGCAAAACTTCTGGGTCAGTGGAGAAAAGCCTTTGGCAAAGACATTGAAATCAACAAGTATATGTTGATGGGGAGATTAGAGAGAGTTTCTCTTGCATAAGAGACAATGGCTAAATGTTATATGACTTGAAAAGTTCCTCTATTAAAATAAAAAACAGTGTTCTCTTATTTTCACAGCTGAATATATCCCAGATTTAGCTGCTGTTTCGTATTCTAATACTTGAGATTTCACTACATTTTTTGATACATGTGAGAAAATTAGGTTCATATTTTTATAAACTCATTCTAATATGTTTAGAGGTTATGTACTAGATAGTATATGATCCATAGCCTGCGCATCTTACTGTGCTTCTGGACATTTTTAGTCATGAAGCTGTTTACCAACACAAGAAATAAGACCTGGAAGATCACTGTACAAATCCTTTTTGTTACAGTAAGATCTGTTTCTGAGGTAAACATTGTAACATCTCTCTGATGTAGTGTTCTAAAATAAATGCTGTGGTCGTGTCAATATTCATTCACAAATCTGTATGAATAGATTTTTTAAATCCTAACTTTCACTTTACTGTGCTTTATCAACTTGGATAGGAATTCAAGGTTCACAAGGAATGCAGAACTAAGATATGATATGTTTTTAGTGAGGTAGACAGAGAGCAGCCTCTCCCTTTTGATTTCACTGTTATTTTTCCACATTAAGTTTTATTTTCCACAACACAAAATTAACTCTTTTGGTGTTTATTTCTATCTTCTTACCAGAAGGCATTAAACCCTAAAATGTGTCTTGAATGCTGTTTGGTTTTACAATCCTTTATGTGTAAGATGTTATATGCAGGTTATAGGACATATGAACTGTACTATTCAGAAATATCATATTTTGGTATAGAGCAGTGTGCATATGTATTGAGATTTATTTATATCTATATCTGTATAATCTATATCTATGTATACATACACTTCCCACAAACACATGTGTATATGTAAGTATGCATGCACCACCCAAGGGAAAAAGCTCAATGAGGAGGAATTGCCTCTTTTTTCTAAAGAAGGATTACTGCTCAGTGCTAAGGAATGTAGCAGTCCTATTTGTAGCAATTTCTGACACAGCGTTTAGTATAATCATACACAGACATAACGAGCAAAAGAACTGGAAAATATTTGTGTGGTTATTAAGTGCTAATAAAGCTGATAACGAGCACAACTGCCACAGACATTATGCAACATGGAGTAGTGAGATCTGTTTATAAAGGATGTGGTTTGCATGAGTCGGAGTAGAATTTTTTTAAGGAGTAGCATTACTCAGCAAGTTTCTTATGTTGGAGTCAACTCTTCCATTTCTCTGGGGGTTTTAGATGCTAAAATTTAGCTTGTCATAGGGAGTATATAATTCATGTTTTGGATTTTTTTTAATTAGGGAAAGGACATCTTTTGGGGAAAGAAAAGGCATAATCCTAATAAAAGCAATAATAATGATGCCATGAACTCTTCAATTTCTGTAGTTGAAAATAATTTAGAAGTGTACTTTCTCCCATGGCAGATGAGTTATTAAAAGCAATCCTTCAACTAAGTAGATGGGAAAGGAGAAAAGGAAAAAATGACAAGTTGCTCAATCAACTTTGCCACAAAAAAAATATATTATCAGGCTGCAGTCTCCTGCCTTGCTCTGTGGTACGCTGAAGACAGTTTTTGGACCGTCAGACATGTTGTTGCCATTTGACACAAATCAGTGTAGACAGCAACCCATGTTTTGCCAAGTGTTTCCAGGGAGGATCATGGGACAGAGCACGTTACCACTTGCTCTGTAAAAGTTCTTGCTTTCTCCTTCCTCTTTATCATTGTGTGGGCGCAGAACCAAGGTCTGGGCATTTCGACATTCCTAGGCTCTGGGCTGTGCTGGTCCATGTTCTCAGCACGCCCTGGCTGCCGCGCCTGTGCCGCTCCTGTCCCCGGCCGCGGGCATTGCTGGGCCTGGCAGCCGTCCCTCGAGCTCAGTGCCCGTGCTGCAGGAGCACTGCTGGGGAACGGCTTCTCTGGAGCCCTGCCAGGGACTCGCTGCAATTCTGCCCATCCTGGTGGCTCTCCTCAGCCCCAAGCCCCACACCTCCATGCCTGCCCCACATCTGAGGTGGTGCCATGAGCTGCACCTCCTCATTATGCTCAAGGTTCATTCCCGTGTTCCTCCCTTGCCCCAGGTCTCACTCCTTTGTCCTTGCCTGGCCCCTGGAAACCTGCCAGCTGCCTTCTTACTACACTTGGTTCAAATCATCCTCCCAGCCCCTGAGCTTTACCCCACCATATTCACTCTGCTTCCAAAAGAGCATGAGGTCACAGCTCCTCAGTGCTGCTCTGCCTGTCCTACCACAGAGCCCAAAGCTCTGTGCTGCACCCACACTTGTACCACACCTCCTGCCAGCACTCCACATTCCAGGTCTCCCATCTGCCTTTCCACAAACTGGGAGCTCAGTCCCATTGTCCTATTTCACTACTGCTTGGTGGCACATAAAAAACTCAACACAGATACTGTGCAAACCTCACTAATTTGTGGTTTATTCTCTTAAGATGAATAGTGAGTTTATGCTTCACCAAGTGCAGAAATCTATTTGCTAATCTGTCAGATAGGCATGAAATGAAATGCAAGAAAAGATTTCAACTAATGCAATGCTCAGATGGTTCCTGGGATGGCAGATCTCTGCACTGACCTGCTGTGACTCACTCTCTATAGCTTCTGTAGCTAACTTCACATGATAAGGTGTTTTCCAAATTTTACTTTTTATAGCCTGATTTTCTTTCACTTAGACTGAGTTCACTGAGAATTGTGGTTATCATTATTCATAAGCTACAAAAACTCTTGAGCTACAAGAGATTTATCATTCTGAAGTTCTTCCTATCATTATGTCATTAAGTAAATTTGACATATTTTTCCCGATTTTCTTTCCTTTTTTTCCTGTTTGCTTAAGTAAGTGAAAGTGTGAAGAATCAAGTTCTTTCTAGTTTCAGATTTGGCATCATAACCAAGACAGTTCTCATATACTATCTAAGCACATACATTTTTGATCATCAGAAGAAAACAAAAACATCTTTATTTCTGCCGATAGGATCTTGTCTTGTCCCTATCTTACTTTAAATTACTTATTTAAAATTAGCATTGCCAAATCAATTATTGGGGTCTGAAGTCCAGTTCCAGTGGTGTCTGGATCCTTCTTAATAAATAGCTACAGTTAGAGTCATAAAACTCAGATGCAAATCCCCATTGCCTTCAAACTCTGAGACTCAGAGTTTGGCAGAGGAGAGTTTCAGTTAAGTCTTATGCTATACAGACTTTGAGAGATAGTAAATAAAATATATTTTTCAAAGACATACCTGGAGTGAACATTTCGATTTTAGTTATAATGTTTTATTACTGCATTGAGAACATTTTCTTATTAACAGAATTATTTAATGAACGTTTAACTCTTATAATACTTGGGCTTCAGACATACTAAAACAATGCTGATCCATGTCAACTCACCCAGTAATGCAAGAATCAGAATGGAGAACACCATCACTGAAATGTATTTTCATCACAGTGAAATAGTGAAATTTTCACAGAGTTCTGGAAAAAATAAGAACAAGAAAGCCAAAGTACTGCATTTTGACATTATCAGAAAAAATCCCCCACATTGAAATATTCATGATTCTGAAACATTAATATCCATTTGCCTACATTTTCAATTTGATTCAGTATGATCAGTATTTCTTTCAATGTCTTCAGGGATATGGAGTTTGAGGAGTTTTCATGTCCCCATTTCCTGCATTGTCTAGTAAAACATTTCAGTAAAAAACTTATTAAAATGCAGCACGAAGATTTCAAAGGGCATCATCCTTTGCAAGGTCCATCAGTTGCATCCTGCAGAAAACAGGACTGGCCCCGATGCCAGGGATGAATCTGCAGCTTCTGCAGTGAACTGAGTGCCATCAGGACTGGTTATAAACATGTGTTATTAGTTTGGAAAGACATTTTTGCCTTTGCAAGATAAAAACAACCTCTCAGAAGTCAGCATTACTTACATATGGTTCCTCAAGCCTCACTTCTCATACTGTGTTCAGATAGCAATGTCCTGCAAATGGCAAAGCAGATAATGGTTGTGATCTTCCTCAGTGTGTGTCTGAAAAGAGGGCACATCTTGTGTTGGCACCACCTTCCCCATCTGAGACATCCTCTGTGTCTGGTTAAGTCATGACTCAATATTGCTACGACTTTTTCAGGGCTCCATACATAACATGATACAAACATTTTGTATTTACTGCTGCTAATCATTCATCAAATTGTTATTTTTGGCAGTCATGGTCTGCTTGGAGGAATAAACACTTTCATTAAATTGAAAAAGGCTGGACTCTGTATAGCATAAATGAAGGAGAGCTAATGATGTCTCTTGTTTCCACTTTTATGGGTTTACTTTATGTTAATTTTAAGCCACCATCAGGGAAGACTGTTTGGAGCCCTGCTTCCTAAAGTATACATTTTAGAGATGATTGTTTACTAAATATTTTGTGATGCAAAGATACTGCATAGCTCCTTCCTGCATTGTTTACAGACTTTCAGCCCCATTGGCTTCAGAAATTTTTACACTGTTTTCTATATCAGTCAACAGCTAACTGACAGAGAAAGATGATTACTGACAATTCTGGGAATGGAATAGCATTGTAAAAGCAAATAGTAAAATAGGAAAGAAAAATAGTAACAGGCTGATTCTATGGACCATAAATAATCCGTAGTAAAATGACAGACTACCATTTTTAATACCGAAGAGATATCCTGCAAAAGTGCCAAATCCTTGATCAGATCACCTTGGTCAACGCTGACCCACATTCAACTGTTCATGTCTGGCATCCTCTTAAAGCCTTAGAACAGAACACTTGGCACAGCAAATACATTTTATACAGTTTGAGAAACATATGCTCAGTTAGATTGCCCAGAGTTACTAGATTTTGGACCAGATGCTACATTTTCAAAGCACAATGGCTTGGAGGCGCTGGAGCACAATGAATCTTTGTGTTCCCTTCCAGAGGAAAAGTCAGTGCCTGGAATATATTCTGGGGTCCTTTCTCTGTCTCATAAGGACCCTTGCAACAGGGCAAACCTTGCTCTTGTGCCCCACCACTGCAGGGATGAACACACTATTTA
The DNA here is from genome assembly GCF_027579445.1 of Ammospiza nelsoni. Lineage (NCBI taxonomy): Eukaryota > Metazoa > Chordata > Aves > Passeriformes > Passerellidae > Ammospiza > Ammospiza nelsoni. Next base: position 19,307,310 of record NC_080641.1, on the reverse strand, counting down.
GTCTAGATTGGTGTTGGCTGCCTTTTCTGGTAAGGTGGATGCTTGACTGCAATGGGGAAAAGCCATTATGCAACCCACTACTAACTGGAATTTCAAGGGAAGATAAACAAGTTCTAATTGTTTGGGTAAGCACATGGTTATTTATTGCTTTACAGTGTTACAGCTTAGCTGTTCTACACATATTGATGAAAAATACAGGGAATATAGACATCATGTGACTTTTGAGCCTGTGGGAGCCTGTGGGCAGTCTGTGTCTGCTAGGAAGCACTGACACAACTCTGCTAACTGCAAACACTGCTGTGTATGTGTGAGATGGACAGAGGAATAATCTTTTTGCAGTAATTTTGCATTTTGCATTCTGTTGTCTTGCTGACCTGCAGTGCTGCCTCTCAGTAACAGGCTGATTACTGCCTGCCTAGGGTTCAGCTGGAAGTACAGGCATACACACAAGATTTATTTTTAATGCTTTACTACATATATTTGTCCACTTCAACTCTTATTACAACAGAGTTGTAATAAGAGTTGTAATAACAACAGGCTTTAGTCAATTTTAATTTTTATAAAAATTCCAGCCTGGCAGTTCCAGAGACATTTTCTGTCTGTCCATTATGCTGTAACTACAAGACTACTCCAATTTAGACCACCTGAACTCTGCAAGCCCCATTTGATGGGGGGCTGTGAATCAGAGTGAGTCAGTCTCTAACACCCATTTTCCCTTTATCTACTTTTAATTTGCTTTCTATTTTCAATATTGGTGTAATGGGCAAAAAAAGAAAAAAAGATTAAATAAACCACAAAAGGAGTATATTAGAGACAAAAATAAGGAACTTGTTGCATATTCTGTTTTCTGTCATTCTTATATTGCTTCCTTTCAGAATGAAACCAAATAAAGACTCTGTCCATCTTTCATTGTGCCTGGGCCACTCATTTCTGTGAATCAGAGCACAGATGGATAATTTTCCATTGTCTGCTCCTCTGTCCATTGTCTGCTTATATATCCACCCCTCCTTACTGCTCTTTAGCTGTTCACATTCATGCTGAAGATCACAATATTGTGATCTAACAATTCACATTTTAGTTTAGAGAACTGTAAAGGGTACATGTGGCCATGTAGCCAGCTGGTAACCAACTGATTTGTCATGTTTGCTCTCAGGAATGCCCTGTAACTCTAAATATCTGGTCATCTGTATCCTCACAGAGCCACTACCTTCAGGTTAAATATATGGTCCCAGCATACTTGTACATAGGCCTATATATCCCTGGAGAAGATGCTGGCAAGTGGATAGACCTGAGTCAAAATAAATCTAGGCATCAGTTATTAGGTTTAATATAGTTTTTAATTATCAGTTATTCAACTATTTTAACTACTTTTAACTGTTAGACCGGGTCATCAGTGAAGTGAAGGGGGGAAAAGTTAAAAAAAATTACTAGTTGAAGAAAACAACATAAAAAATTTAATTAGAAATTAGCCAGTGTCATTTCATAAACAGAAGAAAGATCTGAATCAGTCATAGGAATCATTATTCAATTAATTTCATTTTAGGAGGAAAATGTATACACAGTAAGTACTGTACCAGAGGGTGACTGTCTCAGGAGCTGTTACCATGTGCTCTGAGAACATCAAAGCCCGGATGGCATCAGTAACATGGCTGATTCAAAATCCATGAATAAATAGGCACAAACCACAGCAAACAGGAACACTCTGACTCTCTCCTTCCATCCCTGGAGAGGTCCAGGCATGAGGTGCAGAATTAATTTGTTGAGACATCAGGAAGGGCAGCAAATGTTAGCACCCAGAGTATGTTCTTCTACATCTCTCTTTCTCCTTTATCACAATGAGAAATGACAGATGAGAATCATATTGAATACCTGCTTTTGGTTTTGTCCCCAAACCTTCCTGTTCCATTGTTTAATATTTCCTATTCCTTCTGAACGTTTCTTAATAGACAGGGAGGATTGAGTCCATTTCTATATTTTGCACTGAAATAATAACTTAGGAGTTAGACTCATAAGATTTCTGAATTCATTCTGTCTATAATATTCATTCTTGGTTGTAAGTAAGAACAAAGAAAAATCACAGGAGATTGTCTGAGAAACTTTGCTGTCTACACTTCTAAAGTCTGTTTTCTCCCTGATTACTCAAGCATTTAATATCATTGTCCTGAGGCGCATCTCTCCTCTCTCTCCCTCCTTGACTTTTCTGTTGCAGGAGCCTTTGCTTCTGACCATGGAACTTTTAAGACATCGGTCGCTTTGTTTTCTCTGTCTCACAAAATTTTCCATGCTACACCTAGCACTCTTTGCCACATGATATATAGAGATGGAATCCAAAGAAAAATGGACAACTGCATCAAAAATTAGCCTCTTTAGCCACTATTAAAATGCGACTTCACTGATCACTAGTAGACAGGAAGCGAGATTTACACATGGGGATTTCTAAATTTTAATAAGTTGCAACAAACTTGAGTATGAGCAAGGAGGAACTTCCTTCCAGTTACCAAAGATACAGATGCTTACAAAAATCCAAATTGTTGTAGAATAATGAAATACCAGCACGGGGTTCTCATGGAAAAACCTGAAAAGCAAGTTGCAACATGAAAGACGTGACTAGTGGCTTGGTTTACAAACATATCTGCAGAAGAGTTTTTAAAATAAGTTACAAAGGAACAAAGTGCCATGTTTGACAATTAAGTATCTTTACACTTCCAGTTTTAATTAAAGGTTTTACAGCATTCCACAGCAACACAAAATGAAACACGGAATACAGCTTGTTAACGTGGGTAAGAAAACTTCCAGCTACTTCCAACAGATCTGATCAGATCTGTGTAACAGGCAGACCCATGGCATGTGCTGTTATACAATCACTGAAACGCTATTTACCTTGGCCCCCAGTATTTGTTTCATAACCCTCTTAGAAGAAGAGTGATAAGTAAAGCAGACCACACTTGCTAAAATTCTGTGGATTATGCCTTTTTCTCTTTTTAAAGGATCAGATAAACGGTGAATATATACTTCTCTGGGACCGGTGAGAATGGAAATTGCATTATTCTATGGAAAGATGGCATAAAAAACTATTCTTTATTGCCGATTTTCAAAATAATTCAAAGAAATCTGGATCCAGCTGTGACTTCTGATGATGTGGATGTTGAAACTTTGCAGATAGCTGGTTCCTGAGGGAAACATATCACAGTTGAATGTTTTATTAAGATTACATTATCAAATATAAAAATATTTTGGTTTTGGTGACTACTACCACAGTAAAAATTGAATATTTGAATTTTTAAAAAACAAATCGGGTGGAAATATACACTGGCCACTAGTTTTAAAATTTCAGTAGTCTTGTTACATGAGTACTATCAAAATTACAACTTATATGCAATATATGTATTTTTCTCCTTACACTGGGTGTGGTGCACAGCAGACCACAACCAGATTAATTCAATAAACAAAGCCATGTGTGGCAAAGCCAGCATGCTTTTATACATAGATTAGAGGGTGCTTTAGGAGATTAGATAAACACAGTTGCTGCCAGTTTACCAAGCAAGAGGCAGGACTGAGGCAGGGAGGGCTGAAAATACTTGCTGGACAGCAGAAAGTCAGACACAGAAGAAAGAGTGAACTATCAAAAGGACATATCCCTACATTTAACCCAAACCTTGTGTAAATTCTGCCTGAAAGAATAAGAGAACAAATTTCTACAAATGAGTAATCATATGGAACCTAGTGTGAGTGCAGGTCTCTGGTGTGTCCTGTGTCCATTTCAAATAATCCATTTTGAGCTATGCCAGCCAGACCACTACAGTCCATGGGTTTCTATGGGTTCAAAGACAAGCCAAAAAGAGACCAGAATCACCTTTTGCCTCTACCTCTCCTGGAACAGTTACATACCCAAAGAAATCCATTTCTAAATAGTTTCTTATATGGCATTTATTTTCTGAGCCAAGTGTTGACAGAAAGCTGGATCACTTTTAATTGACTTTAGACAGGGAAACTGAAGCATAAAGTTCACTTATCAACAAGGTAAAGAAGAGCAAACTCTATGAATAAAAGTTTGCATGATTGGCCCATAGATGTTTGTTTTGTCTTATTCCTTTACTGGTACACAGGAAGGGCCATGGGAATTCCCAGACACATCCACATCCTTTGGGTTGTCCACTTTCCTAGTGTTATCAACAACATTATGTTGTGCAAATATGTTACGTGGACAGGAAATTGTTATACTGCCATTGCTCATGTCAGTTTGACAACTTCAAATTTTAGTCACTAGAAAGAGGGTCAACATCCTTTTTTCAAAATATCTTTCCATTTTTAAGCACGCAATGATTGCTGCAAAATCTTGGTTCCTCAAACAGCTGCTCAAAGAAGAAGTTCTTACCTTCCATTGAGTGTTTTAGTATCAAACATTGCCTAATAGTATTCTCCACTGTAATGATACACAGTTAGTAGGACAAGCATTGGGAACAGCTAGAAGAATGCTAATTCTTTTTTACTGCATGAATGCAATCAAAGCACAGTACCTATCCCATGACTTTACCCATAATGTGACAGACTAGGAATAGTGTTGTTCTATGGTTTAATCACAACAGATGAGTAACAGCCCTCAGTTTATGTGCAAAGATTAAAATAAATCAAAACTGCAACAATATCTAGACATTTATGTACATTTTGCTTTACACAGGTCTCGGTGTAAGACTGTATCTCGTTTTACCTTACACCACAAAAACACTTCACACAAGAAGAATGCTCATGACAAGCATTATGAACAGAGTGATGAGTTGTTATTGCAGAAGCAGAAACGTTACTTGAAAAGAAGTCTCAAAAGAATGCAGTTCTTTAATCTTAGTAATGGAAAAATGTTAACTCTAGCGACAATGCTACAAGATTAGTTAATATTCATCTTCCTGCTATTAAATGAAAACTGTTTCTTCTTTCACTTTAAATGATTTATGGAAACATTGACACAAAGTGATTGCATATTGTATTAAACTATATATTGGTACTGGAAGTACCAGCAGGCAATGGATGAGAGCAGAGTGGGGCTGGCCAATGACATGGAGCTCCATGCTTCTGATTTTAGATTCCAGCTGCTCTGCCTAGCTGAACTTCATGCACATGTGCAGGATAAGTTTTGTGAGAAAGTTTGATATATAACATGTAAAAATATTCTATATCTTTTCAGATAATGGGAAAAAATTTAATTGAAAGAACGTTGGATTTCAGGATTTCTCTCTCCAAAAAATTTGTTTATAGTATTAGATCCCAAGAATTCTTAATAGAGTAGGAATTATTTCTCTAGCTATTTCACATTTAATTAGGTTTTGCAGAACTGGACCACAATTCTTAGCAAATATTTCAGCTATTGCACTCTTACCCAATAAATAGGTGTGCTTCTAAGAATGACTGCAGAATTTCTATGAGTTAGAGCTACCCATCTGGGAGAGTGCTGATTCAATGTCACTTTAATGGAGATGAATAAACTGTTTACGTAAGTCATGCCATCTCATAGTCTGTAACACCACCAGTGGCTGCTGGGCCCATTACTGCATTCCACTCGCTGTTGATTTTTCTTCTCATGACTGATTAAGACAAAACATAAATTGAGCAGGTAATTTATGAGAAGTCTGTAAAAAATTGAAGGTAAACCAAAGGTAGTAAAAAGAGTAGGTCAGATAAATAACAGACATCTGTGGGCCATTATCTGACTCAGTATGACTGGCCACATAGTGATCTTATAGACGTGCTGTTCAAACATCAGTGTTTGGAGAGCAGATTGATGATTCTTTGACAAGGGAGCCTATTGGCACTAAGTACATAGATAATCACCTTTCCTCCTGCTCGCAACAGGCTGTGCAAAGCAGGGTGTTCTGTATTCCCTTTTCAGGCAATGAAGATATTTAAGTCTTTTAACGTGTGTTGCAATGGAACTTCAGATCCTGTCTAGTTGTATAAAACTCATGCAGAAACACACTATTGTCCATGAACACCCTTTCCCTGGAACACCTGACTAAAATAATGATTATTCTCACATAAAGTAATTGGCCACACTGTGCAGTGAATATAATTAAATCTACAAATGGACTACTAACTTGAGTAGATTCTGTGCTGGCTGCCTGTGCTGTTATTGGGAGCATTACATTTGGATAAACTAGATGACCTATTGCCTTCTCTAAATAAAACCTGTGTTATTTTGAGGAAGAAAAGCAGAATAATATATGCTGCTGCCCAAGCCTCACTAGTTATTGGAAGGCTTTGTTTTAAAAAGACAACTAATTAACACAGAGAGAATTGTACATGCTGTCAAAGCTCAGTACAATAAACATCTAGACGCAATAAATCCATGAAGTTAGGCTGTTTCCACCAGAGGGACCGGTGAAAAGCAGTGCTCGCAAAGTCCAAAGCTAAAAGCTCCAACAGATGGCACTGAAGGCTCCTAGCAGCCCGTGTCGCTGAGCAATGCGCGGTCCCTGGGTTTGCCGGAGGAGCTGCAGGGCGCAGAACTGCGCGACAGTGACATCCAGCGGGAGACGGGGACACCCGCTCCTTCTGCACTCGCGGCTCTTCGAAAGCCCTGCAGTCCAAGCTGTCTCTCTGGATACAACACCATTATTTTTCTCTGGCAAACTCTCAGTAGCTGATTCTATTAATGTAAATTGTCCTTACAAGGACTAAAATATCAGTGAAGCATCTTGTGCTTTCAGAAAAGACTTCTCTCTAGTCGTTGCAATGATTCTGCTACTTATCTTAGTGTTGATAAAAACCACATTTCCCTGGTCTCCACCCAACTAATGAAAACATCTCATTGTTTTCATTCAGAACTAAACCTGACTCTGCAGGTCACAGATATTTCTGCATACTCCATGTGGTCCAGATTGAAGCCTTTTGCAATACTGTTTGATTTGGGTTTATCCTAGGTTATTCCATTCTCTTTGTGGCTCTCAAGAATATCTTCCATCCTTTCTTCCATCCTTTCTTCCATTTACATAATGTGCAGAGCAAGCAATCCTTTCCCAACCTTACAAATCCACAGCTTTCACTTCCCAATTCCTCTGAAACTCAAGCAATTCCCTTCCCTGGCTTTTTGAGGGGATGTTTTTAAGAGCAGTGTAACTTGTCTATTCTCTGTATTGAGGCACTCAGATGTACTGGCATGTCTGCTCTTTAGACCAGAGAGGGACATGAACAGCCCTGAAACACAGAAGTGTTTCAGTTCAAGCTCTGTCACTGTCTGCTACCCACGCCACTTACTGTCAGAGCCCTGGGCACATTGTAATCCTGATTTCCCACAAAGGTACAGCTCCAGCCTTGTCTGGCTTGGTGGTAATGTTCCATGTGATCCTGAAACATTGATTCTCTTGCTCTGTTCTCAGACCTTGAAATGAGTCACCTCTGAAGTTTATTATCAAGTTCAACTCAGCAAACACTTTTCTAGGGTCAGGCTGTGCTCTACCTTGTGAGGAATGAAAGGGCTCTTTGTGCAGATGTCTGCATGCTTGTGTGGCAAGTGGAACAAATTAACTTTGTGGTATTATACTCGTTCCTTGAATGATTCATATGTTTGGTAAATCACAGGAGGGATGGTGGTTTGCAGCAGTAATCTAAAACTATAGAGGCAGTAAGATGTGCACACTCCGTTCTTCTAGACTGCTGGCTAGAAGACTCAACAATCATTATCCTGAAACAAAAATAGAGCTTCTCAATGCACTAGAAATATCCAGAAGAATTTGATTATTAATTTGGTTATTAATTTGTTAAATTAAAGTGAGAAGGTTGAGAAGTAAAACATCTAAAAATTACTAGAAAAAATATTGCTTATTTTATCTTTTGTGCATTTTCATAATTATATTTACAACTAAATATTTAGAAAGTCCAGCTGTAAATGATCAGCAAACAGATGAGCAAACAGAAAAGCGAGGATGGAGCATCACAAACAAACTAACTCAAGTCATCAGAAAGATTGGACTCTTTAGCTGCCTTGGACAGAAGTCTGCCAGTGGATCCAGAGGAGCAGTGGCAGTACTCTGATCAGAAATCTGGCTGGGAGCTTTGGGTTGATAGCCAGGCCTGACTCTGCCAGGGCACTCTGGCACTCTCAGGCCAACACTGAGGATATTTGCTGGCAGGAGAGGAAAGGTGATACTCTGCTTGAGAAAGGGAGTGGTGGCAGACCCAGATTCTTTTGATCATTCCCCACAGTCTTAATCTTTTAAGTACCTTCAGGACTTGTGCTATGGCTTGTTTATGCCCACACAGCTTTCACTGTCTACCCTTTTCTTCCCTGGCCAGTTTTATTCCTCCCCATACCAGTTCTAGCCTCCCTTAGCTCTCAGGGTCCTACTTTTTTCAATCTTAGGCTCCTTTTTTCAGCCATTTCCTCCTATCTCTCAGTCTCACTCACATCCAGCCCGACCCTTTCCTCAAATCCTGCATGCTGTCCCTTGCATGCCAGTCCTCCCTCCACCTCCTCTCTCTGGCAGCCATTCCCCTGCTGTCCTAGACTTCCATTTCACTTCTGTTGCTGGTGTCCTTGCTGAGCCAGTCCTGGCTTTCAGTCTGTTACTGTGCCTCAACAGAGGCATAATGGCCCACTGTCTACAGCCTTAGGTTAAATGCTCTCATGATACTGATTTTTTGAATCCCTCATCCTTCTCAGAGACCTGCTAGGTCCTGCTTTCCTTATCAACCAAAGTATTCCTTATCAACTCCAGAAACAATAGGCAGTTCTCCTTATTCTTTACATTCATCTCAGGAGCAGTCTTTGTCCATTGTGCCTGCTCTCCATCAGGACAGTCACTGATGTGAAGGTGAAACAGTGAAGGTACATGACAGGTCAGAAGCACCTTTCAGGGCTGCCCAGACTGTCCCAGCCAGGCCCTGGGTACACCATGCAGGCACAGACGACAGATCCTTTAGCTATGTATGAAGTTCATCAAGTTGACTGAGCATACACAATGATTTATCAAAATGGTCTGGGTAAATATTGATGAATTTTCTCAAATTATGAGAAAAAGCTAGAAGCATTTCTTTCCTCTTGTCCATTAAAAATTTCTGATGAAATAACATGTAATAATTTCTTTACTACTATCCAAGAAGGGATACCATATTGTCTGGTTTTTTAATTTCATTTTTTAAAGTGACTGAATAATATGTGCTGATGTTTTTCAAAAATCTTCAGCACCTGCCATGAGAAATTTCATACTGAATGGTCCAAGAGACATGAGGTTATAAACACCTGCACTTAGAATGCAAACCTGAGCAGCAGCTTGAGAATAATAGGAGGCATTATGTTTGGTTTCTGGGTGTTACAGTTCAGGATTTTCCAAGCATAGCTACCTACAGAGAACAGTGCCTGCCTGCTAAGCTATTGTACATAAGCAAGATCATTTGAGAGCAATGGAAATTATGCTCAGCTGCACCTTCTCTAATTAGGCAGAAAATGTTTGCTTTTAAGCTGAGTTTCCTAGTTACCGTGTCCTGTTATTAAAATAATTGGTCTCTGTTCCTTGTCTGACCCAGAAGGGGATACAGATAGGGATAGTCATCTCACTTAACCAGTCTAGCAAGGAACTGTCATGTTTTCATTTAGCACCTTCCTCTCCCAGTCCACATTCATTCCTGCTCCAGTTTTAATCAGGTAAGTTTCTTGGTAAGAAAGTTGAGCCCCAAGCAGGCAGCACCAGGACTCATTCTCAGTGAATAAACTACAGTCATAAAAAAGAACTAGAAGTTTGTTATTAAAGCTTGGAGTCAGGAAGCTTGATTTCATGTTTGATTGTTTCTATATATTCTATGTGACTTCATGAAAAACAGAGAGATGAAAAATGCCCATGAATTTACACTGCTGCTCATCTGTTGCTGATAAACATGTCTGAAGATTGCTAACATGCAAAACATCCTTTAAAAACTACAAGTAGTCTCAGAAGAGTAAATGTTAATCTCCCTTGTTGTGGTTCCCCCACTGCAACACACCAAGCAGGTTGAATGGTTAGAAAATTTTAAAATGTCTTAAAATTCAAATAAATCACTGTGTGTTCCTGGGTACTCCAAGACTGTAAATATTTTCTTTTCCTTTACAAGAAATGTTACATTCTTGAGAGATCAGTGCAGACTTACAAGTGAATGTGGATCCTCATAATACCAATCTCCCATGGAAGTGGCTGTAGTTGGATACAAGATTGAAATGAAGATATCTATTTTATAAAGCCAGCATCTTGTCCACGTAGACCAGGGGACTGAGACCAAAGGCTCCAACATGGGCTTCTCACCAGAGAGAGAGAGCTCAAGCTAGTGGCCAAGTCATTAGTGCTCACAAAGGAGGACCAGTTCTCTAATCCAATACTCTTTCTCCAGAATTCATTTTCATCTCATTTCTATTTCAGCACTACAAAATATCACTTCTAAAGCTCCCTGCTCCTCACGGAGTGCTCGAATGACTCAGCTGCACAACCAGGCTCTATCCTGTGAAAGTGGTAAGACAAAACACAAAATTGATCTTTTGGGCAATTTTTGGCAGGATTGGACAAATAACAAGCGAGAGTTTTTGGTATTACACTTTGGATGTGGGTGTTTAAATCTGTTATCCAATCTGAGCTTTGTTTCCTGGTATTTGCTTCAAGTGTAGCATGAGGATCCTTCCTCATTTGTGAATATCGGCTCTCCGTGGTGTGAGGCTCTGTACACCCATCTCAAACGCTGAGCTGGAGCTCGAAACTGGGAGCCGAGCCCCACCTAGTGACACAGGATAAAAGTACTCAGCTGCTACTAAGTAGAAAAAATGTTTTATTTGATCATGTTTGAAATTCAGGATAAAAACTTAGTAAAATTAAAATATTTAATTTATGATTTTTAAAAAATCCTATTCTAATTGTGAGTTAATTTCTAGCATTTCTAAGATAATTGCTCCTAGTCTAGCTGAAGAAATAAAAGAATCTTGATTGATATTGCTCAGTAAAATCAGGCCTCTACTTCTGATTCCAATTTTTTTTTACATGAACTTCAGTTACCTGGATTTTGGAGTTTATTAAAAATATATTTGTTCCATTTGCTGGTTTCCTCTATTCACAGTAAGAATGGAACACAAAACTTAAAGAGGATCCTTCAAAAAGTGCCAGACCAACAGCAAAATATTAGCATGTGATGACAGCAAGTCATCAGATTCTAATACAGGCCTTCATTACTGGCATTTTTCTTCAAGATGATTTTTCTTAATCAGATAATGATTATGTCTCAGAATACTTTTTGTCCAGGTTAAAGGTTATTAATATTTTGGTTAGCTTTCTTGATATAATGAAAAATTAACTTATCTTATTTTAAAAATGTTAAGTTTCCTGTGAAATTTTACATTTGTGTTTCAAGGGAAAATTACTTTTCCCACACATTTTTAAAGTGCAACAGCAGAAAGTGAAGGGAAAACTATTTTCTCTATTTAGGTTTTATAAGCACAAAACTACTCCTTCGGTTTTAGAACTTCATTTTAATTTTCATCCAAATTCTGAAAACTCCCCAAAATTGATGAATGATGAGCATTAAAAGACAAAATGCTGATAAAGGCAAGAACTATGAGGTGGCTGGAAATGAAATGGATAGTAAATCTTTTGTAAGACAGTTTTCTAGAAATCATTCCTGCTGCGTTTCTTCAGAACCACTTCTTTGGAAGGGGAGGAGGTGGGGGTGGAGGTGTGTGTAAATTTAAATCAGAATTTTAGCAGGTTCTGTCAAAACAGTTAAAATGTCAATTTCGCAACCATTGTATGACTTTGTATGTATGTATGCCCCAGAACATTGTACGTTCTGAGGCAGAGATTCACTCCTTTTTATAAAAGCCCCTTTTCAGATATTAACTATTTACTTCCTTCTATGCTAGTTTGTCACCAAGGTTTCATGCTGCATTTTCTCTAGAGAACTGGAATACATGGGTTTGTTTTGCTTTATTGTTCTAGACAAGGCTAGCCTAGTGCTCTGTCTCCTATGCAAGATGGACCAATTCTTAAACAGTTTTGCAAAACAGCTTCCATTTAATTCAATTTTATTGCAATTGCAGATGTTGTATTACTTCTTAAAGAGGATATTTATTTGTTCCACTGACTGTCAGGAAGAGGACAAAACCATACTTTTAACATCCTTCCAATGTGTAATTTTCTCTAGATAATTGAGCTGAATTTAGTGAACATAAAGATAAATTGGCAACAGGAACAGCACAGAGAAAACGTTATTAAAAGTGGCTAATAATTCCCGAATTCCTCAGTCATCTGAGTTACATGGATTGACCTAATTTGGTGTTATTCCTTTTGTTGCAGGTTATTCCTGTGCATGCAAAATGCATGTGGACATAGATGAGAGTATGTATAGCATAATACAGCCCGTCAGCATGATCTAACTCTACAAACTACAGCCAAAGAGAAGCTGAAAAGGATCTATGACAGGCTGTGTATTGATAATGCAGCCGGATCAGCCGAACAGGTATCGGTGTCAGGGGCCTTTACAGGACGGAACAGCCCCCGTTCTGCGCCGGCAGTGACAAATCTTCAGCTATTCCCAGAAATAAGCTAATGAAGGGGGAAATATAAACCTCCCACCGCGGGCGGGGGCCCTGTATAAACCTGCAGCTGTAGAGGAGCTGCCGGACCCCGAGCGCCTCTCCCGGGAGCGGGAGCGGAGTGCCCGGGGCACCAATGCCGCTCTCTCCCTCCCTCCCGCGCGCAGCGGCCCCGCGGCCCCGGGCACACACGGCGGGCGGAGCTGCCGGAGGTGCCGCCGCCCGGCCCGGCCCGGCCCCGCGGCGCTGGAGCCGAGCCCCGGGCAGCCTCGCCCCGCCGAGCCGGCTGCGCCCCGGGCCCGCCCGCCGCCCCCGCGGAGCCCGGCCCGGCCCGGCCCGGCCCGGAGGGCGCGGCCATGGAGCGGCGCGGGGGCCGGCAGCAGGTGAGCGCGGGCCGGGACAGCGCGGGGGGCACAGCGGGCAGTGCGGGGGACACAGGGCGGGCAGTGAAGGGGGCACAGAGCGGGCAGTGCGGGGGCACAGAGCGGGGGCACAGGGTGGGCAGTGCGGGGGCACAGAGCGGGGGGCACAGAGGGGGCAGTGAGGGGGGCACGGAGCGGGGGGCACAGAGGGGGCAGTGAGGGGGGCACGGAGCGGGGGGCACAGAGGGGGCAGTGAGGGGGGCACGGAGCGGGGGGCACAGAGCGGGCAGTGAGGGGGGCACGGAGCGGGGGGCACAGAGCGGGCAGTGAGGGGGGCACGGAGCGGGGGGCACAGAGCGGGCAGTGAGGGGGGCACGGAGCGGGGGGCACAGAGGGGGCAGTGAGGGGGGCACAGAGCGGGGGCACAGCGCGGGCAGCGCGGGGGGCACGGAGCGGGGGCACAGCGCGGGCAGTGTGAAGGCAGCGCGCCTCGCCACGGCACAGAGCTGCCAGGTGTTCCGCACTGAGGGGGCGAAGTTACGCGCTTGCTGAAATCTCCGCCCTCTGCAACTTGAGTTAATTTCACAGGAAGTTTGTTCTGTTCTTTTCTTGAACTTTTTTTGTTTCTCTTTAGGACTCTGGAGATAGTGTTTCTGAGCTACCGGAATGGAGACCAGCCGTTTACAGAAAGTGTACGGACATTCTCTGGCTGCTCCTCTTCTGTCTTTTCTGGGCTGGTTTGGTAAGCGTGCAGTTTGTTTGTTTCCTGGAAGGACAAATCAAAATAAGAGTCTGCTGTAAGCAAAAATGAGATTGCTCTGAGAACTAAAGAAGCACATTTGTACATGTTTGTGTATGAGACGTGTTTTTGCCCAGATCCAATCTTTAGTCACAAGTACTAAAAGTAGAAGCACAGATAAAGGCTGTAAAGTTGAGGTTAGAAGGCAGTTGTGCTGGTCTGTGCAATCTGTCTCGACCACAGCCAATATTCAGCTGTACTCACTCAAAGCAGCAGTGGTTAATGTGGGACTGGGGAGCTTTGCTGCAGCCAGCAGTTGGCAAATAGCCACAGAGCTTAGTGATTGTCCTTGGTGTGTGTGAACTGTGACTTGCACCCCATGGGACAGAGGAGAAGCTTGCATCACTGAGTTCTTCAGTGGCTGGAGTGATGGGGAGATAAGCCTTGGGTAAAGCAGTACTCAGAACTTCACCAGTTTCACAGAAGAATTGCTGCTTTCTTGGCACTTGCAAAGGTTCTTTCCAGGGATTGTTTTGGCCCCCACAATGTACAGGAGGGTTTAAACTGCATTCCTGGACAAGGTGTTTCATTTTGACTGAGAATTGCTGCTACTTGTCCAGCAGAGGTACTTAGCTACCTCTGGGGTTTACAAGAAGATGATCTACTGGAACTTTGATCTGGCAGCAGAACAACTAAAAGGTCAGGGCAGTGTCACCTAAGTGACACTGCACAGTGTGGCTTTCTACAGGTTTTTTACATATGTTAAAGATACTCCTTCCTGAAATTTCAGGTAATCTCAATTTTAAATATATTTTGTGTTTAAAAATAATTCTGATTACATTCACTAGCAGCTTCAAGGGCACATCATGGCAGCAATTCTATTGTCCAAGTGTGTCTTGAAGGTCACCCTGTAACATGAGATGTAGTGAGCCTATGAAAAGTCACCATTTGATTGATCTTGCCTAGTGACACACATGAACATCTCCAGGAACAGTGTTCAGCACCTTAGTAATGCTTTTCTCTTATTTTAATCAGGACCTCTATCTTCCTTCTCCTGTGTTATTCTGCTTAATTTATATACGTTCAACAATAGATGAGGGAAAGCTCTAAGGAAGCATTAGGGCTAAAGTTGCCCATGTGACTTGCTCTGGCTTTGTGCAGAGAGGTGAATTTTAGATTTAATTGTTTGGACCCGGAAGGCAAAAATGCATGACCTAAAAGGAATATTTATTGAATAGGAAGGAAAAGCTATGGTAGCATGCTTTCATATTTAAATAAATATTTTAACAGGTGTTTATAAGTGGCTATGCTGTGGTGGCTGGTGCTGCAGAAAGACTTGTGCTTGGATATGACAGCTTTGGGAACATATGTGGTCGGAAGAACACTCCTGTAGAAGGGGCAAATCTTTCTGGATTGGACATGACTAATAAAAAGTAAGTGCATCAGATAATGTATAAGTCAATCAAATGTTTGAGAACTTAGTAAAATACACATCTTCTAGTTGTCAGTCATATACATCTGTGTAACTATACACTGTTGTATTGAAAGGCAAAAAAGGTGGGAGTAGTGCAGAAGAGTGACATTAAAAAGTTAAGGTAGAATTCGAAAATTTGCTGTGTTGTTATGCTTTATGCAGCTGCCTTCTTAAAGAGGATCTTAAATGGGACATCAGCCAAACAGGCAGTCATTCTATATGGCAAATCTTTCTACTTAAGGATGTTGCACATTGAAGTTCCCAGTCATTCCACTGACTCCTTTGGAAAAAGTTTCACTTGCTTTGTAGCACTTTAAAAAGAAGGTTCAGAATTTAAACTTATGAAAAACCAAGAAAGCTTGTTTTTTGAGAAGAGGATCTTTTTTCTTTCTAGGTATGTGTTCTTTCTGAATTCATGCAGCCTGGAAATACAAAGCCCCAAAATCAGTTCACTTTCCTTGTGCGTGTCAAGTTGTCCACAACAGCAACTCAACTCTTTGGAAGATCTACAGAGTTTTGCAAGGAATAATGGTGTGCCACAGGGAATATGAGTACCTCAGTGTGTCTGTAGAACAGTTGAGCAGCTTCCACTTTGTTTTTGTTATGGCTCTTACACTAGGGAGTCATATTTTACCATTAATTTCCTGAACAGTTCATGATAACAGAAAATAAAATGTCTTGTTTCTGCTTTATTTCAAACCCACAGTTTCTAGAAATGTTACAGTTCTCTTATGCAAATTAGAAAGTTGTTCATTAACTCCTGCACAGTGCTGAGATTATGTAACAGAAAACTGACTGTTGATAATGAACTAGTGAAGTTTGGTGGGGGTGCCAGTAGGTGACCAGAGTTCATATGTTGTTTGTGACTCTTGTCCAACTGGTTCCTTTAAATGTAATTAAAACTGTGGTGGAATTATTAATTCCATGAAGACACAAGTGGATTTATCCCTCTAGACATTAGATCCCTGCGTTTGCTATTGCATTTTGTTGTAGTTTAACCCCTGCTGGCAACTAAGTACCACACAGCCCCTCACTTCCTAGCAAATCCAGGACACACCTTGAAATTTTATTTGATTCTGGTGTTCAAGATGAAAATGCTGTCAGAAATAGCTGTTATGTGAAAGAGGCTCCAGTTTATTCATGTCCAACATGTAAATAAAATAATCTGTAGCCTAAGCCTTATTTCATGGGGTGTATATAAACTTCAGACCATATGAATATTAATAGCTGTTATTGTTGGAGGTCAGTATCCCATTATTTTTTTTTTGTTTTGCTGTTCTATTTGGCAGAGATTGCTATTTAAATTGACAATGTTTGTTTTAATTTAATTCTGGAGTAGTTTGACATAATTTTGTATCTACAGAAGCTGTAAACACCTGTGAGATTATATAAGTATTTTCAGTCTAACTAAACATAATTGCATCAAATTCCAGCTAAAACTGCTTGCATGTTTATGTCAAGGCAGGGAGAAGTCTTGCATTTTGAATGGCTTGGATTACCCAGCCTTTCTTTCCCAGGAGTGCTGTCTAATGGAGCAGAGAACCTGGAAATATTTCTCCTAGATGCCAGCACAAGTTAGGTTTCTGGATACAGATGTATTCTATTCTAACTCAGGAGGGCCTGGTTCTATTGTAGCTTCCATCATTTCAGGTTTTTCTCTAGTCCTAGTGAGCAAGGATTAATGGCACTCTGGAGCAAACAGTGTGCCTGCCCTCCAGGAATATAAGTGATAACTGTGGTTAAGTTGAGAAGGCAAAAGATCCTGCAGAGATTGGTTTATATTTACTCAACTACTTAATTTGCTATTCATATTCCCACTGGAATATCAGGGATGAAAATGGACTGCTAAGGGATCAAACCAGAAGTGCAACAAAACTTAGCTGTTAATGTGGTTTTTCTCTCAATTTTTTACTAATCTTAAGTTACTTTTTTCTCTCTCTGGTTTCTTTTTTGTTTGTTTTTTTAGGTTCTTTCCTTTGTGTTTACAGCCTGAATGTTTCCAGTTACACAGTAAATCCAAAGGCAGCTCAGCTGTGTCCCACACTGCCAGTTCCACCAAGGTAAGCATGACTGAGTGCTTTACGACCTCCTTCAGTCCAAACAGCTTCTTATGGATTGTTACTTTCTCACATCTTGTATTTGCTTCACAGTCAGGATGGTTTTGCTTTGTTTATTTATTTTTTTGTCTGTGTATCCTTACAAGTTCTTTTATGTGCCTGTGAACATGCCAGTGTCCTGTCCCACAGAACAAACAAGGACTGCATTCCTTCCATTCCTCTTCCTTTTCCAAATTAGGAAAAAGCACTCCATATGAGGAACAGCTTAGCTCCTGCACAAATTTTGCTTTCTCCCTCAATGCCAAGGATGTGGTCTTTGGCCTTGCTTCTTCTCCTGAGCCCAGAAATTTCCATCAGAATAATTTTATAGCCAGATGGCTTGAAGCACAGATATGTGGATGTTGCTGTCTTTGTCAAATCAGGCATTTGTGACTCAAAATTCTTAAACTCGTGATTTTAAGTTCCACTGTGTCATGAAAATACAGCAGAGAATTGGAATCTCTGTGTTTGCAGAGCTAATTCATCTGCTTGGAACAGCAGAAAATAGAACAAAATGAAGAGGAGAGAGCAGGAGACATGTAAAAACATTACATACAGTGGATCAAAAGACAGCGTGTAAATTGATGAAAAAATATGGCATGTTTCACTTATTTCCTCAAATCTCTAGGCCTTTTTTTGGTTTGCCAAGGAAGTCAGCAAAGTTATTCATCTTGCACAAAAATATTACATGGTAGAAGCAAAGCTAGTTAGTAAATTTTTAGCTGTTGATAACAAAACCTCTCCTTTTCAGGTATGATTTTGCCATTGGCTGTTGTAGGGCAGCACTGCCAAAGTGGGACAATAAATTTATGCAAGAAGCTTGGCTGGGAGTGCCAAATAATTTTGTATAAATATTTGGTGCCATTAATTGTACCTTGCAAACATTGTTTTGGTGTGGCTTTTAGAATGCTTAAATATCATAAAAGCAATACAAAGTGGTTTTGATCTAGAATTATCTACAACAACATAGGTTGCAGCTATGTTAACATGAACTTTGTTTTTACATAAATACATGGGAGCAAAGCAGGTGAAGCCAGACTAGAATGGGAATAGGAGCTATGTGCTGATGGTGATAGTTGATGAGAGAGTTGTTAATTTCTTTCCTCAGGCTGATCTTGAATGGATCTGTTCTGGTACAGTGATACAGGCATGATACTGTTAAGGAGTTTATTCTGCAGATTATACATAAAACTACTCTTTATAACAGAATGCTGTCTGTGGAAAATGGCAGGATGGATCTCTGTGGATTTTAAACTGTTTGTCCAGTAATTAATATTTTTTACCACTTTTGTTTTCAACATTTCAGTAAATCCTTTCCATTATTTAATCGCTGTGTTCCACAAAATCCTGAATGTTATTCCAAATATGCATCTGTCCTCATAAGTATGGTTAATGAAATGGATGTTTTTCACCGAATTCTGAGTGGAATATTGGCAGGAAGAGATACTGTGATAGGACTGAGTGTCCTTGCACTAGGTAAGGTTATAAGTAAAAAGTGGATAATGATATTCAATTAAAAGGTTAAAGTGTTTCTTGTAAGTCTATATGTTTAATTGAAAAGTAGACTTTTTTCATATTTTCTGGGCACAGTTATTTTTTAAGGAAGAGTGATCAGATTTTATCAGGAGACATTTAATAGACTGGTGAAATGCAGATCTCTATCAGATTCTGTGGTCCATGACATGGTTAAATACCTCATTTTGGAGGACCGTAAGAAATTGTTGAAGAAAAAGATTACATCAGCATGAATACTTGACTCTTACATAAGATGTTAGTAAAAAGCTAGTATTTCCCGTGGTGAAATACATCAGCTATAAGTTTCTTATTATTTAAGTTAGAGGTAACTGTGTGCTTTAAATGTTAAAGAGCTTGCCAGCTTTATTAAATGCTGTTGCTATTAACATTACTGTTTAAAAATAAAAGCCAAAATTCTACAAGAACCTTAAATTTATATTTAAAATGAAAAGGGTTGTAACACTCAAACTTTATGTATTTTTCAGCCTTCTCTTTGATACTGGTTTTAGCCTTCAGATTCATTCAGACCCTCTTCATCCATACTCTGATTGCACTGGTTGTGTTTGGGTTGTTGTGTAAGTATACTTACTGTTTCACTGTACTGAAGGATTAGCAGCTGACCAAACAGCTATCCTTTATTTCCGTGGCCATCCTCAGAAACCTTCAGCTTACCACAGTCATTTCCAAGCTGAGGCCTTTTGGTGCCAAGGTCTGGCTGTGCTGTTCCAGCTGCTGAGTGTTAGGATGATGGTGATGTTTATTGTTTTTATAGATGCCTAGGAACAACATTTCTTTTGGCAGATGAACGCAGTTATGAAAATGCTACTGTTTCAAAGAATGCTTAGTGAACTCTTATACTGAACCATAGGAATCTCTCTGGCTAAAGCTTGTCATTCCATGAAAGTTAGCTTTGGATCTCCACAATGAAATTACATGCCTGAGCTTTGGGATAATGCAAGAAGTCCAAATGTTCTGCTGCGGTTTTACCTCATTCTGACAGGCCATTACTGGAAGTTTCTCTGTGCTCCCTGGTCCTGTGGCTCACTTTGGTGGCCGGCAGTATTCCCGAGCCCTGGGGGATGGTGGGAGGGCAGGACACTGGGAAGGGAGGGTGGCAGGCATCATCCTGCCAGCAGCAGCGTGCCCTGCCCGCCCTCACGCTGCTCTGCTCTGCTCAGTTGTGTCAGGTGTGCTCTGGTGGCTCCATTACGACTACAGGAATGACCCCAGCACTGAACTGGAAACAGAAAAGGAAAATGTAAAATTCCTATTTGGATATGCCATCTTCTCAACAATCATCACTGTAAGTAGCATTTTGCCCTAAGCAATGGCAGAGGCTGTAACTTGAAAACTTGAACTACAGGGGTTCTGCAACAATAAAAATAATTCCTAATTCTTTTCAAATTGGAAAATGAGATTAAATTTTAAGATCTTCTTACATTCATTCACATATAATCATAAAATGACAGAATGGTTTGGGTTGGAAAGGACTTTAAAGATCCCTAGTTCTAAATAGATTTTTAGGCCCCCAACAAAACTACAAAAATAATTTTATATATTCATTGTGAAACTTGTTTTTTAGCCTTGCCATACTTCAAACCTGTACAAACTGTATCAGTGTTGTTGGTGTAAAAATGCCAGAATTGTGTTCCATGCCCACTTTGTGCTGCATCAGCTCACTGGAGAATCATGTTGAATGTGCACAGGGCATTGGCTGAGTATGGATATGAGATCTGTGGATTCATCCCACCCTGTCAGCAGGAGAAAGGGGTGGCAGCTCTTTGAGACAATGAAAGGGGCAGTGAAATGCAGGCAGCATTGTCTAGACCTCAAGTTACAGGGTTAAATTCTGTTTTTCTCTCAATGACCTTGTTTTACAATAGAAAATCTAAGTGGCTTGCAACTTCTGAAGAGAGTTTTTTCACTCTGATGTTGCAATGTTAAAAGGAGCCATTTCTCAATTTGAGGGTACAGTCAATTTATACTTCATGAGACATTTGTCAAAGCAGTTGTCCTGTTGTCTTAGAGATAAGTAAGATCCATATGGAATTTGCCAGATATGAACAGTCTGGCAGTTTACAGTGACAAATATAAATGTGTCACAGACCAGATTTTTTTTTAATATCCTCTGAAAGTTATGACCTTTTTACATCTGCTGATACTAAAAAGGTAAGAAAAAGTTTCTTTGAGTGCTGGTGACTGTTGTTTGCAGAGCTGTGGGAACAGCCACTGCTGCAGGTTATGCTTCAATTCAGAGCTGGTGGCTTCTTTCCAGAGCAGGCAAGAAAACTAGTGAAGGAGCTGCCACTGGTTGTGTTTATTGCTTTAGAGATTCCAGCCTCCCTTTTAATTGCTGGTCATAGTTCCTTGTCACATAGAAAGTATTGGGGATTTTGTGAGATTTTTGACTCAAGGCTTTGTTGTTGGCAGGTTGGGTTTTTTACTTTTGGAAGACAATAATTGATTTAAATAAGTTTTCATTTTATGTCTGCTTTGCTCCTATACATACATAGCTCAGAAACTAGTTGGGTTGTGGACTGCAGGAAAGGACTGGTTCTCCTACCATTGTGAAAGTGAACAGTAGCAAGCTGACCTGAGTAGAAAGAAAGTTTAAAAGTTCATGACATGCAGGATATGTGAAAGCAATGTGCAGTGTGTAATGTATGTTTATGTTTGCTATAAAGCAAAACAGACAGTTTCCATTAGATCAATTAAAGTCTTATGGATACTATTTTGTTAAAAAAAACCAGCAATGACTATTGTAGGAAAATAAATTTTAATCCACAGGCTCTTTGAGAACATAGGTAATGTCTTGGAAGGACTTTCTAATATGTAGTAAGATTGTATCAATTGCTTTGTTGTCATGTCTTTGTGAAATCTGTATCCTCTGATCTCACATTTGACAACTCTGATAATTTTCTTGACAAACCCCTAACAATTTGTCTTTTTATTTCCTGAAACAGGTTGTTCTGCTCTCCCTTATATATGTACTAAGAAAGAGGCTTCCTTTCTCTGTTCAGCTCTTTAGAATTGTTGGCAAAATCATTGGCAGAATTCCTTTCCTCCTGTTCCAGCCACTCTGGACTTTTCTGATTCTCATTGTGTTCTGGGTATTTTGGGTTGCTGTACTGCTTAGCTTAGGAACTGCAGGTAAGCATATGCTTTTCATGTTTCTGACTGAGTGCTAGCCATTTCCTAAATTCTCTTCTTAGATGTGGGACTTCTTGGTGCTGGCGTACAAAATGTGGGCTAGCATTGTTACACAGCTGAGTTATTTTATTTTATTTTATTTTATTTTTTAATTCTTTAATTTTTAAATTTTTTTTACCAGCTGTTACAATCATAGCGCAGCTCAAAGGTATTTTATGTTTTGTCTTCTTTCTAACTTGAAAGGAATGCTGATCTTTTCAGCAAGTGATGCAAACAGTACAGAGGACAGCACAAACTTACTGCACAGCAGAGTTATGATAAAGTTTCAGTTTTGAAAGAAATTACTTTTCTCAGATTTCGCATAAGAAGGGAAGGTATATATATTGTTTTTATGAGCAACCTAGTAAAACATAGGTTTTGACAGAGGTGTTCTGGCTGGGTATTTTTAGTGCAGATGTCAGTCCTTGTAAGATCTTCCTGTTAGAAGCATGTTAATGTCTAGCAGTGCACGTGTGCATTTTATAAATAACCCAGATCACGTCTCAGTTACAACCCGAGCATGAACGCAGGTGGGAAGGCGCCGCTCTGTGCGGGCAGTGTCCCGGGTGGGTTGGGCGCTGGGTGTCCCGGCCGTGTCCGTGGGGACACTTTGGGGCCGTCGGGCGCTCGCTGCGCCCGCAGCAGCAGCGCCCGCGCCCGCCAGGGGGCGCCGCAGCCCGCGGGGAGCGCCTCAGGCCCGCCCGCCCGGGGAGCGGCTCCGGAGAACCGGGGGGACAAAGGGCGGCTCGGCCCGCCGGGCTCCGGGCAGGGCTGGCGGCGTGCCTGGGCCTGTCGTGCTCCGGGGAATGGCCAGCGCTGCCCCCGAGCCCGCCGTGCTCCGGGACACAGCGGCTGAGCCGGGCCGCTCCGGGACACGGCCGGCGCAGCGGCTGAGGCGGCCCGCGGGCTGAGCGCACGGACAGCTCCGTGTCAGCCGGATTGCTGTTGGGATTTCCAGTCCCTTACTCTACCTCAGGTGTGCTTTGTGATTCAAATCTTGGAGGACGAGCGCTAAACGAGATCTGGTGTTGAGAATATTCCATTAGGTTGTCGCTCAAATTTTCAACCCGAATATGAGTCCTCTGAAATGCTGCCTGTTAAAGCAGCTCACCATCAGATAAGCTGGGGGTCGTTCTGCTGTTCTGGGTAGACAGACCCACACATCCTGTAATGACAAATGCATACAGAACCGTATGGTTAATAATGCACTGACAGGACACCTTGGTATTATTAATTAGTTTTCTACAATTGTCCTGTAAGTGGAAGATGTCTCTTTTTATTTTGAGTTTTGGGGACTTTTTGCACCACTTGAGAGTACTTCTCTGAAGATCTCCAAAGATATGCTTTCTCTTGCAGAGCAATTTGTTTTCTTCATTGACAAATAGTTACCTGTCTAGGATACAGCTTGTAAAATACAGGTGGTGATTTTCTTTGGTTTGACGCTTTGACATTTTCTTCTCACAGATTTGTTTTCTGGGGCTGTGCAGGCTGTATTTTAAATGCAAATGTACCAAGAAAGCTGAAAAAAATGAAATGTTTACAAAGACACTAGACTTTTTGTCTAATACAGAGAGATGGGTAAATTAAATTGGCTTGCTGCTGTGCTGCACCTGTTCTTAACATTTTCTTTGAATCTGCACTAGTTATATAATATTTATGGTGTCTCTGCATCTTAACAGTTCTGGAGCACTTGATCCTTGCTTCAGCTGTGGCACACCTGATCATTATGTGGCCATGGAGGCACCTTATTTACATCTCCTCCAAAAGTTAGTGTTACGGTGAGAAAAAAGTCCTAACTTTTTGGGGGCTATAGAAAGCTATAGCCTGCACTTGAAAGGTACTTATGCACATGACTAATTTGAAACACATGGATAATCCTATTAAAATCAGTGGGACTACTTATGCATTTTAGGGTAGGCACCTGCCTAAGTACCTTGGTAATTCAGAATCTGTAAGAGCAGCAGAGACTGAGTGAATTCCAGACCTAGAAAACTAGGAGAAATGCCAAGACTTCATGAGACTTTAGGTAGCACAGTGGCACCAGTTAGAACCATTAGCTGGCTAGGAATGGAATTCAGCTGTTCTTTGGAAAAGCTGATATGTCTTAGGGTTATTGAGTTTTATTGTTTGCTAATTTGTGGGTAATTCACTGCAGAACTGAAGTAGCCATGTGGCACAGCAGAGAATGTGTTTCAGCTTTTCAGAGTGCAGGAGCTGTGAGGTCTGCATGGTGAAAATACTATGAATGTAGGATGAGAAGGTGGTGTGATTTTTTTGTGTAATAAAGGTGCATCCTGCAAGCAAGTGAGCAGCAGAACTGCCACATAAAGCTGTGCAACAGCAAAATGAGCAATAAAAATGTGTTTCCTGCAGGGGCCTTGACATTCCTATTACAGTCAGGTAGCTTACCTGTAAATACCTTTACATGAAAAAGCACAAAATAAGATAACACAATATATTGTGTTGCAGGAAGCACTAAGATTCAGTGTATGATTCCAGAACCTTTCCTCACAGTGGGAGGGGCACAGCATATTTTCATGTTAACAGGAACTGATAAACAGGCTCTCAGTATTTTCTTGTCAGTGGCTCTTTGTTTGTGATAAGGAAATTGCTGGACTAGACTTCCCAGGAATTTTTTGTCTCTTACAGCAGCCTGTTGCTGCAGGCATCAGCAACACCTCAGAGCAGCAGCTGCTGAAGAAGGGCATCTGAGCTAAGTGTGTCAGTCCCAAAATGCAGCTGAAGGTGCCACATGCAGCCAGCACTGACTGGTGTCCCAGTGCCCTGCTCTGCTGGCTGCCAGGGCAGCGCTGTGAGTCCCAGGGGAAATTCTCCTGCCTTCCGCTGCAAACACTTGGCCTGTTTGCTTTGTTAACATCACTTCTTTTGAAGTATTGGCAGCAGATCAACACTTGTACTCATCAAAGGCTTCCAGATCTGGTGGTTCAGATGTGGGGTGTTCAGTTCTTTACTGGGTTGTTAATGTCATCGCTAAGAGTGTATGATACCCTGGGAAGTTTCATTATTGTGTCCTTGGAGAAAAATATTCTGTTGACAGATTGAACTGTATTTCAGGCTGTGTTGAAACAGTTCAGTTTGTATGAACAGGTAGATCATAGTACAATGATGAGGAAAATGGCATACACTTTTCTTGACAGGTTATCTAGGACAGCTTTAAAGTTTATCTGAGATACTGATATAGAAAAATAGCCTTGCATGTAGTTCTGCTGACAAAGTCAGGCATGTCTGGTAGGCCCAGAAGACAGGAAATTGGACAGAGATGTTTATATCATTAAACAGATTTTTGGGAAATAACAAAACTAGTTTACTTTACCTGATCAGCAAAGTGATCAAAGGTGAACTCACAGATGGCTCTGCCTGATTTCTGTGCAGCTGAGCACAGCACTGTGCACATGTACAGGTACAGGGTTGTCCAGGAAAGACAAAGCCATTACTGTTATTACTGCAGGTGGTTATTTCAGTAGGCTGGTAAAAAGCAAATAGGATTAGTTTGCCATATGAACATTTATCAGTCTTCATGACAACAGTACTGAACAAAGCCTGAACAGGTCTATTTTGGAAAAAGAAATGTTCAGGTGGATTGTATGGTGGAAAATGTCCTTAATTCTGCTACCAAATGGTGTAATGTCTTTGTGTGAAAATGGAGAGGCAGGACACCTTTGTGTCTCACTGACATCTTGTTTGCCTGAGTTCCCTTAGTAAAGGCTGTAGGCTGTGGATAATGAGTGTATTTGGCTAGTTGTCTGCTGCAGGAAAAGGCAGTCAAGAGCCTCTGGAAGAAATATGGAAAATGAAAAATCTTTTGAATTCATAATTATATGGTGCCTCACTCATTTTAATGACTTAAAGTAATTATTGTATCCTCAAAAACTCACCTTAAAAAACCCTCACTTTTGCAAACTTAAAACCAGTGAGGCACAGGATGGGGAGGCATGAGGGAGAGTTTGTGAGAAGAGATCTGAGTAGTAGCTTTTTCAAACCATCAAATATCTTGCACTTCCCAGACTTAAAATTCATTTGAATATATTGGAAGCACTACATTGTTTCTATGAATGACCAACCAAACAGCACTGGAGAGAGCTTGCCTGTTCAGCCAATATTGTTAACCTCTCAGGAAAAAAAAAAAATCTAGAAAATATATCTGTATTTATGTACCCATGTAGCATTTTTTTTATCTTTCAAAGAACTCTAAAATAATGTTGCAGTGCTACTGTGGGGTAGATGGATATTTTTCTTTATTTACAGACTAAAAGGCTGCTTCTGAAAACTTAAAAAAAGCTTGTCTAAAGCTGATGGTATTGCTGAAACAAATCTTTACTGTTTCTACTTCTAGTTATTCTTGAGTAAGAAGTCTGTGGCTGTAGAAAAACAGGCCAGAAAGGAACCATTTCCTAGATAGCTTTGTGTATGTGGTGGTTTTGAACTTGAATGTGGTGTGTTGTCCTGTAAGAGAACACAGAATCATAGAATCAATTAGCTTGGAAAAAACCTTTGGGATCATCAGGTCCAGCTGTAAACCTGGACTGCCAAGTCCACAAAATGAATACGTGAAGTATTAAAGCTTAGGTTATATTGCTGTTTGAGCAGTAATAGCCAATTCTGTCTCACTTTTTTATTTCTTTCCTGGAGCTGGAATAAGAAACTACTCACCTCCAGAGATTGTTTTATTTGGTGAACATGTTTCTCTTTAAGGTTAGTAGACTTAAGGCTTGGTAAAATAAAAAAAAAAAAAAACAAAAACATAGCATGTTAGGAACCTAGAGACCTTTTACTACAGTCAAATTGTCTTAATGCCATTATCCCCTTACTACTCTTCAGAGTCAAGTGCCACCAACAGGATTGCACAGAAAAAAGGTCTAATTGTTGAGGAATCTGAATTGACCCCACCTTTTGTGAAAAGCCTTCTATGAATACGAAATACATTCTTTGTTGGTAACAGAAGTGGAAGGAATGTTTTTAGCTTGGGCAAGTTAATTTATCCATGCTCCTAGATACAGTAGTGGCCTTGCAGCATGTACTACCATACCATGTCTGCTTTTCCCCCCCCCCCCAGAGAGCCTAGATGTATCTGCCTGTATTTTGCACAAAGATTGCAAAGTATAGAGAACAGAAGACCAATGGCCATGGTTCTGATTAGTAATAGCAATAAAGTATTTGTTTTGTTTTGCTGCAACAGTATGTTATGTATCCTTAATATTTTTCTGCAGTCTTTCTCTTCTGCTTGTTACAAAAAAACCCTAAAGAATTTCATAACTATGCATTTATTTCAAATTTGAATAATGGAAGTGAAGGTTTCATTTACTTCTGAACTATTTGATTACTCAAGTCTAGAGTAATGTCTTCTCAGATATCTTTACTAATATGTAGCTTTCCTTTTTTCTTTATTGGTAGCTGTGTCTCAATCCCAATTTAAGCACAATCTTTTGCTTTTTGTGAGATTTTATTTTTCAAAATCCAAGTTGAATTATAAGATGTTGTTTCTCTAACTTTGTTAGAATGGCAGAATTAAATAGCATCAAATTTACTTTTTTTGTAACTTTACTGAAGAGAAGTTAAGAGAACATGCACAGAAGCACTTCCATGTCCTTCTTGTCCCTGTCCCCCTTTCTCCTCTCCCCCTTGTCTGGCATGTTATAATAACACAGTGGTGTAATCCCAACTTCAGGTACTGCACAGGCCACTTCAGGAGGACAAGTAGAATACAGAGCTCTGTCTGGAATCTGCTACATGGCATGGTATCATTTCGTTGGCCTTATCTGGACTAGTGAATTCATTCTTGCCTGTCAGCAAATGGTCATTGCTGGGGCAGTGGTTACTTGTTATTTCAACAGGTGAGTGCGGAATTGTCCCTGATAGTTTTGGGCATTTCCCAGCATTTACTTTCAATCTTTTTCTAGGAAAAATGGTCCCAATTAGACTGCAATTTATGTCAATATCGGGAATCCAATTTATTATAAAATAATGTTGCTTGTTGTAAGATCTTGAGTAAGATTTTACAATTGGCATGGTATTAATGTTGGTCACCCCTGCTGCTGGAGATGCTGGGCCAAACTGGGCCCTGATATTGGAGCTCTGTTGGCTGTGGGGGAATTCCCATTTGGAAGGCACAGGCTGCATTGCACCCTATTCCAGGAGACTGCTTTAGCTCCAAATGAGAAGCAGTATATTGTTCCTTGGTAATGTCATGTATTCATGGGCAGTTTGACCATTGCATTTTGGTCAATACACCACATTTTTGGTGGAATACACCACATAAATCCGCAAGGCACATGCACTGTCCATATCTTGTTGGTGCAGAGCAGGGAAGCACCTGTAGAAACTGCTGTGATGACATTTACTGCTCTGCTAGGGGCTTCCGCTTTCCAGCTATTTTTTACTGCTGCAGGAACTGGCTGCCAAGTACAGAAGGTTCCTGCTCCCAGTTGTGTTGGTATCATTTTGTACAATACTGTTAAGCTTTCCTCTTGCTTGCCAGGTGACCTGTACTGTGTTGAGAGGGTTGTGTTTGCCAGGGGAAATGCAACTTTTCCATGGTGGTAATCCCTTGTCCCGGCCTTTAGGCTGTCAGGACAGATGCAGAGCAGTGCAGGCATGGGGAGATGCAGAGCAGTGCAGGCATGGGGAGATGCAGAGCAGTGCAGGAATAGGGAGAGGGTGGTTAGCTGCAGGAGCAGCCACACCAGCAAGGGCAAGGGTTATCTTGAGCTGTTCCAGCAATTCTGAGCTTGTCTGCTGTGTGTTTTTAATGTATTCCCTGGGGCTGCATCATAAAGGCATGTCACAAGAGTTTGTTTATGGGATCTTACAGACAGGCTTCTTTCTTCTTGTCCTGTGAGTGCTCTGAGGAAATGGCACGGCCTTCCCAAGCGGAAATCTCCCCCCACAGCACGGCCAACAGCCACGGCTGAGCTGCAAATGGCGTGGGCAGGGGGTCATTCCACCTGGGTTAGCTTTACAGGAGATGTTTATTTGGCCTGTAATACCACGACTGAAAATGGATTTGGCCTTCTTTTATTTTAGATTAAATATGAATACACAAAAGATTTCATTGATTTAATAAAAATAAGTAGATTTTCTTGCTTAATGATTACATTTTACAACTTGTGGAAAGGGCTTGGTCTTTTTAAAAGCCTTCTTTGTTATAATTGGTGTTTTACATGAGGGTTTATTCTCACCTTGATGTGCTTAGGTGTTATGTATCTATTTACCTTGACAGGGAGATGAGCCTTTCCCCCTCTCTGGGAGTAAAGGAAGGTGATATGGTAACTCAGTCCATCACAGGCATCACAGTTCTGTCCATGTCTGAGCTTCTTTGGTAGCTCCAGTGCACATATATCACTGCACAGATTTGAAATCACATGTATCACTGCACAGATTTGAAATTAAGGATTGGGCTTATCTACCTGACTAAATGGTTGAGTACCACAGTTTCCAAGAGAAGTGAAATACATATCTGTCTTAGTAAGCCAAAAATGAAGGTTTATGGATGTTGCACCAAAGTCATTGAGAGATGAACTAGAACAAACTTTTAAAGGCTTCCTCTTCAAATTTATCTGCAATATTTATCCTTTGGCCTACTTACACACTTGACCTAAAAGAGCCACCATCATGGATGTGGTCAGACCTGTGCCATGTGGCTTTGAGATAAGGTAAAAGTGCAGTACAGTCTATGTGGTCTCTGTTAGTCTCATCATATCTGTTTTATTACAAATCTTGTAAATTTTTGTGTTTGTTTAAAAATTGAGATTCATATTTACTTGAGGAATAGAAGATTCATTCCTTAACATTTCTGAAGTATTTTATGCTAAAGTTATTTTTAGACAGTCTTTGGAATTGGTGAGACATAAGTGAAGAAATCTGAAAGCATAGCTCTTAAGAGAAGTTTAAAGAACTGAAGAAATACACTTTTCTGCCATTTAAATATCTGTGTCTGTTGGGTGTGTAAAGATGACATTTTTTTCCTCTCACAAAAAATGTTTTTCAAATGAAAGCAAAGATACATGTGTGATCATTTGATTCAAGGAACTTAGTGTTAAAGAAAGACACTGGGTCACAGAGCTCACAAGTAAATGAAGGCAATTGACAGTAGTGAAGAAATAAAATTATTAAAAGATAATGTATTGAATACAGGTCCACAGGAGTTTGGAATAGTAGTGTTGTATGTACATCAAACAATCTCATAATAACATAAAACAGAAATAGCAAAGAAGAAAAGCAAGGTGTGGCTCTATTCTATATAACCAGTCAGGCAGATTCCCAGATTTCCCTGATACCTTGTGCACATGCAGATGAGTGCACATGCACAGAATCCACTGCACAATGATTGCTTGCTTGTGCTAAGGCCCCTTCAGGATTGCAGCCACATCATGCACAAAGGTGGGTGAAGCTTCAGCCTTGGGAGCAATGGGAGTAGGTTGGAGCCAATCTTGAGCTTGTTTACAGACATAACCATCACCTGTTGCTGTGTTTAGCCTCTTCCCTGTTTCCTACTCTGAACCAGAATTACAAGGAAAATCTGTTCTTTTTCCAGTCTGTTTGAAGGCAAAGCAAAATCCTGGTCAGACCTTGTTCTTGTGCAAGTTCCTTTGCTAGGAAAAGGAGCTGTGGAAAAACATCCAAATATGTAAAAATTTATCTAAACTAAGTTTAATTTTTGGGATTTTTTGTTTTTGTTTTTTTACATTCTTTTTCATTATTTAGTCATGTTAAAAATATCAAAAACCTTCATTTTTCTCTTCAGTAACAAGTACATTATTAACACAGGAACAAATTTTCTTTTTTCTGTGTTTCTTATCACTAGTTAGCCTTTAACTTGCAGAAACTTAATAATTTGTATTCTGACATCAAACTAACACTGTCATCTGTAAGGAACTGTTTTAGGGAGAAAAAAGCAATGGCTCACTATGAATAGAATAATTCATCCACACTACAATGCATGTGTTTCTAACACAGAAACCTGATGACTCTAAAAAACCCCCAAACTGCCTTATTCAGTATAAAATTCCACCATCCCCCAAGCCGTTCCCCTGGTTTTAAGACAAAAATAATAAATGTAGCAACTGCTTTGCTGGAATTTCCTATTTCAAATAATGTGGTATATTCACATATTTAAATACAACTTTTCCACTGCAAAGTTTTTTGTGTTTTGAGTGAACTGCAGTGATACCTTCAGGATTCTTGCAGCATTATAATCCCACTCCTGAATATAGTGTGTATGATATAAATCCTTGCTGAAGTGAGGATTTATTAAAATTATAATTTTAGAGCTTCTTAGCCCAAAGCAGTCATTCTCTTATTGGTGTCTTTTTATATTTTAATTTCTTGTGCAAACTACTGATTTTTCAAGATAACAGAGGTTTTGAATAAATCAATTCTGAAAACAGGGCTTCTTATGTGTGATGTTACGTCTGATCTTTATGTAGCTACTTAGTCAAACTGCTGCTGGTTCTGGTGCCTAACTAAATATTTCAGGGTTGGGCCAGTTGCTTAAGAGTTACTTATGGAAGGTCTAATTATGACTATTGGTCCGTATGGGTTTTTTTTATCCTATGAAATATTTTTAACTGTACTTAGAGTGTTAATCTAGTTGATTTTTTTTTTCAGTGTTTGAAAAGGGGTGAGGAGATCTCTTTAAGTTGATTTCCTGAGGTTTATATAAATTCTTGAGAGCTGTGTCATATTACTATCTGTAAATGACGGACATTAAACTGGTCTTTATAAAGGAGGCAAAGTAATAAAACATGTATTTAGGCCATTTATTGGCTCTGCTTTCTGATTTTGGCAGGCATTATTTCCCCAAAACAATACAGGTTAGTGTGCACTGGAACTGCAAGGGGTTTTTTTAGTTCAGATTATAATCCTAAACATATAGTATGATACTGCTTTTTTGCTGTATTCAATTTTAAAAGAAAGCTTCTTCTGTGGGGGAAAAAAGCTTTAGTAATTTTTTTAAAATTTAAAACCAAATTTGGCCAAATTGCAATATAAAAGTAGATAGTAGCTCTCAATTTTATATGTGAGAACTTGTGATTTTATTTTCTAGTTTTAATTTTACCACTAAAGAAGAAATAGTGCATTCATTCCCTCAGATGAAAATCTTGCAGAACCAAGGGTTAAATAAAAGATTGCAGAGAATAAGAGAAGTGACAGAAACTGGAAAGAGGTGTTCAAGGAGTATTCTCAGATGTTGTTCACTTCTCCTATTTTTATTGTAGTTTTTTCCTAGATATTTTTCCTTTCCAGAAAATAGTAATTTCTTAAGAATTAAACTAACCCAAAAGTTTTAAATTTGGCTGTTTTTCTTTGGACTAAGGTGAATATTCAGATGAAGTCAGTAGAAAGACTGGAGTAGTTCAATAAGGAAAGGAGGTAACAGCTTAATTCCTAAAATTTCCAAATACTGAAAATACGCAATGCTTATCTTCTTAAATAAGTTGCTAAACCATTTTAAAATTGTTTGTTTCTCTTTCTAGAAATAAAAATAACCCACCACCTCACCCAGTCCTGTCATCCATATCAGTGCTTTTCTGCTACCATCTAGGAACTGCTGTAAAAGGCTCATTTCTAATCACAGTACTGAGAATACCAAGGATTGTTCTCTTGTACCTTTGCAACATCCTAAACCAAAAGGTAGGTAAATACTTCTGTAACACTATAAAAATAGAAGGTTAAAGATGAGATCATGGGGCAAAGAAGTGAAGAATATATTTCTTGCTTAAAAATATATGGTATTGCTATTACTGTCTATTATTAATAGATGGATTTTCTATTTTATCATGTTTTCTTCATTAGGAAAGCTTTTTTCTCCCAACTCAGATATCAATGCACCCTTTTTATTCTCATGTCTGATAATTTTAAAAGCAGAAAATACCAATATGAAACTCACCTTTAGGGTTTTATACAAAGGTTTTTCTGAAGGATAAAGAAAAAATTGGCAGACTGCTCTATTAAAACTTTTTGCATTCATTTTTAAGGAGCAGGAATAAGAATACTACTGTTAGATTTAAAATCTGTTATAGAAAATACTTCATCTGCCTTGTAATAAGCTTGTATAGAGAGAATATATGGAATAAGAACTGTTCCTGGGAGTTGTAGTATCCAAGACACATCTTCTAAGACACATAAAGCATAGATCTGGGCTAGTTTGAATATTTTTTACCTTCTTTTTTCCTTTCATTCATCTCCACATCTATGATCTTGTGCTGGAAACACAGCACTGTAGGTAATTCTGGCACTTCTGCAAGGAGGGAGGACTGTTAGGAATGCACAGTTCTGATTTTAGGAGAAGATTTAAGAAAAGATTTTATTTTAGGTCTGTTCCTCTAGGGTTTACATTGGCCTTGAAGCATGTTATGTATAGTTATGACAGGGTGTTTACATTTACAGTGACAATGTATTTACTATGAGGCATGTGTTTGCTATAGGTTATGAAGGCTTAAATAAAAACTCCTTGTCATAAAACACTTGAAAGGTGTGGTCTGGATTTATGTTGCTTTCATATGGAAGTTTTAGTTACAAAACTTTGTGAGTTGTGTTAACTAAGAACATTGTATAAAGACACAGACTTCCCCACCTTTGCAAAAAATGTTGCTGTTCTCTGTGAACAGAGGAGAAGTCAGGGGCCTGTGAGGTTGCAGATAAATTTACAGATTTTTCTTCACAGCAGTCTTCAAGCAGAATCAGAGAGGAGATTGTAGGTGAGATCCCTTGCTCTAGGCTTTTAACAAACAGTCCTTACTGAGATAAAACAGCTTCAGTAAAATCTTCTCTCCAGCAATACATAGCAAGAGTAAATTGTTCTCTGTCAGGAGTTTGCATGTACAGTCACTGTTTTGAAGGAGTTATTTCTGGAATATTTTCATGAACCTTTTTGGAAAAGTTGGGAGGTTTGTGGTTTCTGCTTGAACAATAGTAGCTGTTGGGACTGGAGTTTTCTATAGTGACTGGAAGATCTCTGCTTTCCAAAACAAGATAAAAACATTCTGACCTTTGGAAAAATAAGATTAAAAAGACTGAGTGTCCTGAACTGGATTTCCTTTTGTTAAGAAAAACAGGCACTTAATTTTGGAAGGGTATTCTGGATACCAAGGTGTCTTGTTCTCATCTTGCATCATCTCCATGATGAGCTCATGATGTGATGGGGGATCATGGAACAAACCTTAAGCTTTACTCTTCAGTTTTTGCTATGAAATTAATACAGCTCAGTGGTCTATGAAGAGCCTGTTCTAATACAAGATTTTTCTTCCTGATGTGAAAAATGAATGTAATGCTCTGAGTCAAAACACATGGATGTTCATATAAACCCTTCTACCCATTCTTTTATTTTTGCTCAGTAGAGTACCAGTAATTTCAGAACTGTGGAAGGTTTTTGATAATCAGGTTAAAAATCTGTCTCTGTACTCCCTGATCACTGTGAAGTGCTTTAAGGATTACTGACTTGCCTGCCTGTTTTTCTCCCCAGGCAGATGTTAGCTCACAAAGCTGCTTGCAGCACATATTTTCTTTTCCCAGAGAAGAATCTTCCATCCACAGGAAGAAAAAAAAAGCACAGCTCTGCAGTCATTAATATTGAACAGTCTGAATTAAAAGCTATTCCTAAAATCCTAATGGAAGTATCTGCTGCCTAAGTAAAAATTTTATTAGAAGAGTCAGTCACCTGTAAAGCAAGGTTTTTTTAGAACATTGGTTTTGTTTGAGGCTAATTATGTGTCCAATAACCAGTAATTTCATTTATTGCAGAAGAATGCAAAGCACCTGTTTGACTGCTGTTCCTGCTGGGTTTGCTTCCCGAAAAGTTGCTTAAGATACTTTAACCAGGTATGCTCTGTCATCTCAGTCCCTCAGCCTGCTCTGGATACCATGGTTGGTGCCTGACCCTTAGCATGGCTAAAAGTGGCTCAGCCTGGGTGCAGACCAGAATTTCCTGCTGGCCACCTAAATTAAACAAACAAACAAGCCTCCAAGTGCTTGGTGTGAAGAAACAGGGAATTGACAGATATGCAAGGTGCTAGATTTTAGAAAACTTGTTAATACAGCTTGGGATAGTCAGCCCTTTCAGAGGGCCACATGCTATTTCTGTAGGTAAGAATACGTAACATTTTGTTGAGTTGTGCCAGACAGACTTATGAAGCACAGAGAGTCCAGGTAGGAGGAAGCTATGAAGAATTAGGAAATATACCTGGAATACGGCATTAACTAGTTACAGTGTTTTCCATCTGGAAGTCCTGAATAAAGAAACTTAAATTCTTAGTGATTGCCAGTATCAGGAGATCTGGAAATACAAACCATGATGATAGCAGTCTAGTTTAAAAGATGTTTTAATTGGAAATGGATGATTTCTGACATACAGCAGTTTTACAGATACTTGACACCTCTTTTTACCTTCACAATTCAGTTCTCCAAATGCAGTCCATATTTACGTATATAATTGTAAATAGTTAGTTTTTGTCTTTGTCATTGCCTTGTTTTTATCACTGGGAGGTGTGATATTCCTAATGTGAAAGGGAATCATATTCACACTGATTCCACCCTCTGAATGCTGAGCTCTTTGTTCTCATTGCTGAGGGTAGTGGTGAAGTAAACAAGACAATCCTGATAAAGGGTCTGACTTCTCTTAAGTAGGTGCATAAATTAGGTTTAGTCTTGGGCAGTTGTTAAGAGAGTTTTCAGTTTAGTTCACCATAGATTAAATACTTCTGCAGTGAAATTTCTGAATTTTCAAGGTTTACATTTTTTAGGTAGGTCTTATAGTCAGTGACTCGGTGAGGAATATCAGAGTTCATTTTGCCTCCAGGCTTTCCATTTGTAGTCACCCTTTCCACTTGGCTTGGCTTCCTGCCTTTCAAAGAGATATCCAGCATCCTAGTGTTTACTTTCTCCAGCTGTTGTCTGCTATGTGTCTGTTAAAAGAATTAATTACTATAATGTTCTTCCTTTTGTTTCAGAAAGCTGTATTGTAGCTCTTTTCCCCTTTAAAGATTTCCTGTTTCCTATTCTATTGTTGGCAGATTTCTGGTTTTATGTGAGTTGTGATTTTTAATCTAATGATCATAATAAAGTGTTCACTTTTGTTTTGTTTTTTGAATATATTTTTAGCAAAGGTTATGGTTGTCCACATGTTTCAAATCCAGGGAAATTTGGGCAATAATTAGAAAAAAAAAGCAAGAACAGGCCTCAAGATTTTAATAGAACTTCTATCTGTACGAAATTTAAACGTTGGTCTTGAATTATTGCTTCTCATTTAGTAATTTGTGGATATAATTATTTGTTTCATTTTTTCCCCTATAACTGATCTGTTCAAGGCTATTTATTAAAAAAAAAAAATTACCATGATTGAAAGTCTTAGTCTTTGGTTCTGTAAAATCTGTGGCCATGTGTAGAAGAGAAAAGAAAAAAAGAAGGAAAAAAATGTCTACAGTTTTAAGCAGCTCTGACATATTTCTTGATTAACAGAAATAGTGAGCTCTTAAAAGCTCCTACTGAGATTGGTGGAAGCTGCCAGG
Organism: Ammospiza nelsoni; assembly: GCF_027579445.1. Taxonomy (NCBI): domain Eukaryota; kingdom Metazoa; phylum Chordata; class Aves; order Passeriformes; family Passerellidae; genus Ammospiza; species Ammospiza nelsoni. The sequence goes on along the minus strand of NC_080641.1, from coordinate 19,270,881 downwards.
AGCAAGGTAGAAATTCCCCACATATGTTGAACACAGACCTGAGAGTAGGACTTGGGAGGGAGGGGTTAAAAATTGTACCTGTGTTTCTAACATTTTCTTAAAGAAGTATTCTTTAAGTTCAGATTTTGATATTTTTGTAACCTTAAATGTGGAACAGCTGTTGTAAAAGTTGGTCCAAAGATCATTGTGTACATTAGCATTCCTTACTATTTACTGTTCTTTTGCTTTTTATTCTAGCATTATTTTCACTTTAATCAAGAGCATATAATTACCTGAAGCTCTAAAAAAAATAAAATAGAAGATCCAATCACTTCTGCACTATTTTCTTCAACCTGTTGTTAAACTGCTTAGGTAATTTGAATTCTTTCTGTTCCTTCATTCACAAGTTTAATCAGGATTAAACAGTGCTTTGTTTTCCCTCTGAGAACTTGGCAGATGAGAAACAGGTGCTGGAGAAAGTAACCCTGGTGAAAGAATGCAAGCTTCTTTCTTCCCATGCAGAATCAACCAAGTGCTCTATTATGTTATCTAAGGGTACTTTCTGGGCTGCAGTACCACCCTGCATGTGATGATATTTAATACTGACTTTAATAGTTGCATGCATCCCTGAAGTGACTCATTCTCTGCAGGCTCAGTTAGGTTTTGCTCAGCTCTCCTGGAGGTTAAGTGAACAAGCCAAAGTGTTACCCTGTCGTCTTCCCATCATGACAGAGTGCTATGCTAGATGCTGGCTATTGTCATATTTGCAGGGGGCATAACGTAAGCCCAGTGTCCTGTGCAGATTGCAGTGTGGACAATTACATTCAGCCTTCCTAAATTTCTCTTGGATCTGCAACTGGATCCTGTGCTAAACTGTGGTGTAGTGTTGCTATGTGCTGTAAAACAGTTCACTCCTTAAGCTGTTCCACTTCAGTCATGGGCAAAGTGATTCATGTGTGTGTATAATCCATTAGCAACAATTGTAAAGCACTCAGGGTTCTGTGGCTGAGAAGAATATAAAGTCACTATCCTTACTTGACAGTTCTGCTTGCCAACACTTGTCAGAATTACCACAGATTTTTCATCTGACTCTGATGGTTTCAGTATGTTCCAGATAAACATATCCAATCATCTCAAGTAAAATCTAGGAGATAGAAATTTTTCTCCTGTAAAAAGAATATACTGGCTTTTAATGTGATTTGGGAATGATGAGGTCTGTGTCTCTCCTGCTTTCTTAAGTTGTAATGGCAGTCTTAACTTTAGAAACATTGAAGTGCTCACATGTTCTCCCTTTACAGCCTTGTTGCAGTCACTTTTTAAAAACAATACAGCTGGATAGTTTTGCTTTTCTGTGTCTGCTTTGGGTCCATCTGCAGCCAGTTGGCAAAGTGACTCCTCCAAAGTACAGTGCCTGGGTTTCTGAAGGGGTTGCTGAGCAGGGTGTGGTTTCTGTGTTCATCAGCATGGCTGCTGCAGTGCTGCAGCCTTCTGGGCTGTCAGTGAATTCAGCAGGGTGTGAGCCCCATTTCCTGGGACAGAGACCCTTCCTGGGGACTGAAAGCCAGCAAATGTCCAGTGTAATAAACCAAAAGCAAGTCTGTCTAATGGCTCTATATCCATAGCAGTTCGTTGTCTCTTAAACTTTGGATGGAAGCCTATCAGGAGGTTTCAGTTAAGTGCCTTGTGGAGAATTCACCTAGATAAATCCAAAATTCATGCATGCTATTGTAAAGCACAGTTCTCTCCATGCCAAACACATTGTGCCTCACCCCATCAAGTACTTCTTTTTCCTCCCAAAAACAATAATGCATTTTAATGTTACTGGCAATATTGCTTCTAGATATAGAGCTAATTTTTCAATCCTCTTGAAAGTACAAGGATAAAATGTTCTTCTACACTGAAATAATATTTTATTTAAGTTTATCTCCCCTCTACAGACTTCATGTATATGATAATAGGAAACGAAAATCTTTAGGTCCTAACTCGTTCTGTAGGATGAACCATGAAGGGAATAGAGTTGAACAAAGGTGACTAATTCTTACTTTGCTACATTTCTTCTTCCCTATCCTATTAAGAAGAAACAGAAGGGGGGAAAAAAGAGAGAGAAGGAGAAAATAAAAGGCAATTAAGCAAGTGACAGGTAATTCTGTGCTTTTAAGCAGAGAAATTTGTGAACAACTCTCTGGAAATCTTCAGTTTGATTTATTTCAGAAATCCCAAATAAGAACATTTTCTCACTAAGTGCAGGAGCCCTGAAAGCAACCCCAGTAATGGTGTAATCATCATGCAATGGGCACGTAAAGCAGGATCCTTTTGCTCCAACCCTGACATGGAAACGGAGCCCACATGTAACACTGTGATGTAGCAGGAAAGGACACCCGACTACCCTCTGAGAAAAATGCTGTGTTGGTCCTACCCGCTGGATGACAGCCATGGAGGGAGTAGATAACACAGAGAGTAGGAAGCAAGGAAACCTGAAAATTTTCTCCAGTAAGTCCAGACTGAAAATATAAGGTGAAATGGAAGTCCTGGAAACTACAAGATGAAACACTTGCACTGGAAAGAAGGGGATAAATGCCATCGTACAAGTTGCTGCTTATGTTCTCAGGCTTATCTCATGGGGGGGACTGGAATATCCTGTGGCAAATGAAGGGCAAGAGCAAGCCCATTAGCCATCTATGAGACAGCAGGGAGGGCTAAAAGCCTGACAAGATCAGCAGAACAATAGAGTAGAGTAGATATAAATTGTTCATGAATAAATGTCTGGAAGGTTGGAAGGTTCCTAAGGACCAGCAGGACAACTGTCTGGAACAGCTCCACATGTGAGGCCTGGGAGAGGGCAAGTCCTAAGTGATTTAAAGAAGGGGTTTTCCACTTAGGAGAAGATTTGTGTAATATGCTAATCTGAAATAGGCACTGGAGTGGCTGAAAGTCCCTTCCAGTCTTGTATGTCGTCATCCCTTCAGTGGGGCCTCACAAGGCCCATCTTGCCCTTATTTCCCACCATCTGAGAGTCATGCTACAACTCTCTCAGCAGACCACTACCTGCTGCACAGCAGCCACACTCATTGCCTCCTGCTACCCCTGGATTTTGTTTTCTGAAGGGCTTCCATTGGCATCAGTGACACTTGCAGGCTAAGGCACTTTGAGGTCCAGTCTGAGCACTGCACTGGGGGTAGCGGACCCGGGCAGCCCCCAGGAGAGCTGGCAGCAATAAAATCAGATTGGGATGAAAACACCAGCAGAGCAGAAAAAGCTGAACTGGGATGAGAGATCAGCATGTCTCCTTCTTCCTTTTTAAGAAGATTCTGTTGCTATGGCAATTTTCTCTTCCCCAAGCTCATTTTATGAAAGCAAGCCCTAGAATGGAGGACTGAATTCAGCTGTTACACAAAGTAGCAATTATTCTCAACAATTGGAGAACTTACAGTCTGGATCTGAGCCACAGCGCCTTTCTCATGAAACTCCCAGGTCACTTTTTCCAAGACCTTTGACATTCTGTGTTGTGAGGCACAGAAGGATATATTCTTTAAATAGATTTTTTTTTGCATACTGTGGTATTTGGAAATATGTAAACATTCACGTTCCCTATTTATTCATCCTGACACTGAGAAGTCAGTGTCTAGTTCCCAGGCCCCAAGCCAGAAGAGGCTTGTGTTCTTCAGAGAGGAGGTGATATGAGATCAGCTTGCTGGTGGAAGGACAAATGCTGATCCCAGTCCACTATCCCCTGTGCTTTCAATGCTGTCAATGCCACCATTACTTGCTTGTCACCAGAGCAGAAACTACCATTGTAAAAGATCAATTTATTAGGCAAAGATAAGAATATAAGGGTTATAATGTGTATATAAGATCAGACTAAATCTCTTTCTAGCTCAGTATCCCACCTTCAGCAATGACTGTGAGCAAATGCTAAGATAGAACAAAAGGATATTTCCCTGCCTCTGTGCTGTTTCAGAATCTGTTTTCAACCTAGGGATTTCTTGAGCTGTGTGTTTTCTGTGTGTTTAATAACTCGCAGCAGATTCCTTTTCCCTGAAATTCCCCATCTCCATTGAGCTCCTGTGAACTTTCAGAAGCTAAAGCATCCTTCGCCCAGCAGTGCACAGTTTGCAGATTTATGGTGAGAAGGAATACTGTCTGTTTTCAAATTTGGCTCCTAATACTTCATACTGTCCTGCCCCTGCCTGGCCTTTGTTGTGGAAGAGGCAGTGAGCCATCTAAGCCTCCACAGCCTCTCTGCATTTGTCATGAGCCGGCAGCATGAGCCTCCTGCTGCATCCTCCTTCAGTCATGTCTTTTCCAGACAGAAGAGCCTCACGTTCCCCAGACAGAAGACATTCCATACCTTTTGGATCATTCCTGCTGCCCTTCTCCCAAACATTTTCAAACCCTCTAAAATTTTTGTGCATGGAAAAATATATTCTATAGAAACACATATTTAAATAACCTGTTTCTAAATGTTAGCAGGTTCTTAACTGCCCATGGTCTACCATCTTAGCCTTTGCTACAATCTTTAATTTGAAAGGCTTTGGATTATTGCACATATCCTGCAATTTTAAACTTAATGGGATATATAAGATTTTTATATATAATTCCTTTGCCAAAAAATTATTTGCAAATATAGGTAATAACTTGTATGTGTTAGGTGTTCCTTGATGAGTAAGAACAAAAAACCACTTGAGCTCATTTTTGTGCAATGCTGAATTGCATGGAAATGTATGTTAGCTTACATGTTTGATGTGTTTTGTTAGTGAGAACATGTAGATTTCTATGTGGCTGGATGGGATCAGGGCATGGGGTCTGTATGAGAAACTTGAAAATTGTGAGGCAAATGTATGGAAAAAGATTCTAGATTGAACAAGAAACCCTTCAAATATTTTTTTTTCTCAGAAATGTATTTTTTGCTAAAAGGTAGAGACCACTTGGCTGAGTTTTCCAATTGTGCTGGTAATATTCTTGCTTCACATATGTCTGACTAGTTTTGTAGCCTTCAGCAGTTCATTAATTTCTATCTCCTATTCATTCTAGAATGTTAGATTATTACCTGGCTGCCTTTATTTCTTGAGTGTCATCATTAGGTAATACTTAGATTATTTGTTTAAGTTGTAACTGCTATAAATGCCATGTTTTATCAGCTGGTTTGTAACACAACAAATGCCTGTTCAGGTTGTGTACTGTCTCCAGTGTCATTTTCAGTCTTTTCAAGGTAACCATTCTAGTTAATAAATATCAGAAATTCTTTTCATTGCACATTCTTTGAATACCAAAGTGGCTATTTCAAGAGTGCAAACAAATGAGTATTTATTTTAAGTTTGGAAACAATGTTTGTACAAGCTCACGTGCTTTCTCAACATTCTTTTTTATTTTTAAAACACATTTTTTGCAATTTATAATGAATACAGAATCTCTGTTTAATTTATTGGCAAAATTTATACTGACCTCACCAGGTAGGGATCTGCCCTGTGAATTTAGATCTTAAGGAACAAAAACAAACTTAGAAAACACTTTTCTACTTTGTGTCTCAGTTCCCTGTGTGTTTAATGGGAATGATGAAAGAGACTGAACTCCCAGCATGGTATAAAGAGCAATCTGTCCATGTCTGAAATCCGCAGTGACAGCTCTGGGCAGCAGACAGAGGCAGTGTGACTGAGGCCATCTCTGCCCGTGCCCTGGCCCAGCAGGGCTGGCACTGGCAGCTCTCCTGCTGCCACATCCTGGGAGTTCTGCTGTCATGGCATCCTGCCAGGAGGGGAACACCCTCAGGATAAATGAAAGTTAGCAAAGAAGGCATTTTCCTATTTAGTAATGAAGTGAGCTTGCTTGTTTAAACATATTTTTATGCAGATACTCTTTGAGTTCCTGTAGAGTTCATGACGAAAACTGATGTTTTCATAGAATGGGCAATAGATCCATGGTCTTTATTTATACTTTTTCCATCTATGGATGTATTTTCTAATATGTAACTACAGTATTTACAGAATGTCAATGGTTTTTTCTTTACTATCAGAGGAAAAATCACTATTTTTTATATAAATAATATCCACAATAAAGAGGCAGAAACTCTTTGATTGCATTTAACCAACCTTCCTTCCTTCCTTCCTTCCTTCCTTCCTTCCTTCCTTCCTTCCTTCCTTCCTTCCTTCCTTCCTTCCTTCCTTCCTTCCTTCCTTCCTTCCTTCCTTCCTTCCTTCCTTCCTTCCTTCCTTCCTTCCTTCCTTCCTTCCTTCCTTCCTTCCTTCCTTCCTTCCGACACTTCCTTCCGACACTTCCTTCCGACACTTCCTTCCGACACTTCCTTCCGACACTTCCTTCCTTCCTTCCGACACTTCCTTCCTTCCTTCCGACACTTCCTTCCGACACTTCCTTCCGACACTTCCTTCCGACACTTCCTTCCTTCCTTCTGACACTTCCTTCCTTCCTTCCTTCCTTCCTTCCTTCCTTCCTTCCTTCCTTCCTTCCTTCCTTCCTTCCTTCCTTCCTTCCTTCCTTCCTTCCTTCCTTCCGACACTTCCTTCCGACACTTCCTTCCGACACTTCCTTCCGACACTTCCTTCCTTCCTTCCGACACTTCCTTCCGACACTTCCTTCCTTCCGACACTTCCTTCCCCATGCTGCAGAAATTGCTCAGAGGTAAAACCAAACTCTACAGAAATAAATTTTCTTTGCTTCAGATAGCCGAAATTGTTTTATATTTTGAATTGTAAGTAAGAAAAAACAGATTTTTGAACAGGAAGGGTTTTCAGTAGGCCAGTATAATTCACTTTCAGCAACCCCCTTATGGGCTGCTTATTTTTTCACTTCCAGGTGAAGCAGAAAGCAATATGAGCACCACATACATGTTTGGCTTTATAAATTGCTTTAGAACAGTAATCCCTTGCATACTGCAGCTCTTACTGACCATATCAGATGTGACTAAAGTTTTTGTGGTGTAATCTGCCTTCTAATAGTTTGAGTAAAGGGAAACTATACATAAGAATTGCTGGTAAAGCCCAGAATATGTTTCATGTATCATGAGTGCTGCTTTTCTTAGCTGATATTTTGGACGTAATTTCAAAACCTTGCTGAGGAGTTTCATAAATGGGACATACGTGTTAATTTATGTATAAGTGCAAAAATAATCAAATCCATGAAGGTAAATATTCTATCCTCCCCACCTATCCAGGAAAGTTTCTGACATAACATGTAAAATTCTCAATACATTGAAAAACTGGGAGTGCCCCAATTATCTGTTGTTCTGAGTGGGGTGGGGCACATGATACAGTCACTGGTCTTGTCCAGAATCCTTCACAAAAAGGTTTGTTCAATGGCTATGACTATAAGCTTGAATTTCACTGAAGTGTTTGAAAGAGCCACATATAAAAAATTTGTAATCATCAACCTTTAATGACCCAGTGAATACATAACTTCATTTTTCCACTTACACAGTTGGCCAGCAGTGTTGGAGATAGATAGCCTGTAAGTTTGGACAGTGTGACTCCAGGTGTTCTCTGGTAATTGTCTCATATTCATTCACAAATGTTGGGGTCAAGAACTTCCGTGTTTTAAAATAAGCTGGATAAATGTGGCTTCAGTGATTTATTTAGTCACTGTTGTAACATTTGCTAATGGTGGAAATTATGTATAAAAACTCTTTGAATTTAGAAGCATGACTATTATAGTAATTTATAATAAATAACTCTTTATATTCATAAAGTCAGTAATTCCAAATAGAGTTTAAGGCTTTGTGTTTTGCTGAAGTAAAATCTAGATTATCAGTGTTTCCTCTCTCACTGCATTATTATCTTATGTCATTTCAGCATGCATACACAACTACAGCCATAAATGGGACAAATTTTTGTACATCAGCAAAGGATGCTGTCTGTATTTTGGCAAGGAATTCTGCTAAACTTGCATCCATTAGCTGCTTTGGAGATTTTCTCCTATTTTTAGGAAAGGTAAGAGTAAACAAAAATATTGGTTCTGTAAAAATGAAGTGAAAAATCAGGTTTGATTATCTTTTTATATACCTAAAGTAAATAAAGTTTATCTTTGTTAAATCCAGTGTTGTCAATGCTATAAAATAAGTTTGGGAGAGAAGAATATCTGAGGAATTTACCTTTGCAGAGTTATTTTATTGTATGATAGCAGTGTCCTTGGACCCACTCTGGCAGTTCCAATTGCATCAAGTCTTTGGTAAATACATGGCAAGAGGTTTCCTCTGCCCTGTGGTATTTACACATGGAACTGAACACAAAGTGCCACAGCTGTGTGATGCTGGAAATTACTTAGCTGTCTTCCAGATGACATGTGCTCTTAAAATACTGGCTGTAATGTATTTGCCTCAGGGTTTGGGGAGATTGTTTTTTTTTAATGAGAAACATTTCTGCATGATTAATGAGGCTGCACTTCTTTCTTGCTGCCCTGTACAGGTGTTTGTTGTGTGCTTCACTGTTTTTGGGGGATTGATGGCATTTAACTACCACCGGGAGTTGCAAGCTTGGGTGGTTCCTCTGTTGCTGGTTGGATTTTTTGCCTACCTGATGTCCCACAGCCTTCTGTCTGTGTTTGAAGTGACAGCAGATGCCATGTTCCTTTGCTTTGCTATTGATATGGAAACAAATGATGGAACTGCAGAGAAGCCATACTTTGTGGATCAGGAGCTGCTGGTAAATCCCACTGATTACAGCAAAGATATTTGAGACATTCTAAGCTTTTAAGCACTTTTTGTTTCCCTAAGACCTAGTAATCTGAACTCACAACCCGTGCTATTTCCTTTCCAACACCTTAGAACAGGATGGACTCAGGGATTTCAAGTACATTAATTTATAAACTGAAGTAAATGGGTCCCTCTGACTCCTGTGTCTTAGCTATGACTTGCTGCCTTCTTTTAGATCATATTCAGTAAGTAATGGTTGACTCTCTAGACCTAATTAGATATATCTTCAATATATTGTTGGTAATTAGAAGACATAAATAAATAGACAAGCTAGCTGCAGAAATTGATCCATGGGGTGCCCTAAGATTAATGCTTATATTTCTTGCGACTGACTGTACACTGATGAGAAAAAATTAACAAGTAGCAGGTCAGGGATCCACTCCACATCCTACAGGTGCTGTAGTTCTGGACATATTTCATGCAAATCTGAGTTGCTCTGCTTCATACCTTTACAGATTCTTTTGCCAAAACATTGTCTTCTGTCTCTTGATTAAATTCTTCTGTCTCTGGACAGGTTGTTCTGCATCTTTACCCTTGTAATTGCTGTATTGTATTACCTTCAGTACTTAGCTAATGGTGATGCAGTGCTGTAACTGAAGCCTTTGAATATACATGTGTCCTCCCTTTCTAATTAAGAGAATATCTGAAGATGCAGATCTTTTTTTTCCTTTTGTGCTATTTTTGACACTTCTGCCTTTTCCTTCACAAACTACACAAGAGAAAATCTTAGCAATCCATGAAAAAAATTAACCAGCAGCCAGAGTAGCTCATATGACACAAATATTCTGGATGGATTTCTTCAGGACAATGTCAGAACTGTTTTGGAGTTTTGGTTATTATTTATTTTTTTAATGCTGCTGTTAGAGTTTCCGTAATATTCATAGAATTTTGTTGAGAACAATAACAGCACAACAAAAAGCCAGCCTAAAGATAGGCTTAACCCTTTGTACTGAAGAAAGCAGATATATATTCTTTGGCTGTGGTTCAGAATAGTACTTAAGCACATCGCCTGGCTAGGAATATAAAACTGAATGGAAAACTCTGAAGCCTTGACCTCTGTTCATCCCTCTCTGTTTTGCCAGATTCTAAAATACTTCTTAAGCCAATTTTCCTTCATGAAACAGAGGCTCTCTTTTCTCCACTTCCAAACTTTGTGGTAGTTTCTCTTTAACTCTGCTCTTAATTCTGTGTAATTAGCCATGCCCTAGAGCTGTGGGTGAAGAGAGTATTTCCCACAGGGACAAGGAGTCTTCCAAGCAGGACAGGCTCTATACCCTTCTATGGAAAAACTGTGGGCAGCACATCCAACTCCTCCTCATTGTACGATCAAGAGTAAATTTGCTAACACAGACGAGAATTTGGAGTTTCCCAACACATGAAGGCATTTGACTTGTCTGTGTTACAATCAGGTTACAAACATCCCGGGGGTGGAAGGGAGGCTCTGTGGACCTCAGGACAATATGCAGCAGTGGGTGGAGAGCTGAGGGAGGGATTTCGTACAGCTGGAAACCTCATTCCTGCAGTAGGAGTTGTAACAGAGATTTTGATTCCTCTTTCTCAGTTGCATTCATCACGTTTGCTGCCTCTGCAGTCCCTTGCAGTGTCACTCAGTGTCATCCAGCCAGGAACCAGCTAGAGTGTCTTAGCCCTGGGCTAATTATCTTCCTTCACCAGGTATTTTTATTAGCATAATGGTTTCCTTTCACAAACGGTCTCACCCTGGTTTTTGCTTGTAGACCTTTGTGAGTCAGAGTAACAAGTTAACAGAAGGGCGAAACCACAGAAACACAAGACCATTCCAGGATAATGAAGATGGGACAGAGCTCCAGCCTATGGTGAGACAGGAGCGTGGGATATGTGTTTACCTGCCAGCTAATGTGTTTGCCTTTGTGTTCCAAGAAGGGATTATCACGTAGCTCCTGAACATCTCAGAACAACCAGGATAGTGTATCCAGTATCCTGTTCTTCTATTGCTTTCCCTCCTCAGGAAACCCTCTGCTAGTGCAAAATAAATGGATCCAATAATTGTTGTCTTTTTTTTCCACATTCCCCATTGTGGCCAGCAGAAGAAGAGAAAGTTTGGACAGTGCCAGAGGGATGGGAGATAAATAATATTCAGGTAGTCTTTCACCTGCCTGCTGTATCAAAGTCAGAAGAGTGGTAGGCTGCTTAATTTCATGTTGAAGTTCCAGACCTCTAAGACCAGAGCTTAGAGTCCTCTTCTCTCCTCTTTCTCTCCTCTCCTCTTTCTCCCTATTTTATCAGTATATATTTATTTATTCTGTTTTGTGATGGGGTAACAAAGCTGACAGGCCAGAAGGGAGTGTTTCCCCACGCCCAGGCTTGGGAAAGTCCTCAGAGTCAACACTCATTCACTGACATCTGAAAAAATACTGCAAATTGCCCAACCTAGAAGCTGCCCCAGCAAGTTCACAATCAGGGTCTGATTTTCCCCAACATTGTGGGGGCCAGGCTAGGGCTGCTAGAAGAAGATTCTGCAGGAACAGCTCTTCTGGCACCCACATTTGCTGGGTACTAAAGTCCTCTGCTGTCACAGCTACTTACACAAGTGTAACCAGTGTTGGTGACTTTTCTTGATCTGCTTTCAAAAGGTACCAGGCTCTAGTGACCTCTCACACAATTCTGTGGACATTCTGCTACAGGCAGAGCACTCCTCCAGTTTATTACACAGTGAGGGATAGTACTAAATATTTTCATTGTTTGGGTCTGTTATTGCATTCTTCAGTAATTTTTTTGCCAAGCACAGAAACCAGAGGCTGGGTGGGTGTTATTCCCTGCAAGAAGATTGTGGATTTGAGATACAAAAGACCCTTAATCGTTTTCCCAGTTTACTCTTACGACATTTAAATGCAGAAACAGTGCTACACATTATTTGACTTCTTTTTTCTCTCTTTGCAGACTTGAATGTGAAGTACACCAGGAGGTGTGGAAGCAGAGCAGCAATAGCACAGTCATATCAGCAAAGGTTACCAATAGCCCAGGACAAAGTATTAGCTCCCTAAATCTGTTGTATCTTCTGCACTGGTAAAATGACACACAATCTGTTTGTATCAATAAAATATTTTGTGTGTCATCACATCTGATTTTTATTACTACATTTGTTGTGATGGTCTGAAAGTTGATAATAAACTCACTCTTTGTAAATTTCTATGTTGTCAGACTAAATTAGTAAGTCAAAAAGGTCATGGAGCTAACATGATTTTTTCAGGTTTCTCTGGAATGCTGTGCCAGTCATCCCTAGAACAGTAAATGCAGAAACATTTGTAGAGGAGGTGCTCTGAGATGACTGTGTCCTGATTCATTCTGCATATCTGAACAGCCAATTAAGGAACAGACTAAGCTCACTGATGGAAATTACCCTTGATAGAAATTCTCTGTAGTCAAGATAATTAGCAGTTATGAGGTAGGTGTCTTTCTTTCAATTATACTCTTTTGGGAATGGTTTTTACAAGTTTGTAACATAAACTGTCCAGCTACTCTCCAAAGGGCAGATGAGGAATAGTTCTTCCTTCTTTCTGCAATTGAAAAGATGAAGCAGAAAAATTTGCATCTGTATTTAGAGCTTGACAAAGTAGCAGATGACAGAGATAACAGGACAGACATGAGATAAAAATGCTATAAATAACACTTTATAGAAATGTTAGCTGTAACATGGGTGTGAAATACATCATGGAGGAAATGGAGCAACTGTCAGGGCTTCAGTCAGAAGAGGAACACAAGGGCAGACACTTTTAAAAAAATTAACTTGGTAACAGTCTGCCAGCACTTTCTTGGGAGCAATTTTAAAGCTTGTTTAAACTTTCTACCTGGATCCTGACTGTAATACACTTTGCAGGCTCCACCTTGTTCTGAGTATGGAGTAGTTTCAGATTTTACTTGGTGGCACATTTTATTCTCTTTGTTCAAATTTTATTTGAGGAGAGGTTTGTGGTGGGAAAATGATGCCAGCCAGGGATTTCAGTAAAGTATCAATATAGGAAGTGAGACATCACTGCAGGTGACTCAGAACTGTCTAAATGAATAGATTGATAAACCCTTGATTAGTCACAGCTTGGAAATGATATACAGAAAAGCTCACTGATGCCTGAATAACAAATCCATTTCATTTAAATACTGTATCCGGCCTCCTGCTGTTGAAAGGAGACTAGTTATCGAGAAATACTAAGAAATACTTGCTTTTTATCCATAATTTAATTAACTTCAGTCTACTTTAATATGAGGCACTTCAAGAAGTTGTGGAATATAGGATAAATTAGGAAAAAGGGAAAGAAATAGATTAATTACTTTCTGCCTGGCAGGATGATAATGCTGGCTGTGACTCACCACCTCTCCTTATTTAAATCTGTACCCTTGGATACTTTTTGTGCTAAGCTTGTGCATGCTGTGGGAACTTCTGAAAAGTCCTGAAAAAGCAATAGCTCTCTGACCCTGAGAAGTGTGCAGATATGGTACTTACAAAGGGGCAAAACTTTTCCTCTGCCATGGGTTTGACAAAATTGCTTCCAAGAAGCAGTGTCTTCACAATGTAAACATGATGTTTACCAATTTACAAAGCATAAGAGGTCTGCTTTGAAGTTAAAAAAACCCCAGTTCTTAGTTCTTCATTCAGGGTTTTTTTCCTGTTTGCATTTGGTACTCACACTGCAAGTTTTGGCCTTTGACTCAGGAACTCTGGTGGAAAAAAAGGGAGGGAAATTTTTATCTAAGTATGTCCTTGTTTTCAGAAAATCCCTGGATGACCTTCAGAGGTCCCTTCCCACTCAACAACTCTGTGGTTCTACTCATTGCAATTATGATGCAGGGTCATTGCCTTCACTGCACTCCAGAGTGGAGAAAGGATTCATACATTTCCTACAAATTCTGGGTTAACTTTTAAAGAAGGAAGGTACTGAAAAAATACCAGTTAAGCTGTATTTGAGTGTATGCTGTTTAAGGAATACTGTATTGTCATTAGTCCAGAAATTACATTATAAAATAAGTTTTGAGAACTGTGTACATTTTTAGAGAATACTTCCAAATATATAGCTTTTAATTACATTTGTACAGAAAGCATAGCTTTATAGCTTTCACTTACAACTCAAGACCTCCCAGTCTTACATACATTGCTCTAGCAATTGTGTCAACCATCTCCAGCTGTAGCATTGCTCTGTGGCAGGAGCCTCCACCTGAGTGAGAGGGATAAGGCACTCCTGGAGAAGCTGATGCTATTTAGTGCTTGCTTGGCAGGGCTGCCTTCCCCTGCAGGGTCCTGCAGTCAGGAGCTGTGAAGGAGGCTGCAGGGAGGCACAGCTCCTGGGAATACAGTTCCTGCTGCTTCTGGGGCTGGGCTAAGCCATTTCCAATAATCTGACATCTGCCCTGCAATGCAGCCCCGTAAGCGTGGACTCATCTTTCCTGCAGCTATGGAAGATTAGATCCAGCAGAATGAAAGGTACTTTTATAACTATGTTCCTTAAAAATAGGAGACAGGGACTAGTGGTGTCTGCTAACCAGAACATGGCCAAGTGTTGTAGCCTATTGTTTTAAGCAAAGCAGCTTGATTTTGGTCTTGCTCAGTGTCTACTTCAAACTCTGAATTCGGTTGTGATTCCATTGGATCTCTCTGTGGATGAAACATGCACACCAACAACAGCATGTGTGTTGTTTGTTTCTTCTGTTTAAGTACATAAGGGACAAGTAGTTTAAAGTCTAAGATTTGGCTTCAGAAGAAAGGAGGGCATGGTCAGGCTTTGAAAAAGATTGCTTTTACCCAAACTATATACAGAACAGCTTTTGCTGTTGAATGTAGAACTGCTTTTCAGCATTCAATACAACAGTTCTAAATAATTAAGAACTACCATTTTGAAGGGGGAGAATCATTCAGGAAGAGCAGGTCTTAACAGATCTGTTGCTAATAATTCTCTTGCCTCAGATGCAGGGCTTGGACCAGTGACCTCTAGAGAGCCTTTCTAATTTAAATTCTGTAAAATAAATAAGCTTAAGACTTATGCAACAAATAGGTCAGCTGAAAGTCAGATCACCACATCACATTCAAAGATGACAGAAACTAATGGAGCATGCACAAACAATTTCCAGTCTTGAGGAAAAAATCCTTCATAAATCCAGAACTTGCAAATGTAAAACATTTAATACGCAAATGTAGTCCTTTAAAACTGCAGTGAACACTTTTAAGATAACCTTGAATTATGTTACAGAAGTTACAAACTGCAACATTGGCCCCTATTGACACATGCTCTTTTTCTTCCTTTTTAAAAGTGCCAGTAAGTTAGTGTAGCTTCTCTGCACTCCATGCTGAGGAAGAAAGCATCCTCCATTTAGGAATAAAGCTCTGCTATCAGTAACTGAGTACCTGGGATTGCAGGTACTCAGCAGGCACGGGCTGTGTGTGTCTTTACATAATCTAAAGCAACAGTGTTTTGCATTCTCCAAGTGATGGCATAAAGGCAACAGGCTGAAGCAGAGGCAACAATAAATCTGTGTGATCCTTGTTTCCCTTGAGAAAACGGCAGGGATTTAGTGAACAGCTAAGGATCTCTGCTCATAACCTCAGTCATGAAGAGGGGAAGTGAACCCAGCTGTGAAGGACCTACATTCCTCTCCTATTAAGTCAGTGACACTCATTCCTGAGAGATTTTTACAAGATAGTTAGATTAAATCCCATGGAAAAAAATGAACCCAAACTGCAACAGAACGGAGTTCTACATTGTCCTTAAAATAGGCAAAGGTGATGCTTATCTGGGAATAATGCTTATGACATCTAATCTCTAAGACTGGTAGAGTAACAAATGAGACAAGATCCTCTACATACCTTTAAGAAAAAAATATTTATTTATAAAAATACAATGGGATCAGTTTCAGAAGTGTGGCAATAAATACAGTTCAAGGAAGAAAAAAGCATTTCTACATGGATATATTATGGCACAATAAAAGGCAAATGCACCATCAATCATGGAACTTCTGTTGGCTCAAGACTTTGTACAAGCTCCCTTTTTAGTAAGACAACTATTTCTAAGTTTGGTCAGTGTTGATAATGGAATGAATACACAATCACGAATGCACACTTATGTCTAAATGCAGGACTTAACATTAGCAAACAATACCTTAAAACATAGCAATGATATTAAATCACTAATGAGATATCTTAAATTTAATTGGCAAAGACCACATGTAACTTGAAGCATGAGATTCTTTTATCTCCTCCGGAGAAAAGCTGTAAATATGTAAAATGAAGGCTTAATTTGGTATGTAAAAACCGACTTAGTAGAGATTGTGAGAATGCATAGCTCCTTACGAAACAACCTGGCTGTATCAGAGCACTCCCCCTTTCACAGTATTCCTTTTACTTCATATGCAGTTATTGTTTATGCTGTAGACTACAACTGTTACAGCACTAAAGGCAACTAGACAGGGAAAGGGCAGAGAAAGGAGAAAGGAATGTATGTAAGGCAGTATTTCTTTAGGTACATTAAGCGTAGTGTGTAGGAAAGACAGGTAACAATTCCACAAGGCTAGTTTCGTTCTTACTGAATAAAATAATCAACTAATACTGAACTTTTGATGCAAAGCTAGTAATCAATGCCCTGGTCACTGTACTGGCCATGGTAATCTCTCTGATAGTCATCTTGGTACTCCCCGTGGTAGTCATCCGGGTACTCTGCCTGGTAATCGCTGTCGCTGATTTCCGACCCGTTCGTCCCTGTCCCTTGGCTGCCGTTGTGGATGACAGGTTCTGTGGGTGCAGCACAGTACTTGGGGTCGTACACTTGCCGTCCAAGCCCATACACACTCATTCCCTTCTGTGAAGCCACTTTGTTGGTACCCATTTGTAACGAAATAGTTGAGTTATCCACAGGCTGTAATATGTGCTTCTGATCATAGATGTCTCTCCTGGTACCTGGGGCCAGCATACCAGCCTAATAAAACAGGATTGTAGAGGATCAGTAAGAAGGTCAAGAGCTGGGATTACTAGATTCATGATTTCAACTAGTATGCCTCATTGAAAGTGCTGAAAAGTAGGAATTAAAATACAACAAAACACAGCGCAGTAACACCTGTTCACTAGTAGGTGAGTCACAGAAGCAAGTCCTTGCAGAAAGGTCCAGTTTATGTTCCTCCTTGGAAAGAATATACTAAGCATTTTGATTAAGGTACTGCCAGTAAGCAATTTCTTTTTTGCCTCTGTCTAGTTAATACTTATAATGAAGTTACTGTTTTCTCCTGGTGTAACACTGCCAGCAGGAAATTCTAGAAGCAGTGGGATGTTTTTATCCCTTAAGACACTCAGCACAGAACACACTGGTTAAGATAAGAGATTCAAGTCCCTCAATTACTGCATAAGAGCACAGCTGAACTGTACCCACGCACTGCTGCCTGTTAAACTCTGCCATTGGGCAGCACTCCAGGCTGTCCCATCCCACTGGGCTGAGAGCTGTGTCCCTCCCTGTGTCCCTCCTGCACATCACACACAGGCCTGCTTACCTGACTGGCTCCTTTGTTAGTGCCCATCTGTAGGCTAATCGTTGTCTGGTCAAATGGCTTATCAGTTTGCATTTTTGGATCATAGAGGTGTCTTCTAGTTCCATAAGCAGTCATGCCTGCCTGACTGGCACACTTGTTGGTGCCCATCTTTATTGGGGGAGGGAAGAAGTGGACAGAAGAAATTATTTTTATTTGTACATTAAGCATAGTCTAAGGAAAAGAATATGGTTGGTAACTGTGATGGCTGACAAAAAAAGTCATTTCAGTGCTTGCTTTCCTCATGTAGTTTGATCACTACCTGTAATATATTACCCTTTCTCCTTTCAAAAGTTTCAAAGGGAAAAATAAAGGCAACTGTCATCCTAAGGCCCAACTGCATTGCAATTGGAATGGATGTATGCCTCAAAATGTAAAAAGTACCTTTTATCTTGGACAGTAATGATTCATTTACACTACCACAATTTTTCTACCACAGGAATTTTAAGATTTTTACTTTGGCTTTTATGATTACTAAGAAAAGAGGAAAGAAAAAACAAGTTTCATACAAAGAACTTTAACTATCCAAAGACTCCTACTTCAAAACCACCTTAAAAGACAGAGATGATGCTGCTAATATTAGCTGTTCCTTTCCTCCTTATCACTCTCACAGCAGATTTAAAACAAACAAACCAACCTTCCAGGCAGTGACTTGATCTTATAGAGCCAATCAACTGCTTACAAGAATTAAAACCTCATTCCTCCTTCCATGATAAGAATATATTGTTATTCTGTACCTGGTTTTGCATAAACAATGTCCCAGTTAATCAAAGCAAGAAAGTTGTTCTCAAATGTAACAAATTACTGCAAACTTGAATTTCATACTTACCTGCAGGCCAATTACACTTTGACCAGCTTTTAGTTTTCCTGCATCAAAACTTCGTGCTTGTTTCTCTGCATATTTGACACCAATATCAATTGTAGTATGAAAACCTTTAGTTTTTGCCTATTTTGGGAGAGGGAAAATAGAATATTCAGTGTTTGAAATGTATGTTCTGTCTCCAGTCTCTAAGCCTGGGCTCCACAAGCAGGTCTGTCTCCATGAGACTGTGTCAGGGCTCAGAGAAGGTACCAGTTCCCCACACCATTTGAAGGTGGCACTCCAAAGCTACCTGAGTCAAAAGGACATTCTGCAGGGATTAGTGCTCTCCTGTGAGCCTGCCCTGTTCTGTGTATGCACATGGAAGCAGTCAGGAACCCCCACTCTGACCTCTAAGCCCTCCCTGGGGCATGTGGGAGCACACAGCTCTCTGAAGTGCACCCTCTGCACTTCAGACTCTCAGCACTGTCTGTCCTCTCCTGACAGGCTGGATGCTGCTTTCTGTATTTACATGGGTTGTAGGTGCATCTGAACTGGCATGTGGATTTGGGCCAGCTCCAGAGGCATAAATACTTACCAGACCTGCCAGTGCCACTAGAGTAGTCTGTACTTGAGTCATATTTCCGTTCTCAAAAAGATCATTTGCTTCAAAAATGTCATGTGGCTTCATACCATAGACTTGGATGGCCTTGATAAAATTCCCAATGTTCTCCAGCTAAATAGAAACAAAAAAGCCAGTTTTCTACAGTGTTTCAGATCAGAAATTAAGTCATTTTAAAGCCTTCTGGCATTGGTTGGTAGGTTTGTTTGCTTGTTTTACTCAAGTTCTTTGCCTTGTGCAAACTGAACGAAACAGTTGGCATGGTTAAGAGTGACTGGTGAGAAGTTTTTGTTAGTTTTAATACTGATTTCAGAAATCAGACTGAGGTCATCCAGCCTGGCATACTTCCATCAGTGAGTACCATATACTTTGTTAGAGTGGGCTTTGATAAGACTTGTCTCAACTGTCCCTTCCAAGAGAAATTCTAATCTAAAACCTGCTTCAAAATTAGAAAATCTGACACAGTATCCATGCTATTTGACTTCAGCAACTGATAATTTTGAATAAAATAAAACTGTAACTATGTGGATGAGATCCTTGTATGGACTGAAGGCATTATCTTGCTCACCTCCTGGGACAAACAAGCCTTGGGACTTATTAGCACTTTTTAGCACTATGTGCTGTAGAAATTGGAAAGCAATGTAGAACACAAAGAGTAAGGACTGAATCTCTTCTTCCCTTCTGAAGTCTTAAGAGGTATTAAAACTTTAAAAACAAAAATCCTCACCCATATTTAGAAGTGTTCAATGCCAAGAAAACAAGGAGGCTGATGTAACAGTATTAGGCTAGACCCATTAACAGCAAAGGCAGCAACTCTAGGGAGCAATGCTTGTTCCAGACACCTTTTCAGGAGGATGCTTCATACAGAGATGTATAGGTACAGGCAGGCTGTTGACCTAATACCTTGCAGCACTGCCTGGATGGAAAACACAGTTGTGATTCAATAAAAAGATTTTTTTTTTTTTTTTTACTGGGCAAAGGCTTTGCTATAGGGCTCTAGATTGTTCTTCCATCTGACACTTCCTGAACAGCTAAAGCACTGCTATTAAATACAGGTGCTCAACTGGCATTGATGAACCACCTCAGCTGTAGCTGCCTTCTGTTAAACACTGTTCATGTCTGCAGCATCCTCAGCTCTTGGATATGTAGCATATCTAACTTGGTGCTACTAGGATTTAAGATGTACAACTTTCACAGCAAATTTGTTAATACAGACAAAAGTACTGTTTGGGGTTCAGGGGGTTAAAGGTGTAGTTCTGAGGTTGTTTTGTTTGTTTTACCTGGTGCCAATTTAGTTTTGATTGATTAATTTTCTTCACTGATCCTGGCTGCAGCTTATTTATAAGCCTGGGGAGGTGAAAAAGAGGGAAATGCTTAAACAATAAATCTCATCCTTATACCATCCGTGCAGGCATTATATAATACTTTCACTCATTCTTTATTAGTTGCATTAGTTTCATCAAAATGGTTAATTTCTTGGTTCATACAGTGGACTAGCTCAGTTCTCAGCTCTCACAACTCTAACAGACTGTAAGAGTTTTTGTGTGCCATTTGATTACTATAGAAATGAGCTACACCATTAAATTTAGAAATACTTAGAAATCTTAGCTGAAATATAAAGGAGATTTAAGTGTTCATTTTTCCAACAGTTTCCAAGAAGTTGTCTCCCACCCTACAGTCAGCTATCTTTGACTGTAATTGTTGACATATTTTCAAGGGGAATCTTCAGAAAGTCCCTTCTAAGTTCCTTTAAAGTAGACAACTCCTAAAAATAAGGTTACTTAATAAATGCTTACTCGCATAAGATAATGCCATCTTTTAATCCCAGTTGGAAGTTTGCACCAATACTCAGCCCTGTCACCTCTTCTATCCAGTTACGCAGATCTTCTTCTATCTGGGGGTCATATTTCAGGGCAATCTGTAACACAAGCAGTCATAAAGTTACTTCAGGAGAGAAATCTCCAACTCTTCCCCACCCCAACTCCATTTCACAGTATGCTGTAGCTGTCATCCAGTAATTTTATTGCTGGATTTTTAATCTGTATTTTATAAATCAGAGTACAGATGTAAGTACTTTATCCCTTTAACTATAATTTTCATGGCTTTACTAAAGGTCTGTTTGGAAAAAGCACTTTTAAGCATGTTGCAGTTTTTCTTTGAGTAAGAATTCCTGGAGCTCCTAGAAAAGTCTTTTGACAGCTACAGAGGAATGATTTTTGAAAAAATACAGGAGTCAAGTTATACTTTGGCAGGAAGTAAGGAAGGGAAATGGTATATTCTGAATTGCCATGCCACCAGTACTACTGCTCACGTGTAAATTTCTACATGAGAAATCTTAATATAATAGATTTGAAGTTATTCAGCTGAAGATGATAGTGGGTTTGCTTTTATAGCTAGTTTATGATTAATAGAGATGACCTAGTAAGTTTTTTCCTTGTTGCTACAACATTAAGTTATCTCGCTGGGGATTCTGGGGGCTGGTCTGTGTCTGGTTTATCGTTAACCTTTAGTATCCCTGCAATTTCTCTTCTCTTTGACCTTCCTGGAAGACCCTTCTGGAATAAATTGTGATCTCATATTTTAATTGCAAAGGAAGAAAACCTGCAAAAATCTTTGAAGTTTAAGGCATCAAGAAGAGGCCTAGAGTTGTTAGAAAGATTACTTAAAAATTCATTTTCCAGATGTTCAGACTTCCCTACTCTGCGTGTAAGTTTATGGTTCGGTCACTAGAAATCAATCCATGTGAAAGGAATGCTTCAAGCAGTGAACTTCAACACCACCAGCTGCCAACAGCATCCGTGTTCTTTCACTCTGCCCTTTGTTCCCCTCCCCTGAAAGCACCACAAAGCAGCTCCCACTTCCTTCAGGCTAAACCTGTCACCCTTGCAATCCTTTTCAATATTGGCAAGTTAGACAAAATGGATTCTATCCCTGAAATCATCCCTACGTTTTCTGCAAACAAAGTTATCTGAGCACCAGATTGTGTGAGATAAATAACCTGCAGTGGTGCAGAGGCTGGCAGTACTTCCAGCTTCATTAGCTGTCCTGCATGGGTCAGTGAGCAGGGTGGGAAGGGAGGGAGCCACTGTGAGAAACCTGACAGACAAGCACACAGTGTACCTGCACTATTTCTAACGTGCAGAAAGGCAGCTCAGCTACACCAGTTGCTTACAAACAAGAAACTCATGGACAGCCATTCACATTAGAGCAAAATGTACATCTGAGATTTTTTACATATAGTTTTAAGACTTCAGCCAAGAAAGGCCAGCTATTAGCAGCTATATATATACTGAAGATTATAATTCCAACGTATCTGAATGACTTGGATAGAGGCAATTGCTACATTTTGGCTAGCATTAATAATCCCTGGCTCCAAACTGACCAAACTACAATTTACAGTACTCTGTTCCCTATTTTTCTTCTAAGGGGAATGGAAAATTCTTGTATCTCTGGCTTTACTTCAAACCCTTGTCTGAGTAATACTTATTTTCCTTAGACTATTTGTTAGAGTAGTGCAATGGTGTCTTAGTTACAGATCAGGATAATGGACTAACCCATTCCTACATTCAGATCTTGACTGAGGTAAGAAATTCTGTGCAGCATTCTGTACAAGACGACAAGGAAAATGTCATTACTTTATTTTTTAATCACACCTTTTGGATATTAGCTAAGATGAGATGCAGACTAGAAAAGCTAACTGAGGATCACAGCTTGAAAGGACATGGCTGTGGTCTCGTCTCGAGGGTGGCAGGCAGTCCCCCTTCAATCCCTTTAGTTTAGCACAGCAGCAGCACAACCACGTTTATTTCCAGTGATGGTCATAACAGCAAGGGTTGGGAAACATCTTGAGAATGGTGCATATGAAGAAGTCAACTGTCATCTTTCTCCTTCCTAACCTGGTGATTAGCTTACAAATGACTTTTCAGGATATTTTTATTTCCCATGGAAGCAAAGCTTATGTGATCACAGCCTTAATTTTTCTCCCCACTAACATCTGGCAGAACCCAAATAGCTCACTCAACATGATAGAAAAGAAGCAGTCTTGGACAGAATTGAGCGAGTTACATGTTGTGTGAAAATAAATATATGTGCAAGGGAGAAGGATACCAAAACTTCTTCCCCAAAAGGCTGAATTGTAGCATCGGACTCTTCTTGCACATTAGAGAACCTGTTAAAATCTTGCAGAAGTCACCTCACCCACAAAACCTTAAGTTATGTGTACAGGCAAGACAGTGTATAATTTATTTCTGTACCCCAATTCAAGTGAAAAAACAGGGTTTATAGAAAGGCCAGAACTTTCTATTCTGATGCTCCAGTTGGAAGACAGCAGATAATTTGGGCTGGTCATTCATATGCTGACAGCTCATACTGTGATAAAATCACCATTCCAGCATGTGGGTACAAAGTGGGGCGTGAGCTAATGTCCCCCACAATTCTTTAGTTACAGACATAATGAACATTGTGCTTTCCGAAAATTTAGGCAGTTTCAGTGTAGCTTAAAGACAGTGTTAGCAATCCTGCAGTTGAAATCATCTGGAATAGAAATGGACTTGTGTTTCTACCACTTTTTGTGATCACACCACCAAGAGACACAGTTTAATCTTTTCCCTCCCAATAGTAAAAAAAAAAAGTAAATATGGAAGCCAGTAAGAGTGAGAACCCTAAAGACTTCTGCAAGTGTGACTATCTTAATCTTTCTTGGCAGGCAAAGAAGAAAAAGTCAGAAATTTTCCTCATTTAATAATAAGTGCATTCCATATGTGAGATTACAACTGAAGTGAATATTAAATTGCTGACCCCACTGCTTGGGGACCTTAGAAGTAATCAGGTGGAATTTTATCACTTCTGAAGGATATTTACTTTATGTTGGAGTATTTTACCATGTTTCAAATCTTGAGCTTTTCAAGAGGTTTTAAATTGCCTTGGGGTATCACTACAGTGGTTATCTAGAGACAGGAAGTAAAAAACACTTATACACATGAGGAGAGTTCTTAATGCCACTAAAAGCTTTATTTTTGTTCTGATTTTTGAGCTGGTGGGAAACTAAGTTACAAAAAGTAAAAATTGGTGCTAATTTCTCTGCAAATAATATTCAATCTACCTGAAAACCTAGAGATGTGGAATCTTTCAAATCAGGCTTTAAACATGTGAGAAAGGATTAAACAGGGAGAATGACAGGTCAGATACTACCAGAAATAAGGCATTATGCTTATTCTGAATTCTCAGCTCTTCTATTCCCAATGGCACAACCAGAGGTTATGTAATGCTCTTACTGAATATTTCATATTTTCCACATGTGGATATCAGAGATGTTCCAGTTTTCCTTTGATTGCTATCTATGAGGTGAAGCCAGAGGCTTTGATACGAATGTAAAAAAATTGTCTTTTTCCATTACAACTAATCAAAAATATGCCAACATTTGATCCTTTATAAATACTGAACCTTCATGGAAGATATTTAAGTCATACAAGTCTACAGCAAAAGAAAATACTGCCTACTGAAGATGAAAGCAGTAGCTAAGCAGCTTCATTCACAGTATCGTCAGTGCCACAAAAAAACCCTACAGTTCCAGAATACTGTAAAAATGATTCAATTGTAGCAATGGATATAAGATTTTGCAGAAGTTTAATACAAGATAGCAGGAAGCCAACTGTTCATTTCTTTCTTCTGACAAATGTCAAAAGATACATAAAGTTGTTGATGTTGCGTTTTCTATTAATGCTTCAGAGATACAGGTTTAACAGAAACATCTTTGGAAGGAAACTAATGTTTATAGAAGTGGTCAAAATTATGGGTGACCCAAGGTTGTGGCAGGAAAAGCCTGGGTGTTCCCTGCCTATGACAAACTGATACACATGTGTTTGTGCCAGTGTATGCTTCAGGCTGGAATCCTTGTGTTCAATTTGATTCCTCTGGCAACTTCACACCTGATCCTCACACCTACTTCTGTTCAGGTAGGACTTTTCTCCTTGGGAGATCTTAGAGTGTAAAAACCCTCCCTCCATGTGCAGGACAGAGACAGTAACAATCATCACTGTTTTTATCAAGCTCATGAATTCCTGGAAGCTAGCAAACTTCTGCTGGCCAACTTGAGCGATCTGTCTGTGTCCCTTGAAGTTACTCAGTGTGCCTGCAGCATGTTTAGTTTGAGTGATGATGTTAACCAGTACTTCACACCATAACTGATATCATATGGACTTTGAGCTGTCCTTTTATGCTAATCTTTTCCAAATTACACAGTACACACTGTACACTAAGGGCTCCGTGTATGCCAGATCTCCAGTTTGAGTTCAGCTGGCTGCATTGCTGCTACTCTGGAAAATTACTGTAACTGCATCTCAAGGAAGAGTTTAAGCACACTGCACTACTTTTTACACTGGGACTAGCAAACACAAATCTTACTAAGCTAAAAAGCAGGTATAAAAGATAAAACTTGAAGTTAAACATCATGTCATAACAGCTTGCACTTCTTAGTTCTGATGAAATTTCTGATTAAAGCTGCAGGCTTCCTGCCCTTCTGAGCAGGAGTCAAAGGTTTCATGTGCAGCACACTAAATTTAAAGTACTAGTAAGCATTTCAAAAAACTCCTCTCTAGTCATAAGTTTCAACCAAAAAAGCATGTGCTTGTCAAAGTACATCAACAACTCTATTATAGGAACTGTGTTTGTCAACAAAACTTTAAATGTATATACATATAAAACTGCAGCGAAGTCAGTTGAACATTTTGGATTTCCAAGGTAAATAAAGTACAGGGCCATGTACAGCAAGAGAAATAACCAGGACTTCACTCCAAGATAAGGTGGCATAGGAAGAGGTTACATAAATGCTTTTCACTAAATTGGACCGAAAAATAGATAGAGGCATAAGATTTGGATTTTAATGTTCTTCATAGGGAGAAATTTGATATGGCCCATATTCTTGCTTAGAGTAACACAAAGTTACTAACTTTTCAATTAAAAAACAAGATTGAGCAGGGAAAGCTTACTGAATTTTTAGTAAGTATAGGAGCATATTCATCTTGTACAGAATTTAATCCATGTTTAGCCAGGTGTTTTAATACTAATTTTACTTTTACACATTTAGATAATAAACTACTGAAAGCAAATATAAACAACAAATTAGAAACTCCAGGTTTTAAGACCTAAGCCTGTACAGTTTCAACTTTAAGTAGCAATTTGTTCCTGTATCAACTTTTCAATCTTTATTAATTCAGAACTGTCTGAGTGAAATTGAATTGCTGTGGTTTCAGTGTTGCCTTTGCAAACATCCTTTGCATTGAAATAAGCACTACCTTCAGCAGTGATTTGTCCTGCTGAGGCCAAAAATACCAATGCTCATACCTCTTTTTCATTTGCTTGGTACTAGTTTGTGATGAAGTATTTTTCCTCCCCCTTTTAAGCGTTTATGATGGCATGGGGAAAGATGAAAGCAAATTCTCTCCTGGTATCAAGGCAGAGGAGGCTCTTGACAGCCCTTACTGCTCAGAAGTGGGAGTCAGGCAGACCACAGCCAGTCCCAAATTGTCATCCAGAATTCCTGTTCATCACCTGCTGTTCTAGAACATGCTTCTGAATCGCCTGTCTAAAATTTACACAGGCAAATACCTGGGAGAAGAAAAGTGTTAAGAGCTTAGTGGCTATGTGAATAACCAAGAAAAAGGCACAAAGAGTAAATTCTTCCCATTAGAGGGACAAGGATTTTTAAAAAAATTTTAATGATACAAGCAAGCTAGAACTTTCTGGTTAAAATTCTATGGTGCAAACAGATTACATATCTAATCTTCAGCTTCAGAGGTGACACAGTGGCAAGGACAATCACTGATTATTTAGTCATAGTGTAAATAAAGAGCAGCACATTCTGTAAGTTGGGACAGGGAACCCATGACTGGAAAAATATAAAGTTTTGGTTTTTACTGAAAGTGGGTAAGAAGATGAAGTGACAGGGTACCAAGGCGATTGTCAAGGAAAGCTTGCCATTTGAAGTACCAACCCAATGAGCACTCATCATAACGACAAATTTAAATTTCCTGTTAATTTCACACATGTGGACCTGGATTGTGTGCAAAAGCAAAATGTGATAGGAGGCACATTTGTGCCCAAGAACCCCAAATGTAACAGGAATGTGACAATGCAGACGAAAGCCAAAGATGAAAGTACTTTAAAAACTCAAAGCCAGCACTCACTATGCCCTGGTATTTGAAGATGCATTTTTTTCTGTCATTATGGACTGTTGTACAGAAAGGCAGAGAACACTGCATTACCAATGGAAGATCTCACTACATCCCAAAATGCTACTTAGGATAAAAATTTTACAGCTGTATCCATTTTGCTTAATATTCAACCTTTTTTTTTTTTTTTATGTGTAGTGTAACTGATACCCTGCCAACATCTCACTGTTTTCTCTGTAAATCAAAATTTAGACTACAATCTTAAAAGAAGAGATGGATGAGCATTAATCCAAAATTCCTGGCACTATTCCCATAGACACCAGTTTAAACTCTGTGAAGTGAGAACAAACCATGCCTCAAAGTTTCCAAGTCATCTTACAAGTACAGATACCTGCAGTCATGCATGGTGCTTGCTGCCAGATCAGCTGGCTGGAAGAACTGAGTGTTCTATTCCCTGGCTGTCCAGCAGGATTTTATGACATTTTGCAATTTTTTTTTTTTTTTTGCATTTTTGCAGTGCTACCATCTCTTCCCCCAAAGTGCACCAACAACTCAGACACAGGCCTGCTCTTGGACTGAATGCTGCTTCCCTCTTGTACCCAGCAGGTCCTGCTACACCCTCACTTCCTCTAACATGTTCTCAGTTTTTCTTGCAATTTTGCTCTCATCATGTTTTGCCAAAATCAAATTTTCTGGCTTGTAACTCCAATTCTCCTTAGCCATCAGCTTCCACTGTCAACTGTAACACCTTCAGGTCATGCCACCATACTTTATACTCCTTGGTATGGAGTTCCTTTTCTCTGTTTATTTAGTCTGTATATTGCTGAACTATTTATATTCCTCCAGAGAACATGGTTCCAGTAGTATCCACTATCTATTATTTTAAACCACTGCTGATTTTTCCTTCAAAAATCCACAAGGATATGAAATTTGTTCTCAGCTAAGACACGGCTGATCCAACCCAATGGACAAAAGTCTGTTGGTCCCTGGTGGGAAGGGAATTCTCCTTGCTTGGAAACCCAGCCCCAGCATGACTGGTATGACACAGCAAATCTGGACAGGCTCTGACATCACGAGCAGTAATGTCTCCTGAGACAACACACTGAGTGCTGCATGGAAAATCCTGGTAACCTGACAGACCTCAGTGATGCCTAGTTTATGTTCTTTTGTGGGGGAAAGGAAAAAATCATAGAGAACAATCTGGTGCATAAACAGAAAAAAAATTCCAAAGCATCAGTAACCCAGGAAGCATCTCTTGGGACTGTTACTGTATTTCTGGTGGAGTTCTCAAACTACTACTACTCTGAGTAGTTCTCAAAGCCTAGAAGGAGCCTGCAAACATAAACAGTAACATCAGTGATCATTCAATCTTTTTCAGAACACTTTTCTAATCTATTGCTACTACAGAAGCCCAGGAAATTAGACATTCTTTTAAGTTGATTCCCTTTTCTCCCCAACAGAATGGCTTTCAAATATGTAATTTTACAAGCAAACTGTATTGTGACTCGGTAGCCCTTCCCCAAGGCCCAACTTTGTTGACAGGTCTTTCAAATTTTCCTCCCAAACAGGACTGCAGAGTCTGATTATTTCACCAAATTTTCCTCCCAAACAGGACTGCAGAGTCTGATTATTTCATTCTCTCTCCACACCTTTTTTCTTCTCTGCAAATCCTCTTCACTTACCCAAATCAGAGTAATTATGTTCTACAGCAGCAAGCAGGTAACTGGTAACTCAAACATACCTCCCACAAAACTTGGCTAAAGAAAGCTAAGTCTGTCACTTCAAGTGTTGCTTTAAAAGTTACTCAAAATGCACATTCCTTCTGCCTCTCCAGCGAAGAGGCAGTCCATGCTGCATTTTCTCAGTACTTTTTCCAAAGGCAAACCTCAAGACTCTCCTCTCACCACCCAGTAAGCTCAGGTACTCGATTCCTTGCTGCTGGCACAGCTGTGACAGGGACGTGCACAGATGACAGGGCAGCTGCTGAGGTACCAGCATTTCCAGTGAACTGGGCTCAGGGCTTTCACTCGGCTGCCTGTGAACCTGCACTGATTTAACTCCTTTAACTCACATTAGCTGAACAGGCTCACTGCGGTGTCTGTGATAGGTATTCATAAAGAAAACACTGATTCCTCTCATTCTTACCATCCTTGTACACAATAATTCAATCTGGCTTTTATTTTTGTAATTTAGGTGGAAGACATGATTTCTTGAGAACTTCTTTAGCTGCTTCAGCTACTAAGAGCTGCCTAGATTTATCTTTCATAAAGGTAATAGATCAAAGTCTTTCAATTAATGCATAGCATGTTTTTCTGGTTGAGGTAATTCTCCCCATTGGTAGTCTTCTTAGCAGAAGCACAAATAATGCAGATTTCACACCCTAAGCTTTAGAAGACCTTGTCTATCAACAGCTTCATACTCTTGTTTTGCTTTACTGCCAGCAAAAATATTACAAGAATGAACTTAGCAAAAAGAATGAAAGACAATGATAATCTGCTGCTCTGGCCCTTTACCTCACCTCCTCTCCTGGGTATATCTCTGACCAATTAAAGTTCAGTAGGTGATGCACAAGGTTGATTATAATCCAGGAAACATTTAAAAATATTTTGGATTTGGCCACCCAGACAAGTTGTGCTTTAACCACACAAAAAGTGTTATAACTATATATTTTTTTAAAGGTTAATGACCATAACACATTAGAAAATGTTTCTTTAATTTTCTAATAATATACATCTTAAGAAGAATTTCTAAGAAAAGTAAAAGTGAAAAAAATTACGATTACATGAACGTGTAGCTCAACCTTTTATGTAATGTAGTTTTAGTAATGTACAAATCAAGCCATACGCCTGTTATGCTGGAGTTTATGAGTAAAGAAGTACAAGAGAGAAAGCAGAAAAGACAGTCAAACTCCAAAGTAACAGACTGATTCAATACCCTGTAGAAACTTTTAAAACACTATTTTACAGCAATTCAACACAAGCAGAAAGAGCAGCTGGCACTGCTGGGGGTGGGTAGGAGATGCACCTACACACTGCATCCCAAACTCAGGATGCCAAGTTGTGGTGTCACTGTGCTGCACTCCTGAATTGAGAGTAGGTTTGAAATATCCACCCAGAAGAATGTGTGGGCAAGGCTGAGCTGCAAATGACTGTGAGAGGTCTCAATCCTCAATGATTTAAGGTTCCATTATTGTTCTGCAGAACAAAATGCTCAGGTGCACTGACTGAACTTTAACTTTGTTAGTTATATTTTGTTCCAATTCTGTTCCATCCATTCAAAGACCAGTGCTTTATTGCTCATGTTTAATCTCACAATTGTTGTTTACTTTTTTATTAAAACCAGCTAGGTTCTTTCAAATAGAAGTAGCTTTCCATATCAAAGACATTTTCATACCATCATTTATTAATGATAAAGGCTGTCATCAAGACAGACCATAGTAAAAAGGCATTAGTCTTAATTTTCTTCAAAAATTACTTGTACTTTTTATTTGTATAGGACATGATTAATACAACAGCATCAGCAAGGTAAGGGAACAGCTTCTTGCAAAATTAAGCAAAGAGCATTTAGTCTTAGCACACCAGATACATGCCTGAACTACACATGCTTCACTGACCTAACACAGTGTTGACTTGCACTTATGATATATAATGGAACTTCTAATTGATCCCCCACAGTGTTATGAAGTGAACCAAGGCAGTGGCAGCTCAGGCTGGTCACACAGTAGGAATCTCAAGAGCAGCTGCAGTACAGGTCCTGCTCCAGCACATCCTTCTGCTCAGTATGTACTGGCCTGAGCTCTGACTTGTGTTCTGCCCATGCTCAACACAGAAGGGAAATACTCTGCTGGGGTCCATGTCAGCAGCAAGGCAGGAGCTGCTTCTCACCATGAACATTTAACTATAACCAAATCCCTTCCAAAATGCATGTGGATTTGATGCCTTACCTTTTCCTGTGAAGGCTTCTAGTATATAGCCAACTGATTAGGGACAACAGAAAAATACTTTTAAATTAAATTATTCTTATTCAAGCAAAACCAGGGATACTAAGGTAATGCTGTCTATAAATAAGAGACTGTAGCAGTGGAAATATCTGCAGGAAAGCAATATAATGGCAGAGCTTTCTTAGCAGGAAAGCAAAGTACAGCTTTTGCAATAGTAATGTCCTGTTTTATCCTTGGGAAGAGCCATGGTAAAAACATGCAAACAGGGCAAGATTTGCTGAGAATCCATCTATAATTCAGACAGCTATGATTTTCAGTAGATCAGATTCCATCTTCATGCAAGCATTTCGGAATAGCAAGAAAGTGCAGAAATATTTAAGCAAATAATTGGTGTTCAGGTCCTGTGTGTATGCACAAGCCATATACTGATTCACTTCTCTGTACCCTTAAGGATTACTCAGTTACCAAAAGGTTGTCTAATGAAAGGTCTGCCTAAATAACATCCTCAAGAAAAATCCTGTGTTGACCCCAGAATACAGGGTTGAGTCTTGGAAGGGAAGCAGCACAGGCACTGAATGGTTGCAGCCCGGTTTCCTTGAGTATCAGTGACCAGGGTAAGCTCAGGCTCCCAAGGCTGACAGCCTGCTTGGCCCAGCTGCTGGGACAGTTGGGGACAGTCCAAGCAGGGCACTGGACCGTGGCTGTGACAGCAGCACTTCATCCTCGCTCCTGGCCTTCCTCTGCTGCCAGCTCCTCCAGGGGCACCGGCGCCTGCCAGCCTTTGCCAGTCACACATCCAGAACGGCACCACTTTGGGTAAGAGACACTTCTGTACAACTCTACAACAGCAAGTTTCATTATGTTTCCCCTCTAAGTATCTGCTAAAATCTGCACTGGTTTGAGGAGGGGAGGAAAAAAAAAGGGAGGAGGGGGGTGAGTGTGGGTGGGAGGAGGGAAGGGTTATTGCAGTTTGAAAAAAACAAGTCACGAACACAGAACCACCCGCCTGAAGAAAAGTCAAAACTGTTTTTGAGAAAATCACTGTCATTCAACCCCACTAAATAGAAACAATGACATAAGTTACTATGAGGCATTACTGCAGAACCAAATGTATTTACTCAAAAGAAAGTATTTGCTGCTGAACACAGCTTTACAAGCTAACAGTTGTTTAGAATCAGATACTTACAAAAAGCATTTTTAAGCAAGAGTCCCTCTTAAAGAAAAAAAGAAGGATTTTCACATGATCTCACTTACAAAAAATCTGTTTCAAATTGCTCTACGTGTCCTGGCCTGGAGCCCATTTTTACTGAAGGCCTTTCCTGTACAGTTCCATAGGGGATGGGAATCTCTACAAAGTTTGCCTTAAAAGGACGTGTCAGATGCCCAGTTATACCGTGCTAGGCAGCTACAGGAGCTGACAATTCTGGGTACAAAGAAGTTTCTATCCTTTATTCTCTGAGACAAATTATAAACTATTTGCAGGCAAGAAAAAGCATCCAAATTAATGTTCTGTCAAAAAAAGACAAGGTGAGACAAAAATCAGTGATGTGCTGCTGTCCCACAAGAATGTGTGCATCCATCCATCTATCTTTTATGGGTATTGACTCACCAACAGGACTATAAGTATTTTTCTCCAAATTTTAAAGTAAGTATAACTCTGAAACCACACAAAGAGCACATTCATTTGTAAATTTTAAACAAGCAAGCACTGCTGTAATGCAAATCATACTTTTTATTTTCTGAGGCTGCTAATCCCATTTAATTGTCATGACTGTCAAGCTCTATTTGCTTTCTTCAGAAGTGTTCTAGTACACTGTGAGCTTGCATTCAAAGGATACAAAATACTTATCTCATATCCTTAAAAATTACCCTTATCAAGTTTTATGATTTTCTAACACCAGTGTAAGATTTACTGAAAGTTTATTAATTCACCATAAACAAGGTCACTGTAATACATCCTATACATGGACAGAAAATGCTTTAAATCTGCAAGTGCAGACCCAGGGTGCTCACTAAGGTTAAACATACCAGGAGTTTCAGCAAACACCCTCACTGTTCATTTACTGGTGCCCATGCTGGTGCAGCACTGGCAGTTCTGTCTGTGCTGTCCCCACGCAGGAGCAGACCCCTGTGGGGACAGTAGCTAATCCTGGCTATGCTGTGCCATTCATCACCCTCCTCCAAGAGAGAAGGGTGCAGGTTGAGAGGCAGAGCTGGAACTCGCCCCCCTGAGCCAGGGCTGAGCAGGGGCAGTGACACCAGCCTGCAGTTCAGCACAGCCCGTGCTGCTCCACAGCTCAGGTGTGAGGAGCCCCAAAGACAAGAGTCAGCTCGGCAATCAAGAGTCAGAGTTTACTGGGACTGAAACCACGAGGCAGAGGCAGCAAACTCCTGTGCCAGTGGTTCACAGCAGCCACTGCCAGATGTCCCTGGGGCAGCTCCTTCCACACATCTGTCTGATCCACCCAGGGGCTCCCGAGCTGTGGCACCGGGGACAGGGCACATCTACCAGGTGGGGCTGTGCAAGGGCTCCTGAAGGCGAGTCCCGCTGTGTGTGGGCTCAGGCAAGTGTCCAGAGCAGGAATGGCTGCTAACATCCAAGCTGACGGCAAGAGAAGTGTTTCCATGGCAAATCACTTGCTTCTGCTCCTGGTAAGAGAGGTATCCTTGCTATGAATTCTCAACCCAATGCTACCAAGGTTGCACCACCATCAGTCTGTACCTCTCAGTAGGGTTACTTCTTACTGCTGTAATGTTAATACTTCTCCTGAAGTAGCCACAGAACTGGAAACTCATACTTGATCAGGGCAGAACAGACTTGTCCTGAGACTGTAACAGTGGAAGTGGTAAGTGGATTAGACACATCAAGGTAAACACACTGAGATAGACAGTAAAGGATGAAGCTTAGTGGAAACACTGTAGTTAAGATTCTCCACTGCTGGATTACCTTCTTCATTTAACAACGACAAAAAAAATCTAATTAATCTGTGTTAATACCAATTCTCAGCGAGTATGAGAACTCTTCACACACAGGACCTAACACTAGGAGAATACAAATTAATAGGTTACTACAGCTTAATAAAGCCAGTGATTCACTGGGTTCCCTTAAAAAAAATCCTTTGCAAAATTCCCAGCAGGAGGCTACAGTCACATTTCAGCACTGAGGTAACAGACTGATTGGCAAACACGTTCCCAAAAGCACAGGAGCACCTGCCCAGTAAAAAAATCAATTCCAGTGATTTGGAAGTGCAGAGCAGCAGGGCCACCTTCAAGCAAGTGCCGTCAGACACAATTAACTGACATTTAATCCTATCAGTCAAAGTGAAACTAAGCATCAGAAACAAGGAACCAGCAGAGAAACTGTAAACTAATTGGAGAATTCTCATAAATTGGTTGCGATGCATTAAAAAAATGCATCTTAAAACTAACTGACAAAAATAGATGGTTTCCTTTTTTGTATCACTAATGTGTTTTTAGTGGTGCATGTTTAATGTGCCAAACATCAACTGACTGCAAGTATAGCTATGGAATTATTCCATGGTCATATTTATGTTTCATAGACAGTTTTGCTATGGACTTAATTATCAAAACTGTACCATTAAATACAAAGTCAAGAAGTTCACTTGAACTGCAGATCTGTTACCAATGTCTGGATCCAGCTCGAAGAAATTCATAGTTCTTTGAAAAAAATACAAAATTTGGACACGAAGAGAAAAGTTTTAGTGTTTTCCACAGCGAAACTGATATTTAGCTAGGAAATGTAAACTTCAAGAGCCATGATCAACTATGAGAAACCATGAATTAACTGGAGCAAACTAAAGTTTAATGCTTGCTCCTATAAATTCTTCTGCTATTTCCTCTAAAATTCCCTTTTCAGTATATATTTCTATGACAATATTTCTAAGAGCACCAAAATATTAGATTTTTTATTTATTCCCCATGCAACAAAATGAAGATTTGTGTAATGCAAATAGTTACACAGGCTGATTTTATTTGAAACTAAACATCTGAATTTAATTCAAAGCTTGTAAATGAAAGATATTATTCCTTTAAAAGTTACACAGATGTCTACATATAAAAGAATAAGAATGCAGAGATCTTACACTGTCATTTATGATGACAGAAATCATTCTCCTCTGTTTTCAAAGCCTAAGTTTTCACTGCCTTTATCCAGTACAGTCTCAATTTTTATTGTATAATTTCAGACAACATTGATAGAAATGCACTTTTATCAGTGGCAAACATTCTTACCTAGGGTTCACAAAATTCAGTGAGCAAACCTAAAGGTCTGTTAAAGGAAAATAGTCTAGAGGAAACATAGAATGGTAAAGTAAATATATGGTAGGAAGAATTGTATTTTAAGAACGGAAAAGGGTATTATTTCTGTTTTGAAAGGAGGGCCTAACAGTTCAACCACAGTCAGCCAAAACTTATCTCACTATTAAATCACTAATTTAAAAATCTGAAATAATTATTTTAATCTGGTTCCCAGATAAAAATACTTATTTTAAAAAGAGTAATTTCTGGACTAAGCAATTAAATCTGTTTATTTGGCCTGTAGCAGGTAAAATAGATGACAAGAATTTTCTCCTCAGCAATTTCAAGAGGAACACAATAATCATACCTAGGACTGGTTTGCATTATTCACCACAGACTTCAATTCTTTTCCATTAATCTGTATTTGCCCTCAAGAAGGAAAGCAGGAAACACTATTGCCCTCCTGCACACTTGCAAAACAGGGAGATATTTTGTTTACAGGCTTCATTTGTCTAACAGCCTTCACTTTATAAAGTTTGTTTCCCTTCCTGTTCCATTTCGCTAGGGCTTGACCTTTCAGGGTGGCAGCTGCAGGGCGGGGATAACACCGCAGTCACTCTGCTGCCTCTAAAAGTTTGGAAAATGGAACTGCCCAGTGAAAGCTTCCTGCCACAGGGATGGCTCAGAGGGAAAGTCAGGGACGTGCAACAGCCAAACACTATGCAAATTTTAACTCCCCACACAAACCACACTCCTGCACACCCCCACTTTCTTATGAAGATGAAACTGGCACTGTATCAAAGGTAAGAGGAGGGGGAAGATAAATGCCTGCCTAATACAAATAACACTTCCATGGGAAGGGTGGAGGCACTAGGAAGCAGCTGAATGGACTGGAACCTCTCCTCCTGCTGCCCAATATTCCTGTTTGCTCCACACCTTCTGCAGCAAGACAATGGAGCATAAATCAGAGACAAACACAAAATCGAGTTTGCAGCTCTATCTAATTGCATCACCATCTCGTGCTATGTCAACCTCACGTACTGCACAAACTCCCCATTGCTCAAGAAGAAAATTATTTCTTGCCTGCAGAAGAAACCTTTCATTTCCATCAGTTTAAAGGGCTCCCCACTGAATATTTGTTTTGGATCAATTATCTTCTGTGATCTCAAGTAAACAGGGAATCGGCTTCAAAGGGATGACACTAGTTTGACTACTACACATTTCTCATGCAGACAAGTTTCCTTACAGCTGGGAACTAGTACACAAACTCCATGCTTTCTCTGCAGGAATGAGGAAAAGAGATCCCTAACAGACACCAAACACCATATTAGTGTGAACTAAGGTAAGGAGCAAAACAAGAGAAGGGTGGAGCCTCAAAGCAAAAAAAAAAAAAAAACCAAAACCAAAAAACCCCTAAAACAAAGGAAAAAACCAAAAACAACCTCGCCCCAAACTAGACAAAAATTTTAAGCTTAGAGACTGAATCCTGACCCCAATTAAATCCTTAAAAAGCATCAGGACACGTTGTATTCATCTATTCAAGTACCATAGCAAACAAAAGGTCTCTCTGATCACTAATACAATGTCAAATGAGCAAATAAAGAATAAAAACCAAAACCAAGGGATTTTTTTATCCAGCACAGCTGGACCCTCAGGCAGCATAGCCACGAAGCTGTCCATTTACAGAAAAACACTGCTTGGAGATCAGCACTGAAAATTTCAAACAAGGATATTTAACAGTAACTATCATTCAAGCAGGGAGGTTCTACAGCTACTTACAAACGTTACCCCAACAGCACATTAAAAAACCCGTAACACATAGTCTGCACAAAGGCCAGTATTTTAGAAAGTCTGATTATAACTGGCAGCAAAAACCAGCTCCAAGACTTGGAATTCTTCAAATTCTATTTCTTCATATCTTCATGAGACAGAAAAATCTGGGAAAAGGAATTTTTGCTCTTTACAGAGACATTATCTGCTGGTCCTCTGGGAATTATACAGATGAACAGACACACATCTAACCCACAAACCCATGCAAGATACTAGATTGGAGGTACACGATATACCTGTATATAACACAACTGCTTTGAAATTTGATCTCTTCCAATGAGAACAACATTCTAAAAGCTCAAAGCTACACCTCTTCTGGCGATTTTGTTGTTGATTGGAGGCTCTTTTTGTTTGCTTGGGTTTTTTGAAAGGAGATGTGTTAATTTGCCTTTGGTGCACTTGAATTGTTTTCTATGGCACTGCTGCACTGACATTTTCAAAGAACACAACAGAAACCTACAAACAAGTAAACTGGAGCTGCCCCAAAACATCCACCCCTCTGCAATACTTGCATTGAAGGCACAGAATGAGAACAAAACAAAACTCAGCAAGATGAAGTAGAAGGCCCTTTGCATAAAGGTGTGAATTACACCAGTTTCAAACCCTCTGCTGATGCACAGGCTTGGAAGAGTTCCTCAGGAGGCCCTAAGGAAGCCGATGGCAATGAGAAACTGAAAGAAAGAACAAAGAACTACTTCCCATCTTGTTCCCATTAAGGGATCACAGTTTAACCTACATCACTTTGTCAATAATCTTCAAAGTAGTAGAGTATCTACTTCCTTCCTAATTCACATGCAGTAATACACAACACGTTTTAGTCTTTTTTTAGGTTTGGGTTATTTGTTGGGGTTTTTTTTCCAGTGTGTAATGGTGTAGATAAATCACTAAGTTTAGATGCTGGAAGCAACCACTCTGGAAGACATTCGGTTACATGATGTCATCAAACTTTGCAGCAGAACCCACAACCATCCTGAGAAAGCCAATAAAGAAAAAAACCAAAGCAAAATGTTGTTTTGTAAAGCATAAATTACAACGTTTAAAGTAACGTCTTTCCTCCCTGCTCTCCTTTTCACTCAGCTACAAGTCAAACAGGATCTGGGGATCTGCTGAAGCCTGAAACCAGACATGAGTGTGAAACAACCGGTTATTAAAGACCACGTTTAGGTTTTAAGCCTGTGAATAAAGACACTGAGCACCAACTTATCCCCGCTTGTATAGCGGTGTAATTTTTATTGCAAAGCTTTTCCTTCTTATTAGGCAATTGTTCGCTGCAAGGCAGCAGCCAGTCTAACAGGACAACGCAAGAAACCTTTTGTTCCCAAGAGAAAAACCTCAGCAAAGCCGCGCACAACCGGCTCCGGCCGCGGGGCCCGGCTGCAGTCAGCGCTGCCGTTTGGGCCGCTCTCTAGCGGAGCCCCGGTGCCGCGGCGCGGCTGCTCCCGCTGGCGGAGCTCCCCAGGGGCGCGGGTCCCGCCCGCAGCCGCGGCCGCGCCGCCTTTGTGCGCCCCCGCGGGCGGGGCGGGGCGGGCCGGGCCGGGGCGGGGCGGGCGGACAATGCGCGTCTGTGCGGGCCCCGCGCCGATTGGCCGCGCGCCGCCCGTGCCCATGATGTCATGCGGATGGAATGCGCCGCGCGGGGGGCCGCGACCCGCGCAGCGCCCGCTCGGCGGCCCCGCCCGCGCCGTGCCCGGCTCTGCCCGCCGGGGCTCCCCTGCCCGCCGCTCCGCCGGCTCTGGGACGGCTGCGGGCCCCAGCGCCGCGCCCCGCCCGATCCCGGCGGGCGGAGAAGGCGCGAGCGGGATGTCCCGTGCCAAGGGCTGCCGGTACGGGCAGGTGCAGCCCGGGCCACGCTGCGAATCGCGGCTCCGCGCACGGGCCCGCCCTGCGCTGACAGCTCCTCGGCGCCCGCAAGTTTTCCGAGCGGTGCCGCGAAGGGCAGCGCTGTCCCGGGCCGGCGGTGGGCGCATCCTTGCGCGCCTCCACCGCGCGGGGCGGGCGGAATCCGCCGGCAGCCGGACGCAGCGGAGCCCCGCGTCCTGCAGCGCCTCGTCCCGTCCCGCCCCGCCGTCCCGGTGTAGACAAAGCCTGGCGAGCCCCGCGCCGCCCGTACCTTGTTCTTGACCTCGGCGGAGAGCCCGTAGGAGGGCCCCTTGTTGAAGTGGGTCATGTCGACGGGCTCCCGCGGTCTGGGGGCGCTGATCGCAGGCGCTGGCGGCTCCGGGCTGAGACGAGAGTCCGCCCGCGGCCGCGGAAAGTTCTAGTCCCTCCCCTCCGGCCGGAGCCACGAAGCGCCAATCGGGGCGCGGGCCGGGGCAGCCCCCCCGGCGGGCCGGGGAGGGGGCGCGGGGCCGCGGGGAGGAGCGCCCGCCCCGCCCGGGCCCGCCCCGCCACCGCCGCCGGGCGCCGCCCGGGGGTCCGGCCGGGGCGGGGAGCGCGGCGGAGCGGGGGGACGTCAGCGGGAAGGAATCCGCCGGCACCGAGGGCTGCCGCCGCGGAATGCGCCGCGCGGATTACTACGGCCCGCGGTGGCCCCGGGGAAGGGGAGGGGGATCTCGGCGAGCGACCGGCGGCCGCGGTCCGGCGCTGCCGGGCTGCTCACGGGGGCCTCCCGCCCCGCAGCGAAGTGCCGCACGCGGTGGGCAGCCCCCGCCGCACCGGGATGGCGGCACTGAGCACCGGGAAGGCGGGAGCACGGCGGT
This sequence comes from Ammospiza nelsoni, assembly GCF_027579445.1. NCBI lineage: Eukaryota > Metazoa > Chordata > Aves > Passeriformes > Passerellidae > Ammospiza > Ammospiza nelsoni. Next base: position 19,231,354 of record NC_080641.1, on the reverse strand, counting down.
GGCTCTGCCTGCCTTCGGGGCGATGCTTCCCGCGGGCCTTTCCCGGGCGGAGCGGGACCGGCCGCCGGAGAGGAGGGCTCGGGAGCCCGGGCGTAGTGGGACCGGCCGCGGGCAGGGCTGGATGCTGGGGAAACCCTCGGCCGCTCATGCAAGCCGCTCTCGCGCTGTGCAGGGCTGAGCTACTTGTGGAATTCCTTTAAAAGTTAGAGTATGCGAAACTTGGAACAACTGTGGGAGACGGAGTAAGAGGGAGGAAAGAGGCGCGCAATTGTCGCAGTGAGATGTAGCAGGACGACGGGCTCATGCTCGTCTCGATCTCTGCTCCTCTGCATCTCCATGTGCACCTGGGCGCGGATCCCGCGGGAGGCAGCATCTCCGGAGTTTGTTCGGGTCCCCCCCTTCCTTCCTTCCCGCGGCGTTCAGGCACTGAAGGACGGGCTGCGCTGTGTTAGTGGCTGCCGGGAGCCGTGGGAGTCCTGTCCCTCTGTGGAAAGCACAGGGCACACGCGAGGTTTGCGTGCTGGGCATACCAGCGGGATTACACCGGATCCAGCCCGTTCCTGGGAGCCAGCGGTGCACCGCGGCTGGCATCGGCGCTGAAGCCACTCTGGAAAGCGAGTACACAGTGAACACATGGTCCGTTGAGTGAAGTCCTGACCCGAAAATACAGCACTGTTTCCTTCAGTGTTAGAGTAACCCTAGGCACGCAAACTAACCCTTCAAATACCGTTAAATTTTAACATATTTGAAAATAAAAATCATAAGACGATCCATTGGTAGGACTGGTTGTATAAGGCACAGCAGGCTATAAGGCTGGAGCTGTGGCCCACTTAGCCCCGCACTTGGTATCCCACGGAGAGAACAGGTCTGTGCCTCCATGTCATAGCAAAATATCCGGACTAAACAGTCTTATCTTTGGCTGAAGCCAACGGGGCTCTTTGAAAAGTCTTGTGGTGGGGCTGTAACAGTGCTGAGGGGCGGGCAGGGCAGCCCGCAGGTTGTTTTGTACTGCGGTGCTGTGCATCAGCTCAGCTCAAACCGCTTCTCCACTGCGCTGCCTCTAAGGAAAACAGCCAGGGCTGTTCCTAATTAAAGGAAGCAGAACTGCCTAAAGAACCCACTGGGAAAAGGAAACTGTGCAAGAGAAGCAGGAAACTGAAGAATGGGGTGAGGGAATGGCAGTTCACATAAACATAATGAAAGTTCATTAGTTTTTAGACATTCATGTTGGGATAAACCCATCTTTCATAGCCTCAGAGAACATGTGATTTTGGGCTAGATTCAACATCCTCCAAAGTCCTTGGAAATGTTTCCATTGACTTAAATTATGTTGGATCAGGACATACTTTGTTAATGCTCTCAATCATTTTTGCTGCAATACACAGTGGCTTGGGAAGTTTGAGACATTTACAGTTGGTATGATTTCCTCAGCTCCATAAATTATATGTTTCATCAATTTTGGAATAAAATGGTCCTGATTAGTAGCAGACAAAAATATGGCTTACCGTTTCCTTGCTGTACAATTAGGTTTAAGTTATCCTCAAACAAATCCTGTAGTTTGTGGGGGTTTTACCTCATCTGAGCAGGGCACAAATACAACTTGTTGGTTTTTCTGTTGATACTGAATATCTGATTAGAAAATAACCAGTGTTTTGGGGTGATGGCTGCCGTTTATTCTGTGACCAGGAATATGCTCACACCCTGAGGGAAGAGGCTGTACAAGAAATATTTGAGTGTAGTTAAAATCACATTCTGTTTTGCATCACTCTGACAACACAAAGCAAATTTAAGCCTGTCAATGCACTACAAAGCAGCTGGAGCATACTGGGCAAGCTGGCTCATTACGGGTAAATCTCTTATCTTTGTCCTATTTTTCCACATTTCTTATTACTAAGGCTGTTTGTATGGAAAGAGGATTTGTAGAAGAATTATTCCCCACCTGAAATCATGATCCTCTTTGTGACATTGTAATAACTTCTTCAGCCACCACACGTAATGCCATAAACATGCACTGATGACTTAGTTGGAAACTAGAGAAAAAGAGCTCTGAAGAGACTAAGTCTGTTTTCTTGGAAACATGGACCATAATCTTAGAAATATTCTTGCACATGAATTATTATAAGCATATGTGTAGTCCTGTTAAACTCCCTGAGTTTAAATTATCGTGTGTGTAATTCCACCATAATCTATGGAATTAATGTGGCTCAATCAAACTTCTAAAACACATTTGATTTCTGTGTTCTGCTCAATGACTGAAGATGTGCAAGGGGGTGACTAGTGAGTCCTAGCGGTGGGGGTGAGCCCAGCCATCTCTGAGGTGGAGCATTGTCTCCTTCCTACCCATCTGATCCTTATAAAGGGCCTTGGTTTAATCAGCTGGCTCAGCTGAGGAGTGGGATGATTTCCCTAAAGGATAAAGGAGATGGTTTGGGAGAGCTAAGCTGTATACAGGAAGATAATTTGCCAGAGTGAGCTCTGAAGGGTGATCCATAAGGGAAGGAGGAATGTGCTGCTGGGTGCTGTGGCTGGTGTGAGGGAGAGGAATGGGGTTCTGAACTGGGGAGAATGGTGGTGCCAGCCACGGGGCTGGGTGGAAGCTGATGAGGAAATATACCACCATGGGTGTGATTTTTGCCTGGAGCACAGGAGTAGGTTCCTGGGTGGGAGCCACAGAGCTTGGAAGCACAGGAGTGCAGGGAGAAGGAAAGCAGGAGTGGCACGGCCCCGGCAGGGCAGGAGGTGGCTGAGGGGAGCAGGGGCTCGGCGGGGCAGGAGGTGCCTGAGGGCGGGAGAGGCTCGGTAGGGCAGGAGGTGCCCGAGGGGAGCAGCAGGGGCTTGGCGAGGCAGGAGGCGGCTGAGGGGAGCAGGGGCTTGGCGAGGCAGGAGGCGGCTGAGGGGAGCAGGGCCCACTGTGCTCTGCCGCCGTCCATGGAGCTCGCTGGCCTGCAGGTAACGGGAGGCTGGCTAAAGATGGGGCTGGCCACCAGCCTGGGCCTTGAGGAAGGGGAAAGATACTCTGGAATTTCTGAGTTACAACTGTGCTGTCTCGTAAGGATTAAGGAAAAAAATACCAGTGAGCGAGCTGACCTGGTGAGGCCAAAGCAAGGCTGGGCTGCGGTCCTCCCCTCTGATGTGCCTCAGCTGAGACAAGGAGCTAACCAAGGCCTTTTGCAATTCTCTTGTGTTTGGGGGGTTTTTCTCAGGCTGCCATGTCAGTGTGCTGACTACTCCCAGTGTTGTGAAATAGCCCATCCCAGGTAGGCAGGGACACTGACACTCAGAAATGTTTTAGCCTAATTAACTTACGTGACTAAAGTTATTAAAATTGCTGTAGGATAAATACAACTTGTGACTCCAGTAAGACTTGAATCTTACTGATGGTCAAGGCCAAACATTGGCAGTAGCAATGAAACTGCAAAGAGAGAACTCTACAGAACAGCCTTAGTACTACACAAAACTGTTCCTAATCTTTCATTTATTAGGATTCCTTTTCAAAACAATGCATGTCCTAGGTAAGCTGTTTATTCATATGTTACCTCAAATATCTCCTTTAAAACCTTGCTGTGCTCATACTGCTACTTACTCTGGAACATTCTGGGGATATGCAGCACTGCCTTTGGTACTTTGGTTAGATGTGGTGTGCTGTATTGCCTCTCAACTACTTTACCAGACCATTCTCATCCCATGAGAGATCCTCTTGCCTTGTAGAACAATTGCAGACAGTAAGAGGTGTTCATAGCCCACTCCTCTTTCCTCTGTACCAGACTACAGAAGACAGCATTTTCTCAACAGTCATTAATTCTACCTAAAAGTATTTTGCAAGTGTCTTAAAATCAACATCTGGAAAAACTAAGCACAGAGACTTATTTCAAATACCACAAACTGAATCATGGGGCCAAATTCAGCCTTGATGGAATTATTATCTGATATCTGTGTCCTGTGTTTTCCCTACGTTGCTTGAGTAAATTCCCTTATATGGAGATGTTTTCTGAGATGCACATGATGCCAAAATGCTCAGAGAATCGCATAGGACGAAGCCTAAAATACTGAAGTAGAAAAAAAAAATTCAAACACAGACTTTTCTTGAAAGTGTGTTGTTCAAATCCCTCTTTTGAGAAGGGAACTTAAGTATCAGTTCTGGCAGTATAATACTGGAGCCCAGGTCTTAACTTTGGGAAGACTGCCCTTTGGGATTAATTCTTAAGGACATAAATGTTACTCATGATAAAATAACTTGCTGAAGAGAAAGACTTATCTACATGTTTGTGTTTTTAGAGATTAAGCTGTATTTTAACAAAAACAATATATTTAGTTTGTTAGAATATCTAAATGTTTTCTTCTTAATCCATCACTTTTTCATTGATTCCAGCAGTGATGTCAGCTTCTGTCCCCCATACTTTTATGAGGATGGGGGGGTTGTTACCTGCTCGTGCTAGCTGTTCATAAATAAGCTTAAGGCAGACTTTTCTGCTTTTTTAAAATCTTATTTTAGGCTCGTGACCTCCTCTTAAAATGAGATAGCTGCATTCTTATCAGTGGGGGTATAGCTCAAGAATAGTTGAATGCTGAAGCACATTCCATAGTAATATAGGGGAAAAAATCAAATATAATTTATGTGCAAGCTTATTACTGTTGGGGGTCCTGTGTTGTCATGTGCCCCTCCCTGCCCTGGTGAAAGGTGAAAGGCTTGTTGCTGGTGTGGGTTTTTAACTTGCAAAATCCACTGCACAAGCAGAAGGCAACAAAGGACTTCAGATTGCTTGCTGTGCAACCCGAATGCCTGGCATACTTTACAGTTCTGTTCCTGGAGCAGGGGAGCAGCAGCGTGCTGGCTTGCAGCAGGTGGGTCAGAGTGCCCGTTCTCCCTCCCATTTGCTGCCTTCACTTCCCCATCCCCACCAGTGGGACCTAACCCCTCGCAGCCAGGCTGTGTCCCCAGCACGCAGGTGCTGGAGTGCTTGACTTCCATCAGTTTTATTCACAGCAGTATTTACCTACAGCTAAAGGAAATGCCTGCAGGGACAGCATGTGCTACCAGAACCCTCCTTGTGAGGAAGACAAGACTTTGTGTGTTTTCCTTCTTTGTTGGATCTCGTGTGTATGAAGAAAAAAACCAACTCAGCTCTTGTATCTCAACTTGAGGCAGACTTTGGTAGGAAAATAACTTGGCACTGTATCTTTGTGCCGCTTTTAATCACTAGACCTAAGTGTGTGCCCTTTTCCTTCTTAATTATTTTGCTTCTGCTGGCTCTTCTTGAACTTCCCCTCAGTCACACTGTAGCTCCTGAGGTTCACCAGGCCTCTTCCTTGGGAGCCTGGATGAGCCAAGGCTGGGACCAAGCAAGCAGCACACCCCAGGATTTCTGCTCCCCACAGCAGTGAGCCAGAGGAGGGGCACACACACCCCTCCTGCCACAGCTGTACTGAGCTGCAGTCCTGTGAGGACAGAGGGAAAGGCCAAGTGGTGTCACACGAGCTGCTCTGTTGGCAGCTGCCTGGGAACTGCTGCCCCGGAGTGCCCTGAGCCACAGGCACCTCTGAGAAGGGGCTGCTGCCTCAAAATTATAAACACTGAGCATTAAGGACATGTTCCACTCTTAAACTCTGAATGGATGCAAAAGTTAATGATATAACAGGTTAATTCTAATGCACAATGACTTTGAAGCCTGAAACTCCTTATTTTTCTGTGAAACTTCACAAGTCAGCCCTCTCCTTCGGGGGGATGACTGCATGAGGAAATCAAAGAAAGGGAGAAAATTCTAACTTTGGTATTTTGTGCTTCTGTAATTCTTGGCTTCCAGCTACCACTTTAACTTTCCACGTATACATACGAAATATAGATTTTTCACATATATATTTTGAAGAAGCAATTTCTGTCTCTCCAGGATGCAGAAGTTATTACATTTACTATTTGGCTGAAGCCTGCTCAGCATGATCTGAGATTGATTTCAACACTTTATCTCCTTTCCTGAACCTCCAAACTTGATTTTTATGCCACTTGAGCACGTTCTCCTTCCTTTTATTTCCTTAACAGGTCTGGACAAATTCACATCTTTCAAGGTCTGGTGTGTTAACACCAATTCTTTTCTTCATTCTCCATTGTGTTCCCAATAATAACCTCACAGTAGGATTGATTCAAGGTAGTACATGGTAACTTTTTTCAGGCAACTTCATGTTGCATTATTCAAATTTATACATGTGAATGAGAAACACAAAATAATTACAATTGGCCTGTGAACAGAACAGTTATTTGATGGTTAATGGCTTCATGCACACTTATTGGGACAAAACTATTCTTGAACAGTGCTGATATTTTAAAAGGTTGGTTAATTATCCAGTAATAGTAATCTTAATCCAGTCTTAATAATCAAAATGTTAATATAGGTAAAAGGAATAAAACCCTTATCCTTGCTGCCTAATTCCATTACTTCTTCCAATTTTAATTATCTCAGCAGTATTTTCTAAATGAGACTAATTCCTTGTCAGAAACATTTTCCACCTCTGACAAGGGATTCTCACAAGCTCAAGAAAATGTACTGGTTTTTGCCTGTTAACTTTAGTTCATTATCCTTCTGTGAAATCTCACATTAAAGTTACACTTAGAAATTAAGATAATTTCAAGAGCAAAACAATACATAGCAAGTGATTGTGAGAGTGCTTTACAGGGTTCTTTGGGACTGGAATGGTGCAGTGGAGCAGAGTGCTGAGTGCTGCACATGAGTGACTGGCTGAGGCACAGTGGCATTTAGCCAGAGGCTGGCTACCATGGCATGGAAACTCAGTTATTACAATAGTTTGGATCCCACATCTGTTTGAATAAGAGAGGTTTCAAATAATCCATGTCACTGTTAATGTACTTCAGTACATGTCAGAGGATGTGATTCAGACTTGGGGGAGAGAAGGGAATTAGGAATAGCTGATGCTCAGATAACTGAGACGGTACCAGAGCACAGAATGCTGAGGTTTTTAGCCACTTTATCCCAGATCATTAATCTTGTCTATTTTATGCTCACATTGCATCCCACAAAACTTCACAATTTCCAGAAGATGTTGAGTGTGGGTTTTTTTTGATGGTTTGGGTGTTTTTTGCTTGTTTATTTTGGCTTTGTGCTTTTTTGGTGCTATGGAAAAAGTACTTTTTCCCCTTCTTTTTCTTTTTTTCCCCCTCCCAAACTGAAACAAAGATTTAATATTTTAAATATTTATTTGCTCAAGTTTTAGTGCAAGCAATACCTATTTTTTGAATCTCAGTGGTATCAATGTGATGTACTTAGTGCCTGCTAGGTGTGCTTGCTCAGTAGTAAATGCAGTGTTGGGATGGTTCAGTTCTGTATCTGCAGTTCCCACGTGTGTTGGCCCATCTCCAGAAGGGGCTGTGGGATGGAGTAGAAAGTGCTGGTAAAGATTACTTGTAGAAATAAAGGAAAATCCTGGTCATGGGGGTTAAAGCTGCAAGTGAACAGGTAAAAAATAAAGTTAAATCCGTGGTCAATAATAAACTTTCTTCAGAGGAAAAGCTTGGCAAAGGAGCATATAGAAATGTTCATTACATCACAGCACAGTGCTGCACTGGGTAAATTCAGTCTAACCAGTATAAAACCTTAATTGCTTTGGCATAGATTCTGATTCTTCAATAAACCTGGAAGGATTGATGGGGATGGGAGGTGTGTTAGGGCAGCAAGGCAGCAGTAACAACTGCTTTCCTCTCAGAATTACCTGTTCAGCCTTTCCAAAGTAATACTTTACATGGAAGCAGCTCTCTCTGTATTTCCTCAGCCTTCCTATTCTACCCTCAGTGTTATTCAAAGAAAAAGTTAGATGAAGATTTTCAGGAATTATCTCTAGTCTGGAATTTAATGAAGAATTTGTTTAGAATTGTGATGTGCTCTGCTTTGCTTGTCAGTGGTCATCTTCTATCTGCAAGTGACAGAAGAGTGGAGATCCACCAAGAATTTTCCAAGGTATTTATTTTGTATCTAACTGCACTGAAAAATCTTAGTATGCCTTCTTATGAAGTTACTTTTTAAAGGAATTATTCCAAGTGTTAATGCAGAGCTGCTAAGATATCACTTAACTGTTTCTTTACAAATACAGCTACATTACTTTTAATGTTCTGCTTTTCAGTGTGGATATGAAAAGCACATTTAACAGTAATTCCCAGCTGTCATGCTTGCTTTTTTACAAATGGGTGCCTGCAAAAACAGGCCCTGTTTACTGCTGCTGAATAATAATTTCTGGATTTCATCTTGGCAGTGAATGTTGGGGAGATATCCTTTAAGCCACTGAATTGGAGGTTAGGACATTCATTTCAGTGTCAGCTGACATCCCAAGCTGGATCACAAATGAAAAGCAGCAGAGTTCAATTGCAGTGTTTAACAATAAAGCAGGAAACTCTAATTGCCAAGCTCCTGGCAGCTGAAAGTTGAATTTACTGTAATGCTAACGGAGCAGATCTGACTGTTGATGCAGCATCACAAATGTCCACTCCTCCTTAAACCAAGGAGAGGGCTTCTTCGTTTTCAGAAGCTACTGTGCACTGATGCATAGAAGGGGTAGGATTATGCACAGCAACTTCACTGTAGGGTCTAAAATACTTCCTAAGTCACAATATTTAAAAAAATACTAGAACCTTTTTTGGACTCCTTTAAAAATTATTTGCTGCATAGTACAAGGCCAATTTAATCAATCCAAAAATATTTTCTTTCTCTTCCTCTGAAGTTTATACAAGATCTCTTTGAGCAGTTTCCTAAATCCAGTACTGTCCAGGTCATCTCAGTGCATAGTCATCAATATCTGACTTTTGTATTAAAAAACCCCACACCCCCAACACACTTCCTCAAAAAAACAGAAGGGAATAAAAGGCACTCCAAACTGCAAATGAAACATTCTGGGTGGAACAGTGGGCTAATGTCTGTGCTACTGTTCATTAATTTATCAATTTACAATACACATATGCATAATATCTTAACTGATAAAGTGTTAAAAGTTTTTTTTAAACATTAAACATTCCTCAGAGAGACCCTCATTTTCCCCATTTTTGCCTGTTAAATATTATTACTCCTGTTCTGTCCCTTGTTAGAGAATAACAAATACATGAAACACCTTGTTTAGCTTTGTTCCTCAGGTATATGTGAAAATAACATGTGTAAAACTCACATTATCAATCAACAAATGCATTTTTTTATAGATGCGTGCATGGTTAAAGCCAATCCTTGACACAGCTAAATGTGAGATTGCTTATTTCTGTTGCAGGCATACTTATGTCTGACTAGTTAATGAACTGGATTATAAAACATGTTAAAAAATTTTGGGCAAGGGAGTGAAATAGATACAAGAAATTCTAAATGGGAAATGTTATACTCTGCAGAAAGCGACCTGAGCTGAAATAAGTATGTCAACAAAGGTCCATCTTCACGTATCATATGTCACTTTCATTTCCTTCTCCTTTACCACTGCAGCATGAAACAGCAATGAGAGGAAAAGTGTCTAAAGCTCTTACTGTGAGAGCTACTGGTTTTCCTGAATTCTTGTGCAAAATTCTGGTTCTTACCAAGCAGCTTATGCAAGATGACCTCTGCCTCTGAGTACTTCCTATTGATTTCAACAATACTAGTCATGAGACTACCATTATGCTATCAGGAAGTATGGTCTTTGGAAAAAGTCAAATTCAAGTTTCAGCAAGGTCTAGGGCTCAGTTTGTGCTGTGAGCAGCCTGAGGGCTCAGTGCTTGCTTTGCTAGATCCTCACCCAGCTCTGGAACAAGCAGGAGTTTGCTGGCACAGCCCGTGGGGCCAGCCAAGGAGAGGCTTATCAGAGTACTGAGAGCCAGGCAGCTCCCTCAGCCCTGCAAAGGCAGCACAAACGTGCTGTGAAGGAGACACGAGCACTGTGTGTGCAGTGTGTTTGAACAGCCATGGAACATCTACCCAGAACCCTTCATTTCCCCTGGGGAGATGTGAGAGACACAGTGGCTAGAGAGAAATGGTGACAGCGAGTCTTTTGTGCTTTTTCCTTGAAGTGTGGGGCAAAAATGTCTTCAATTGGATGGTGGCTCTTGGCACTAAACAAAGTAAAGTAACTCTGAATATTTAATATTTGTCAGCTAATGCATATCTAGATAAAGCAATCTGATAAAGAAAATTCATTTAGAATTTGGCTTCCATGCTAGGACCCAGAGAACGAGTTTCTGGATGCCTTTTGTTCTCCTTGAAAATATTTGCTAATTTTGATGATGATATTTCCATAAAGTCATATTTGTTTTCTTTAAGAATATATTTCTTCCTCATTTTGCTTCAAATCTAAAAGGTATTACTGTTTCCTCTTTTGGAGATAGAGAAAAAGAGGTAATGTATTTCGCATCAAACATTCCTTGTATGTAATGCAAATGTGTTTGCCATAATATTAATGTTTAAGGGAAAAAAAATGAGACATAGCAAACCCCAAGAATCTAAACTTAAGGAATCCAGTCAGTGACCTTTAAGTCTTTAGCTAGACCCTGGGAGAGCTGTTTTCTGTTCTGTTCTGGGAGAGGAAGAATGCAGTTTTCCCCTAGAACAATAGACTGTTTGGTTGTACCCACCTTCTAAAAACAAAAGATAAGAAAGAGCTTCTCAATAACAAAATGCTAGTTTACTTCAGCTCCCCTGTGCTTTTGGAGAGAACTAGCAGTTATTTGAGATAATCTTCTCAAGGAAAAGTCACTCTGGTTGATAGCAAAACTTCCTTTAGGAGAATCTGAGCCAAAGTCTTTTTTTCTGAACTATCTCCTATGACTGTGATGCAGTGTTCTGTTGAAGGCTTTGGTCAGTCAGGCTGTGATCTTCCCATTTTGGTTCTAACTGCTTCAACTCTAGAGACTCCTGGGTCATTTCTAATCCAAGTTTTTACTTGCTAGAACTAATTATAAACTGCTCAAAAGTAAATGCCCTTAACTCAAGTAGGCACTTGAGCCAGTTAGGAAAATAGCAGTCCCAGGGAATGGGTGCCATCCCACACCCTCATAGCCAACAATCTGCATTAAAAACCACTTCATATGTGCTATTTTAACCTGTGTTTCCCAGAGTAAATAACATGCTGTGGGGGGACATAGACTGAGATATTCTTGACTTTGCTCCCCCAGAAAGCAGCCAGTGAGGAAAAGTGGGAAAAGTCTTCCCAAATCCTTGAAAATGAGACTACTCCTCATCAGATGGCCTGGAGCAATTCAGTTTTTCAGTATAGCCTCCTGTGAAGAAATCTACTGTTACCTTCAGAGTGTTTACATGGGAGGTGACAAGTCTGAACAGGCAAGTTCTTTCTTTTAGCAGTAGTCATTGCCATGCTGGTGACAGGTGAAAAAAATTCCTGGAACTCCACAGTGTTCAAAGGCAGACTCAAAAGTTTATGAACCTGCAGTTGGGAAGCACACCAAAACCCCAAACCCTGCCCTGGGCAGGGCTCTGAGGGAGTAACGGAGCAGCCAGGGATGATTTTGCTGAGGTGAAAACCCCGCGCGGGACGAGGCCTCCGGGGCCGCTCCTGCTCTGCTCAGATCGGGGGCAGCGCGGCCCGGCTGTGCTGGGGCAGGGCAGGCCTGGCCTCACTGCTGGGCCTGGGCTGCAGCAATGGCAGCTGCACTGCCCTGCTCCTGCCAGCCTTCTCTAAACCCCAGCACACTGCACCTGGGCTGCAGCAATGGCAGCTGCACTGCCCTGCTCTTCTCAGGCTTCTCTAAACCCCTGCACACTGAGCCTGTACTGTTGCCCCTTACCCAGAGCAGAGGAAGAGGCTGCCTCTGTCCCCTTCCCCTCTACTCTAGTTCCCTTGTAAAACAGAAAGCACTGATCTAAAATAAACTACCATTAGCCATAATAGAGTCCAGTGTATCTCCAGCTTATCAAACTATCTGCAACCGTGCAGAAAGTCATGATAAGATAGTCCTCACTTCGGTTCAGGGGAAAAAAGCCCTTGGACACATCAGATTTACTTCAACCAAGTCATTTTCAAGGACCTCAGTATGTGCTACACCAAGTCCTTCTCACATAGCCTTAACCTATTAACTGCTCTTTAATTTCAGACATAATCTTGGTTAAAACCCACAAAACTCCCTGTTCTCACATGTGACCACATCAAGGGACTCTGCTTACGCTGAGGATTATTAAGCCTGTTGGACAGGTTGTAACAGCTGGCTTCCCCACAGGGCCCTGCAATATCATGACAGCAGTTTTCTGCACAATCTTTTCTGATGATTTCTAATGGTTTTCTGCATGAAGCAGCCTATGCCTCTGGACCCTTGTTTCCTAACAGCAGGAACTATTGTTTCTGTTGAGGTAAATTCCACCCAGTTCCCTACCAGAAGAACTGCTGCAATGTTTTGACATCTGATGCTGAGGAAAAGCCCTCCCTGAGCCTCCTAATGAGGAGCTGCTTGGGCTCCACCAGAGCCAGGCTGTGCTCTCTGGAGGGCGTTTCTCCTCTTCTTTGAGCTTTTCTCTTTGTTTATGTTTCTGTAGCCAGCCACAGAGCTCTCTGTGTGTACAGATGACAGATGTGTTTACATTGCCTTATAGGTGGGATAGTTGTAGAATCACACTTTGCCAGATAAATGTGAAATGCTGGAGTATGCTTTCAAACGTTTACTGCCAACAAGATTCCTTTTAAAAGCTGTTCCAATGTACAGGATACCATTTTTCATGGCAAAGTCTTAAGTATAAATTGTACTGTTCAAAGTAAGGTGCTTAAAATGAGAAAACAGGATATACTGGAAGTCAAATTCACTGTATCAGGAAAAGAGGGAAACTCTGTTCTTTCTCTATTTCAGAGCTTGAACCAGTTCAATTTCCCCAACTGACAGTTTTGCTCTGTTTGATGTAGATTTGGTAAGGCTTTTTGCACATAAGCTTTGAAGAAAGTCTTCTTAAATGGGTAAGTATTGTGCCTGTAGCATGACACTTGTCACCTTTTTATTCATCTTAAGAAGTGAGCAACAATTTTCAAAAGGTGCACAACAGATTATAAGGACAGCCTTGACAAGACCAGAGGGAAAAATGATACTTGTTTAATGCTCTGGGGGTTTTGGAAGACTTGTAAAGTACAAACTGTCATGAAGCCAACTTAATATAACTGTTTCCTTTATTCTCTAAGGATTCACAAGGGACTTCACCACTAGCATGAAGGAAATAAAATCTGTTGTGCTAGAAAAAGACCTTGTTGCCTGCAATTTTAAAAATGACACAAAGTTTCCTTACAGGAAATGTTACATTCATACAAATTCCCATATTTATTTGTAGACAAGAATTACCATTCACATAGCAGAAAAACTAGATGAAAACAGAGACAGGATAGACTTAGAGCCACTATAAGTTATTGGCAAACAGACCTAAATGATAGCAATAAACACAAATGCACACAAATTTTACTTAAATGTAGAGAAATCTTTATTGTCTTATTTTAAGTACCAGCCTAATTTAGTAACAGGAATTCTGGAAAATAAATTACTACAGGAATGCAAGTGAGGAGCTTGTAGAATCTAGTTCAGGTAAAGTTTATCTTGTCTTCTGTTGTTACACTATTCGACCAAGATACACTGACTTGGGATATTTTTTCTTTAGATCAGGCCACTGAACAATGAAATAATCTGAAAAGTAGTAAAGAATCTTTCCAGACAAGGATAAAGTTTCCACACGGCAGATGCTCTCTACATACACAATAATTGTTCTCTTTATTCGTAGAAGGCCAAGAAGAAAAGCAGATAAACAGACAGGAACACATGTTCCTGGTCCATTGCACAATATCTAAAAGAGATGAAACACATTACAAAAGAAAGTAATGAGTTTTTTCATACAGCAAAGAATTAAGTGTATATTTATTTAGCATTACATTTACACAAAAAATATATTTCAAAAAATATATTTAAAAACCCAGAAAAGGCAGGTGAATATAAAAAAATAGGAGGGGCAAACAAAACACATTACTTCAAAGTACCAAATAATACAATATGCAAAATACCATAATTTTTTACATGTTATGAAGGAGGAAAAGACCTCTGAGATGGCACAGTTATTTCTCTGAAGGAAAAGTTTACAATTCCTTGATTCATGGGTCTATAACCAAAACAACTTCCACTCTCACTCACAGCTTTGTGTTGTGTCAGTCATTAAATCTGTGCACATAATAAAGCCAAAGAAGTTTAATTAGGATTAAACCTGGGATCCAGTTATAAACCTCTTGAACCTTGGCTTAAGTCAGCTAAACACTTAAGAGTTCATCAAAAATGTGCTGATGAATTAGGACCTTCACAAGAATCTATTAGCTGATATGTGTGACTAGATTTTATTTTTTATTTTTAATAAACATTGGGAGACAGTTAAAAGCATACACAAGGAAGGAGTTGTGGTAAAAACATGTCATGTCCTTCGAGCAGAGATCTCAAATTCACTTATAAATGTTAACAATAAAAGAAAGTACTCTTTTAATTTTAGACATTCAACTGAAAAACAGATTGCTTAAAAGTAAAAAGTTTAAACCAGGGTATATTAGGCACTCCACTTGGTATCCAAATTGATTTCAGGCAAGAAATTTCTTACTAAACTTAAATAATACCATGTAATCAGCACTTTTCTGCACAGCTGGGTTACATGGAAATAAAGAGTTCTTTTATAAAATTATGGCCCTATACCCCATAAACTCACATTTTTTTTGTTCCAAGTTCACCAGCTTGTGAAAGATATTACACTGGTGGGGGGAAAAAGTCTGAATTTCTGCTTCAAGGCTGTTCTGAACTGACAATTAGTTCAGAACATTTCTTTTCTGCTTGATGGCAAGATCCCACTGATAATCTGGTTAGCAGCACCTTGCCTCAGCAAAAAGCAGCAACAGATTTGGAGTTCCAAATTCTCTCAACTATTCTCTGCCTTTATTATAGCCCCAGAAATACAGCTTGGGGATGTGATGACTGTAATGCTGTGTTTTCTGACCAGAATCAACAGACTGTAATACTGTTTCTAAAAATGTTCTGATTTTATTGTTGATCTCAATTGAACTATTTATTAATGCAAGACTTTGCTGATGTTTTCTCAGAGTCCCTTACAAGTAACGTGCTGTATGCAGTTGTAATCTGGAAATTTTAGGGTATCAACAGCCACAGCTACTTGAATTTGAAACTTGCAACTATGTACTTATTTTGTATTATTTTTGTATTATATAGGTCAGAAGCTGAACACATCATCTTTACATCCTAGAGTTTTGAAATCAGAGAAGAATACTGTGGTTTCAAACCTCCTGCTGAACCTGATTAAAGCACATCCACACTGGGACCTTATATCCTACTCTACAATCTACTGAAAATGCAGATCTGTTTTTTGTACATTTGGCTTGGTAAGGACAAACCAACTACACATGCTGCCTTTTTGCATTTCAAAGAAACTTTTCCATATCTGTAAACTAAATAATGCATTTTGCCATATTTCCTGGGAAGTTTGATTAATTTGCATGAATGTTGGCTGTGATGCTGGTACATGGCTACTGACATGTAACTTAAGGCATGTTTAGGTATCTCTGTTTGTAATAACACTTGTTTCTGTAGTGTAAATGTAGGTAGGCATAGGAAACAATTTGTTCTCCTGTGTCTGCAGGCAAAACCCACCAGTATCCCTGCAGAAGCTGGCCTGTTCCAGATAAGTGCATAATAAACACCCAAAGCCCCAAAAAATGATTTACTGGTTATTATTTTTGTGAGTTAAATATACAGTCTAACTACTGATTTCCTATTCAAAATCTGGTTTTAAGGGAACAGACCAAAATGTGCACCACTGCTGAACAGAAACTCCACTTTCCCCTTCCTTAGCAGAGCTACCTGGAGTACACATATTGTTCTATCTTCACTGCTCCCTGGCCCTTTCTCCATTCTATTGCCATCCTTTTCCACCAATTTGTCTGTACTCTACCCAATCCTCTGAGATGTCTCCCACCCATCCTCTCTTTCCTTTTGTTTTGTGATCACTGGTGTTCATCTCTCTTTGCATCCCTGTTCTCAGGCACCCTTCCAGCTGTCTTCCTTCTTGAATAGCTCTGCACTCTTTTAGCCTCCATTGGTCCCTTACTTTCCACAGTGTGACAGAAAATATACCAATACACAATATATAGTTGAGGATATGACTTAGGTCAGGTAGCCATCCTAACATTCTACTGGGCCCAGAAGTTGAGAACTGTAGAACTGGTTTTAGAAAAAGTTGAATTTTTATAATCATTGTCTTTATCAAGCCATAGACTTCATCCTACTCGTCCCCTTTATTAAGCCTGGCCAGCAGCTCCATTCCTTTTGGTATTTTGGTATTCTTGTGTCTAGATGCACACATAGAGGTAAATGCCACAGTGAATTCCAAACTAAGTGTACTCACAAAAGATGTAATGAAATAAGAATAAATTTGTGAATCTCTGTGTAGCTCTGAAGGCCACAGTGAGCTCCTGTTATTACTTTGCTGAGGTACAAAACAGAAAGACAGCTATCAAAATTAAAATAGTAATAAAATACCTCTCCTTTATTCAGGTTTTGATATGATGTATTCAGTTTTTATTTTCTAATGACTGTTTATAATTTGTAAGCTGCCTCTCAGATGCCCTTTGATACACAGAAAAGTACTTGTATGCAGGAAAAATGATCAGGAAAATGATGGACTTGGCATCTTAAAAAAAAACATGGTCTGATCATAACTCATGTCCTCTGCTCTTTCCCTTTCCACACATATGAGTTCAAAGAGGGCAAAGCAGATGTGGCTCTATAGGATTTCTATATGCAAAATGCTCATATAATACTCTGGTATATAACTCTAGATGTTCCTATCCCAAAATGCTTGGATTTAGGAACTGGCCATGAAAAAGATTGTTATAAACCTGCTGAAACCCACAAACAGATCCCTATCTGAACTGGTGGCTGTGTTCTGTAAGTCAGAACTAAAAAGTGACCTTCAGTTAACCTTCAGTACGTGTCTACAGGCATGTCCTGCTTAGAACTGGTGTAGTTGCAATTGCAGTAGCAATTCCTCTCAAAAAATCTGGTCAGACCAGTCCAATTTACTCTCTCTCACACTGCCAGCAGGAAGGGAGACCAGTGGTCCTTCTGCTTGGAGTCCAACATCATAAACTCTTCAAGTGTCATCATACACTCTTCAAGTGTTTGATGTACAGGGAAAACTTCAGAGAAAACAAATATGTACATTATAAAGACAAGGAACCATTGCAGAAGGTGTAAGGTAGAAATGTTCAGCTCCTGCTGTACACAAACTGGAAAGGATGATGGAAAGGAACTGAATCACCTACAGCCTTCCTCAAAGATGAGAAGATGAGCAGTCCTACTAGTGAATTTCAAAGCACTATTCAAAAGTAAATTTTGGAGAATGATTGATATCTTACACCTTGAAAAGACCAAGGCTTTTGTTTTTCCCCACCAGCAGAATGCCAGTATCTCCCATGGCAATCACCAGTATGCTCTGGGGAGGAGGCAGGCATCTATTGGACAAGGGACCAGGCCCTCTACAAGGTCAAGCAGCTATTGAGGGTGTTTCCCTCAAGCATCTATTTACAAACAGCATTTGCAAATGTTGTTTCCCTCAGAAATCTCGTTCCCTTTATCAGTTTCCCTCAGAATCTATTTACTTTAGCTACAAAGCTGCCTGTAGAATATTTGTATTGCATGAGATATGTCTCTGAAAATCTCTGGGTGCAGCCTTGCTTAATGAGGCAGCAGAAAGGGGGGAAAAGGGGGCCCAAGACAATTTTTGTGTCACTTTTTGACCTCTTGAGTTGCAATTGTCCAAGGACTTTCCTGGTCACTGGGGGTTCCTGCTTTGTTGCCAAGAAGCTGTAAAGGATTGTTCCAGAAGCCAGTGCTACAGGTCTCTCTACACCATTCATATGCACCTCTGATGCAAGGAAATGCCCAGCTCTCTGTTAAATTGGCTCACTGGCTGCCTGGGCTCACAGCTAGGTCTATAAACTAAGTCCTACATACTAAAATTCACTGCCAATTCAACCTAACCAAATTCTAAACAGTAAAAGAAACATCTAAAAGAAACAAATCAAGCTGTATATTAATGGAGGTTTAAAAGTAAAGGATCAGAATACAACATTTACCTTCAGCAACTCTGTGAACCTAATTTCCTATTAACCACTTTTATATAAAAATGGAATAGTTCTTGCCTTTGTGCTTCAGATATTTTCCACAGCTGTTGAAAGAAAATAAGCTAAGCCAGCAGTCTGGGAACACCAGGAACACTGGCACATGGCACCACTGCTGATAAAAGCTACTTTAGAGTTGGTGAATGCAGCACTGTAGCAGAGTGACATTTACCAGGGAAAACACTGAAAGCAGAGCTTGCAGCTTCACTGGGATTAAATGTCACTGGCCAAAGCAAAAATGAGTAAAGAAGTAAACTTGTAGTTTCTCTCATAAGTACATAAACATACAATTGCTGCATATCTTTTAAAGAACAAGTGTTTACTTATGTTCCCAAAGTACAACAATCAAAAGGAGGACAATGTAGTCCCCCTGAATTTAGTAGAAAGTGGAAAACTAATTTGAAATTTGCTTTGCATAGGGAACTGGCAACACCTGCTGCTCTCCTTAATGACTCTGCAGAGATTGGCCTTTTGTCATCTGGTCAAGAGCAGAAAAGCTGCCCTGCTTGCTGGGGCTGATGGTGGTGTGGGGATGTGCATGTGTGAGCTGAAGGTTGTGCTGCTTACCAGGCATGGAGCCACCTCCTGGAGCCCCTGTAGGACACTGCCTGGCCTCCTTTGTTCTGGGAATGCTCCCTGCTCCTCAGTGCTGAGCGCCTGGAGTCAGACTGAGGGAATAGGAGGTGGTGGTGATAGGCAACTAAAAGGGGCAAAGGCAAGTGGAGTGATACAAAATGGACCAAAGCTGGGTTAACTGAATGATCCAAATCTATGCAAGTGCTACCTTTTAACTGCTATGCAATACCTACTTTTTAACAATGTAGGAAAAACCTATTAGATATTCCTATGTTAGAGCAATAATGAATTCTTTTGTTTGTGTGGTTTTTGTTTTGATGGGGGGAGGTGGTTGTTTTTGTGGCACAAGAAGAGAGAAGCTGCAATGAATTAATTTGTATTCTGCTATGTAAATTACAGCATTTCATGAACTCATCAGTCCTTGCTTGGTTTTAATATTATATTACTATTTCAAAAACTTCACACTCAAATACTTAAGCATGTTGAGAGGGAGTGCTTATGGAAGCTTTTGCTCTTTAGTATGTCTGAAAATTCAAGTTTTGAACATTGAGAAAAATTAGCTTAGAATTGTTAATACTTTTTACAGTTTAAAAAAGGCAGGAACCTTATTATTGTTATTGATGGGGAGAAAGAAGAATTTCAGGTTCTGTTTGCACAATAGGAAGGTCATTAAACTACCTACTGGTTTATTCTTTTTGAAGAGTGAAGATGAGTGAAGATCTTATCCAGTTCACTTTCCTCCACCACCTGCATATAAAACCAGGTAAAGCTTCACACCCTATTTTCTGTTTGAACTTACCTACAGAATGCAAGGCAGGACAAAAAAAAAAAGCTGAAACTAGCTGGGTAGTCTGATGTAAATCAGGTAATTAAGGTAGAACTGAATTATACCTGGGTACACTTTTATCTTCTGCTGTTTAAATCACTTCAATCATCAGGGGTGCAAGAAGTTGGTTCCAGTGTCCTACAGGAACAGCTTGTGTTTGGGCTGTAGCACTGCCATGGAAACCTTTCTTGTTCCCCTCTGGATCTCACTGGTACAGTAGCTGTTATTATTATCATACAATACAGCAGTAAGTGAGGTGCTCTTCAAAACAAGTGGAGACATGTGTGGTCCTACAGGCAGATTACCTAACCAGGATAAATAAGATTAGTGAATGCCAGAGTGGGGAAGAGAGAAGTGGAAGAGCAAGGACTCTACATTAGTACACTACAAAGCTCCTCTTTGTTTCTGAGTGTTACTTTCATCATAGAATGAAATAGATTGGGAAGCATCACCTTTGATGCAGCTCTCACTTTCTAAAGGTTTGGGGAGAGACAGAAAAAATCCTACCTAGTGGATTTTTCTATGGAGGAAAGGGAGAGCTTCTGCAAACTCACTAGGAACTGGATGTAAGGTTTTAATTGTAACAGCGTTAGGCATTATCACTTCTGCCTTCTAGGCCTGACCCAGGCTACCAACCCACTGTCCTCAGGGGCAAGAGACAAGGGAAGAGGCCCAGCTGATGTGATTTGCATCAGCCTCTGAATACAAAGCAGTGAGGGAAGCTCCCAGCCCCTGGATTTCAGCAGAGCTTAGCTATGCATGTGGCTATTTGACACTGTAAAGACTTAAAACAGCTCAGGCCTGCTTGTGGGTATGCCCAAGGGCTTTACTGATGAAAAGAGAAGATATGATTGGGGTCATTAAGAGTGTCAGAAGTTAGGCAACAGCTTAGTGAGGAAGGTTCATTTGGATGCCTAAAGAAACATGCAGGCTTTAATTTTTTCTAAGTAACCTAACCTAAGGCACCATACCTAACTGCCCCTGTATGCCAGCTGACAGGTCTGTCATTGGGATTAAAAGGTCTTTAGAGTGGTAGTTTCCATCAGCAAACTTCCCAGCCTAGTTGCCAAATGTAAAATGAGAAGCATAGAATGATCAATTAAAAATAATAATAAATGACAGCTGTGAGACTGGTACTAAGGCTCAAGTCTGTGAAATTGTTACTGTTGGTTATTAAAACATTACATCAACACCCAGGCTGTCAGTGGGACCAACAAAACAACAACTGAGTCTTTTGAGACACTGTGGGAGATGGGTTGGTTAAAAAAGAACAAGATTACCAAAGCAGACACTATGTGGAGAATAAACTAACTCCCTACCTATGTTACTATGGAGTGGGTATGTGGTTTATTGCTGCTGACAAATTAGTAGGAAGTAGAGGAAATTTGACTTAGTGTAGATGAAAAAGTTGGTCATAAAATAATTCAGTAAAAAACTTGTGCCAAGTAAGTTAAATGGTAGTTACTGAACTACATCTTTAGCTACAACACTAGGAACTATCTGGCTTTCAGCAATGTCACCTTGGCTGAATGTGAACCTGACCACAGTCTCTTGGTCACCATGAGAAATCCCATCCAACCTTTTAGAGCCTCTTTACAAATAATTTTTATATCTCCTCATATAGAAAGTACTGCTTGTTCTAGTAGCCTGCTTCTACTCAAAAGGAGAAATTAAATTCAAGGACTTTCAAATATACTCATATATGTTACTACTAGTGGTCTAAGTTGAGCCTTTAATTGCAAATCTCAGTGTGTCTTTCATTAATCAGATATTTGTTTAACTTCAACTTAAAAGCAGTGTTTTAGGTTAACTAAGCATGATATTTAAATGTTCATAAAACATCTCTTGGGCTACTGCCTAATCACTGAAGTTGGTATAGCGAGAATGTGCATCAAATACCTGCCTGAAATACCTTCACAGTGTAAGACCTAGAGGTGTTGGCACTCTGTCTCTACATACCAGTGGTTAGATTTAGCAAGACTGTTATGCTTTATAACATACATGAAGTGTGACCAGGGTGTGCATTAGGTTCATAATGACCCTGATACCTGATGAGTTAAGACTTTTACGTCTAAAACTGCCTCCTTAAATCTAAACTAAGATCTCAGTTCATCTTTACTGCTGCTCCTGTCCTCCCTGTGAAAAGCAGTGTCTATAGGCAGTTAATTAGCAGTCACAAAAGGGCAGAGCTACAACAAAGCTTTGAACCAGCTGACTGGAATAGCTCCAGATGTTTATCTGTGCTCAGCACAGGGTAATTCTGCACTGGGGCTGCAGGGAAGCTGTACACAAGGTAGGAGGGGTGAATAAGACTCATTTTCATCAACACTGACAAGTTAAACAAATTTTGCTGCCTTCATTTTGTTTTCTTTTTGGATGAAAAAAATTGTATTGCTGAAGTTCTTAATCCAATGTTCTCACTCTTGCTTATTTTGACTGTTTTGATCAGAGAAGAACATTAGTAGATCAGACATACAGTCTGGTCCAAAGAATTATAAACACTGTGGAAAGATGCAGTGTACAAAAGAATACAGCAGATAGTTCTAATATTGCATTATACAAAGATCACTTGTTATAAAATGAATGAAGAAAAAAATGCCACCACCCAGATTTTGTAGCTTTCCACAAAGTTCCAATTAGAACCATGATATAAGGGACAATAACTTACTATTTGTCACAGTAATTTGTGAGAGTGTTATGAACTTAAGGCATTTTGGGCAGAGCACAAAGAATGGAAAATCTTAGCTAAATGAAATAATGATCTCCTTTCATTTAGCTTACTGTGCAAACACTTCTGTAACCAGAAGCTGCCTCGGTCAGATTAACCAGTCAGGGGGTCAGGCGTGTGTGATGGGATGTGCAGTCATAAAAGAAGAGGTGATTGCTCCAAGCATGATCAGCTGTGCAGGTTTCAGGCTCCTAGAAAGAAGTTTCATTCTCATTCTCTGACAGCAGAACATGTACTTGCTGTGCAAACTTACTACAGACTTCCCACAGGAAGGAGGCCCTAATGTGGTAGCACTGCCTTGTTAGCCTGATTTAACCCAGGTTTTCCCAAATAGCAGTCATCTGAAAATATCTGCTTATTTCAGGCTCTGTAGAGCCCCGAGGCAGTGGGAACTGTTCAGAAGAGTCCCCAGAAAAGGAAAAAAATTCTGGTCCTAAGGGTCCAGGATGTGCAATCTGCTAATGAATGGAGCTTTATGCAGCATTTCTGCACAACTGTAGGTGAAATTTAATTATATTAAAGGATGGCAAATCACTGACCCAATTACATAACCCATCTATGGCTGAAAACAAGGACTGGATACAATATTTTGCAGCTTCTGCTGTATGGTAGGGGCACATTCTTAATTTTCAGTTTGGATTTCAGGTATGCCAGAATGAGCAGGGTAATCATGATCTAGACAAAAGGCTAGATCACCTGAAAACTTAGTTGCAGGCTTGGCAAACTGGCCCAAAGACAATGGTTCTGTAACCAGCAAGAGAACTGAAGACCAGTTTCCTTTGAACTTGTATCTACTGACTGACTTCAAGCATATTAAAGGAAAGATGTAACTTTAGTTTAGTCCTTCTTGTATATCAAATCATCTATGTAGGATGCAGTAATTTTCTTTATCCTTGGAAAAAATCTCTGTGCAGCTTGTTTAATCTTCTATAAATAAGAAGGATTTGCATCCTTTTCTAGATAATAGATCTTATCTTATTCTAGTTTTATGTTTCTTTTTAGCCTTTCTCTCAAATGAAGACAACAGAAGTCTCTCTTCTCTGACCAGCTGCCTGTTTTCATGGTAGGAATTTGCAATCTCTGAGGCTGCATGCTAAATCTGGCTGCAGCTGATGAATGGTTTTAAAAGCTTTTCTGGGGGAAGGTGGGTGTAAGCAGTGTGTGCTGGCACAAGCCTTTCCGTCCCTGGAATTTTAGACCTTTGTATAGGAAACCTATCTAAGGCAGATAGATGTTATAAAAACTGCTCACCATACATTCACCTGCAAAACACACTGATATTTACATTTCTGTAATTCTTGGCTATAGAAACACAAGCCAATCATCACTTCTGACATCTTAATTGTTACTTGGCTTAATATCTCTAAAGGGACTTAAGCTGCAGAATGCAGATGCTCATAACTCAGAAATGGCCCTCCTGAAGATGATCTCAACCTGAACAACTCAACTGACTTTCACATTTCTTAAACTCTCTGAAGGCCCACTTCAAGTGTGGGTAAAGTCCTGCAAGACAGCAAAGATGTCCTGGGAGTTGTTCAGCTCTTTCTGAACTTACTATCTTGATGAAGGGCCAGATGGAACTGATTGCTCAGGAAAACTGATGCAAGAAGCTTTGCCAGATCAGTGTGAGATACAAAAGAGACCCAGTGCTCATCAAGTAAAGCACACATCAAGTGCTCATCAAGTAACTCCAGTGCAGCTGGGTTTGCTGTTTCCCTTTTGCAGCTATTTGCACTCCACAGACAAGCTTAGGTTGGCATAACTACCATACCTGTACCAAATCTTGCCTTTGTGCACCCAATGGTTTTGGGCTCCCTTTGCAGTACCTTTCTTGTCCTGCATTTCTTGACCACTGCAACACTTCTGTGTTTCTCTAGCTTTAGGCTGCCTACAGAAGACTTCAGTCATTGCTTAATATGTACACATATTTCTGACAAGCCTGAAAGCAAGTGTAAGGATTTGGGGATCACTCATACACACAAATGACTTAGAAGCAAGGTTGTCTTTCCCTCCTGCAGTTAAACAAGACCAGAGTCTAGGCTGAAAATGTACAGTGCCCATGAGCTCTCCTGTTTAAAAATATGAAGCTCTCAGCATGATGTAATACAGTGCTTGTTTCTAAACTCAGTTGTTGATTTCCATGCCAAAAGTTATAGATGAACCTGTGAGTGCCAGCATTTATCCCAGCCTAGTTCTAGTTCTTTGCATTACTAAGCATTACATTTTGCTTAGTGAGTGAGTAGAGTGAGTTTCAATTCACTGCAAACATTTTTGTGGAAAGGCAATTAAATACTACCAGTTGCCTCACATACCATACAGTCTTTTCACTGGCAATGTGAGGTATTTTAATCCCTGAAACAGTCTCCTTGGCTAAGTGTTTTAAAATCTTTGCAGCTCTCTATTATTATTAGAGTTATTATATTTTAGAGAATTCTTAAACTAAGATATACATACAAGTAGTAGTATGTAAGCAGATTTCAAGTGGTACATGATTTGTCATAACGCCAGAGATGCTTCTGCCAGCTGCTATTTTCATTGATAATAGCACCTGACAAAAAGTAATTGGGGTTTGCCTTCCCCTCCAGCTCTTTAACCATGGATAAAGACTCTTTGGGTCTCATTTTGAGATAGGGGTTACTTTAAACACTGCAGTGGGCTTAAAGGCCTTGCTAAAACCTATCCTTAATTTTACAAGCACAAGTGTTTTCCAAAATGTTAGTTTGATAGCTTATCACAGTTATCAGCTCCAACACCATTTCTAATAACTCTGTGTGTAAATCTCTCTGTCACTTTAAATTCCTTTGGTAAACAGAAAACATAGAATTAGATTAGTAACTTCCTGCTTCCTTTATTAAGCTACACAGTGAGATTTTTCCAGTCAATTTCTTTTGCAATATGTAAAAAAATACATTAACAATACAGTGGTGTAGCAAAGTTATTACTAAATAGTTGCTCACATTTTTCTGTCAGCTCATGTCAACAAGTGTGACTATTACCACTGCCCCAATCAAAACCACTGTAGAAAGAATAGCATGCCACCTTCTCCCCTCTCTGTTTTATCTCCAGTTTTCAGAATAGGTTTGAAAAACAGCAACTACAAAAAAACCCTACTTCTGTTGCCTTGCACACTAAACTGTTTGAAAAGTCCAGCAAGTGAGATGCTTTTGATCTGACAGGAACTGACCAGTACTATTGAAGCAAATGAGATCACGTTACTCACAGCAGCCTCTCTAAACATTCAATATACCACAAACTTTTAAAAGCCTCTTTAGAATTAGCCATGCAGTTCACAGAGGGGTTTAAAAAGTCTCCTTACAAATATGTGTGTGTATAGATGCTACTACTAAATTATGAAAAATACTTTGTAACTGCACTAGTTTTTACATGTTTCATTTAAGCATTTTAAACCTCATAAAGTATTAATTTGAAATTCTGCTGAACTAATACTTTTTAAAAAATCCTCAAGTTTAGATTACTGACTCCTTAAGATGACAACAACTCTAGCAAGAAGTCAGCTGACTTAAGTGTGTGGAATATTTTAAAATAAATGTAATTCGCGTGAGAGTGCAGTTTTCGGAACAGCTTGAAAAAGCTACTGAAGTGCTGAGGAGTTGCTACTTCAGCAGTGATGCTTTTTGACATTAGATGAGATAATTAATGTCAGCCAAAGACTAAATAAATATGCATTGTAGCTCAGAAGTCCATGTAAGCACAAGAACTGAATCTGTATATATTTGTGCTGGTCAGAACCTGTCTGTGCCAGACTGGTCATACCATTTTAGAAGCAAGTCCAGCCAACAGGATAACCAGGCTTTCAGGCATAGTTTGTGCTGCTGCAATCCTGAAGAGATACTATCAGGAAGCAGCAATCTTGTTTTTGCTGGCTCTACCAGCATAACAAGGGAGTGACTTTGTGAAGGTACTTGCAAACTTTGTGAGGGAAAACTGGTATTTGCTATTCTAATTCACCAGCAGTGCAACCTGTTCTTGCTTTCTTGATGTATTGCTGCTATATTTAATTTAAAATTAAAAATAGTTTTCCTGTGAATTATAAACCTAAGCATACATATGAGATGCAGTCTGCATATGCCAAGTGCTTTTATAATGTGGATTAGCAAGTTCTCAATAAATTAAAATTTTCTTTACCTACCAAATCTGGTTTCCGTTTGTAGGTCAGAGGGAGAGAGTAAAGTATGGAGTACAGTGTTGTTAGCACAGAGGAGACCCAGGACTGTCTGACCTCCCGGCTCCTGGGAATGCGATCCAGGCTGAACTGGAAAAGAGCACGAGGAATGGAGCTGTTACTTTCCTGACAATGTTGTGGCTCCTTCTTGTTAAATCTATCTGTGCCAGCCTTTTTCCCCCTTTCCTTAGTCTAGTTTGGGCAGGTTTGTGTATAAAAAGTCCACAGTGCAGCACAGAGACACACCAGAACTGGTGGCTGCTGTTCGGTGCCGTCTCGGCTTCCCCGAGCCCCGGCAAGCCGCAGCAGCAGCAGCAGCGCCGGGCGAGGGCGGCACCTCGTGGGCACCGGCGGCGCTCGGAGCGCTCCGCAGCTGCCGGGCGTTCATTGGCACTGCGGGAAACGCGCGGCTCTGCTCCGCTGCTGCCCGCCCAGAACCAGCTAACGTGTACAAGCCAATATCACCACCCTTTAAATGAGTACTCAGCGAGTATTTAAAAGATATGCGCAACACATATTCAAAATGCAAAATATCTGCGTAAAGAAACAGGAAAGAACATCTTATCCTTAAGTAAAAAATAGGTAAAGAAGTAACTTTCTTTGTTCTTTCCCTAAAGGAAGATTATTCATGGTGTGTAAAAGGTATCAAATCAATGAAGCAAGGATGATTCCTTTTGTCTTGAAGGCCCAGGAGCAGGGAGCAGTTGTTAGGCTGCCTCCCTCCTTGCAGGTGCCCTTACCTCAATGGAGAGGAGCTGCACCTAAGAATTATTGCTGTGGCAGAAGGCACTCCTGATGCCAATGACATTTTGGCCTGTGTAAATGAAAGGCAAATGTAGTGGCTGCAGTGCAGGGTTCAGTGATGCTGACATGTGGATAGTGGTGGTTGCCTCACTTCACATGGGGGTAAGAAACTCTAAACTCTGAAAATTGCCCAGTTACTTCATGTGCACATTGCTAATTGTCATAGCTTAGTCCTGGCGATTTGTGCCCCTGAAACAGGATGTTAACAAAACCTGTATGGTAAATACAAACTACAAATCTGTCTTGAATAGCAGTAACTGGGACTGTTTTTGATATATTAAGTGGAAAGAATTAAAAAAACCCCAATATTTGTAAACGCAGAATGTTAATTTTCTCATCTGAGATTATCCTGTTTCATTGTGATATCTTTCTTCAATAGCTGTGACACTGGAAGGCATTAACAGATGTTACAAACTGATTTTTTAATGTTTTATTTGCAGGTGTTAAAACTCTGATTGCATTACTCTGACAACAGAATATGGAAAGATGAACATACCCCCTGCTCCCTATTCAACAGGTTTCTGGTTATCACTGCCTCTGTTTCTCAAAGCTTTGGATGAGTTCAGATGATAAAAAGAAATGCTCTAAGTGGAGTTTAGACCCTTGCATAGTACTCAGCCCTGCAAGAAATATGGGTATGATAAAGTGGTTTTAGGCAATCAGCGTCCAGTGGAACTATTCAGATGAACCTTCACTGTAAGAATGGTGTTAAAGAGCATTTGACAAAAAAAACTGTAGGTGATTTTCATCATCATTAAATAACCCAAATAATTTCAGCAGAGCTTGGGAGGAACTCCAAACAGTATCAAAGTAGGAATTTACTTGGAGAGTTCAAGCAAAGATCAAGATGATTTTATCTATACTTTTCAAAAAATATGGTGGAAACTCTGTACATCAGTGTCTATGTCATGTTATGACTTCAGTCCACACATCAAACAACTCCTAGGTATAAGAATTAGAAACCAGAACTGGGGGGTGTTGTTTTTGTTTGTTCATTTAGAAGCCACTGCCAGATGCTTCTGTAATCCCAGCCTCTCCTCTCATTAAGTGCTGTCAATGTTCCAAAGGTACATCCTGTATATTTTGCTGGAACACTGCATAGTATGTCTGACACCAGAAAAAGATTTCTCCCCTATCTACTATGGTGTCATATTGTTGCATCTTTTTTTCTTTACATCTTTAGTGCACTCAGAATCTTTTTTCTAATTTGAAAACAAATGTTCCAAACTGGCAAATCTGTAATGTAATTTCAAAACCAGTGATGTTGTCCTTTACCTAGTTAATGTTGCTTTGCAAGGATGTAAGGAAAAGCTAGTGGAAAACTGCAACTGCTGTGAATTATTATAATATTCTCAGCTGAATATTGCAAAGAAATTGAGTTTACATAATGCTTTTTCATTATGAGAAATAAAATTTCTTAGCATAGTACCTCTCATGAAATGGAAAAGAACATATGGTCAGAAGAGGTTTATGTAAAGGTTAGTTAATCTGGTTGCTCATCTCCTATACCATGGGGGGGTATAGGAATTCATGCTCTTCAATAAGTTGTCTCTCTGCTGCTGGAGTATGTTGCCAGCAGCCGAAACAGGTTCTCTATGAGCATAGAAGGTTCCTGAGTACCAGCTCTGGGGGCATCCACGTGGAATAGTTGTGGTTACAGGTGGGGAGTGATAGAGAACAAAGAGGCCAGTGAATGCAGGAACAGAGACTTTTCATAGGTGGCACATTTTTTAGTTCTTTTTTAAGAGGCTTAGTGGGTTGAGGTGCAGCATTTTTCTTCTTGTAAGCAAGATGCTCATTCTGGCTTCCTTCTCCCTGAATTGCTTTTAGAACAGAGCTAGACCACCGATCAAAAAGAGAATTATTTGGAGGGGTGGGGAGGTGTGTGTGTTTAATTTTCTCTTACATCACTGGTATTCTGTTACATCATTATTTTAATTTGTCTTCCATCTGGTCCCTAGTTCTGGAAAAATCTACTTCCTTAGCAGGATGAGGAAGGGAATGACCAGGTGTTGAAGCATTCAGACAGCATTCAGACTTCTCCCTTTCACTTATGCAAAGCTTTAAGAAGTTACTAAGGCATAATTTTAAAATTCATGATTTCCAGTGCCCCCAATTACAAAACACACCGTGTGTGTGTGTGAAAGCACACTCTGAAATTCATCAAATATATGTTACAGGCATGTGATGTTTACTTTCCAAAATTTATCTTTCATTTTCACTCTAAATACTTTTGTTTAGTAGAAAGAGAATGGACAAAGAAAATGAGCATCTGTTATCCAGACATCAACTCACATGCAGCCAAAAACGCTCCTCTGGCTTTCAGTGTTGAGAAAAAATATAACTACAGGATCTGTTAGTAGTTGGAGAGGTTATAAAAGAGAAGCTTAGCAAAAATAAGTGATCTATGAAAACCACATAACCTCTTAATGCTGAAAATATGTGTCTTTAGGAAATCTAATAATTTAGGGTTGGATATTCTTCAGGTAAGTGAATATGACTGTGTGAATGGCTATTTACCCAATCTGAACAGGAAGCACCTCTGGTCACTTTAATAAACATTCATCCTTGGTGCACAATGAGATGTGAAAGTTGCAGTAAACAAACTTAAAAATATCATTCCTTAGTGAGCCTTAGCAGCAGTTGCCTAAATTAACAGGGTTTATTCTGAAAGTCATTGCTACTGAGTCCTACAGTCTTTTCTCCCAACAGCACTGCTGAAAACAGTGGAAGTGCACCATATGGAATCAACACCATGCAAATAATTAATTTACTGTGTGTTGTACTATTTGCTCAAAAGGACCTAAATTTTTTGTAGCCAGAACATTCATTTCCATTGTACTTATTCCACTAAAACTTTCTACTAATTTCACTGGATGTCAGATCACACTTTAAGTCAGCAGTTATGCTGCTGTCTGTTAATCATACAGCAAACAAGCTGAAAGCCAGCAAGCATCTGAGAAAGAAATAAACAAGATATTTTAATTATTTTTTCATGAGTTTTAGGAGTTCAGCATTTGCTCAGGTCATCAGCCAGAAAACTGACATTCAGAGGTCTTGCATCCCTTTTAAACAAACAATTAATACTTTATTTTAAAAATGCAACCAAGACACAGTCTAGAAACATACAGAGCCAATACAATTTAAATTAAGGTTTTCTTAGATAAAATATTTTCATATATAATTTCTTTCAAAAAAATATTATGTGTCTGAGGGAAATGCCAAACTAAAAAAAAAATCCCCTCTTCAATATTTTTGCCCCAATATTTTACAGCTACAAGTAACACTTCAGTGGCTAGCTGGTATAAATATCTTTTCAAAGAATCATTTCCAAATTGCCTTCAATTAGAATGTCAAGATAATTTTTCTTACATGAGTATTTAACAAGTTACCTGGGACTCGGAGAAGGTTTCAGCCCTTTTTTGTTCAAAAGAACGAATTTTAGCTTCACTCATCTTATCTGAGTCTGCCAAAACATAATGTCTAGGAGAGTATGACTCTGACAAACAGCTGAGTAATCTCAGGATTTCTGTTGTGTGCCCACCTGTAAAACAAAGCAAACTGCAATTAGTGTGTGAAAAATGTCATAACTTTCCATTTCTTCAGCTGAATCAGCCACTTTTCATTTTGAAGCACATGAGTATTACTACTGCCAGTGAGAAAGTATTTTCTGAGAGTAAAGATTCCATCAGAGGATGGCTGAGACTGTTTACATAACATGGAGGGAACTCAGCTCCCAGGGAAGTGGTATTGATGGATGTTTTCCAGTGAAATGGGATTGAACCAGGGTCACACAGGAGTCTGATGTTTGTGTTTAATGTCCCGTACACGGTGCAGAACAACCAGGCACAGAGTGACACTGCTCTCTACTCAAAGGCCACCCCATGGGCCATGGCCAAATTGCAGCTGGACAGGATCTGGCTCAGGGCTGCACCTTGGAGGCAGAACTGCCACTGACCCTGCCCTGTGCCCAGTGCTGTGCCCTGCCAGGGCAGGGGTGTGCTAGCCCAGCTCATCACACTGAAACCAGCCAGGCAGCCAGAGCAGTGACAGCCAGAGCAGTGACAGCCACAGCAGTGTCCCCCTGCAGCCACAGCAGTGTAGCTGCTGGCTGCTGACAGAACAAACAGTGCTGCTTCAGGCACTGCTCTGAGCACTGCCCTTGAAGAGGCCTTCAGAACCTTCTAACTGCAGGGTCACTCTGTCCCAGAGCTGAACTGGCACCAAACCAGAGAGCGGGGGAGGCTGTACATACTGGGCTTTTTGGCAGCTGGGTAAATTTTTGGTTTTTTTGCCATTTGAGTTCCCTGAAAAGCAGATAGAGGGATATTGTTAGAGTGGAAGGGGGGGGAGAAGGAAGATTGTGTGTGTAGGTGAAGTGGAGCAATCTCACCTTTTATCTGCTGGACTGCATCAGACCAACATGAAACCAGACCCACAAATACATCATGTGTTGACTGGATGTGGTGCTTTTGTGGTGCTTTTTTGCAGACCAAAACCAGTAAACTGCACGTATTCCTACTACCTCCTGGTGTTCAGGGTCACTGGGCTCCCAAGAGACCTTTGCTGCACAGGTTAAACACTCACAGCTGGTGAACAACTGACAACAAGGAGAATTTGCACTAGCAGTGCAGCATTGTACTAGACTTTGCCACCTTTCCATACAATTTCGTGTGGTATTTTTCAGATATGTTTGGAGATGTTTTCTCCTGAGCGGTGTTTGTTAAGGTTTCACAAATTTTAATGCAATCAGCTGAGCACTCACAGAAGAGCAGGAGATTTCTACTTACAAGCCTTAAAGAATAGGCTTGAACATTACGTGGATCTTAACTGACATGTATTATTTCATCTGGTAAGCTTATGTACAGTGGAACTATTCTTTTATTACAGATGAACTAAATGCCAAAGGACTGAAGGAAAAAACACACATCTCCAGCCCTAGTGGATGTAAAGATGACCTGAAGAATTATAAACCTGCCAGTCAAACTAAGATGCAGAGAGATCTCAAGATTATTACTCAGTTGGTGTGCAAAAACCAAAGGGATACTGAAGTGCTGAAATCACAGCTGACCTGTATTTGTCAACTGCAAATTTTCAAATAAACTTCTTGGAGGTAAATTAATTGCCCATCAACTCTGATAACAAGGTAACAAGGAGTAGCAGATGTGTATATCCCCTTTAGCGAGGGGTGGCATTCTTGTCTCTGAGGGATCCACGTGTGACTCTTGTAAGCAGATCACAGCACCGCGGTTTGGGTAGATTGCAAATGCCACGTGTGTGAGGGGCACGCCGGGGCTTCGGAGCGCCGTGCCCGGCACCGCCTCAGCAACCTGCAGTCAGGCCGAGCAGCTCAGTCCTGCACCGGTGCTCTCGGTGCCTCCACCGTGACCTCGGTGAAACGCGCAACAATGACTCAAATGGAGAACCAAAACACCCAAGAGCAGGCGGCAGCCCCGAGGACACCGGCCCGCGCGGGGGCACCACAGGAACTGCCGAGGCGGGGCCCCGGCACCGGCCTCTGACACGCGTAACGCGACTACAACTCCCGGCATGCATCACGGCATATGGCAGCGTTACGCTAGCCGGTCATCGCGCTGCATGTCGGGACTCGTAGTTCCAGGAATCTGGAGCGGCGACTCTAGGGTGCCGCTCGCTCCCGCTGGCGGCAACCGCCACTCACCAGAGCCGGCCACCACCAGGAGACTGAACGGAGGCGTCCGCCGACCGCGGCGCCTCCTATCCAGGAGCACCAGCGGGACAAGCAGTGAGGAGAGGAGGAGGAGCAGGACCACGACGACGGGCAGCTCCTCCATGCCCGTCGGAGGCCACCTCTCGCGGAAGCGGCCGTGGCACCTCCCCCGTACGGCGGCCGGCGCGGTTCAAACCTCCGCGCGCTCTGAGCGCGGTGGTGGCTCCGGGGGTGGCAGGGGCCGCGGGCGGACAGGCGGGCGGGGCTCTGCGGGTCGGGGCGCGGTGATGCGGCGTGAGGGGCTCCCCGTGTGCCCGCCCGGTGCTCCCCGCGCCTCCGAGCACGCGCTGCGCCCCAGCCGGCGTTTCGGAGCTGTGAAATACCGCCATAAGCACGGGGGGAATGAGGGCCCGCAGGCCGAGCCTGTCGACTTTAGCACAGGCTGCAGGAGCCCAGAGAGCCTTGCCGGCTTTCACGGGGGCTGCAGCGGGAGCCGAGAGGGGCCTGCCGGCTGTGCACGGGCCGCGGCGGGGGCCGGGGGCTGCGGCGGGGGCTGCTGCAGGGTGCGAGGCTTGCGGCGGGGGCCGGGCGCTCCGTGACGCGCATGGATGGATGGATGGATGGATGGATGGATGGATGGATGGATGGATTCCTGCGGGAGCATGACTGCTGTATGCACTGATACCGATGCAGGTATGTCTGCTTACATGCAGCTGTAATGTTACACAGCCTACAGTAACGCGTACAATAAAGAATATTAACGTTTCACTGCCTGTCGTGGTTCTAGTCTTCATTCATGGTAATACTTCAGCTTTTCATTTCACTAAGAAGCGTGGAGCAGCAGATCAGCGCTCTTTCTGCCTCCGTCAGCATCCAGCCTTTGTTAGGAGAAAGCGGTGATTCAGCCCCTGGGCTAATCTCAGATGCGACGTGTGTTTGCTAGAAAGAGTAATATTCTGCATGTTATGATTAGGAAAGAGTTTGTTCATCACTGTCCATAAATTATCTGCCAGGGAGCAAGTCCCTCCTCTTGGCCAGTGAATCAGGAGCTGTGAACTCTGGAGCTTTATGGAGAGGTTTGATGCTACTGCGTTATGGGGTGAGTTGTCAAATACATGAAACGTGAGAGCTGTGCATTGTATCTCAAGTGTACAACCACAATAGATCAAACACATTGCAATTCTGCATCTCCCTGCCATTGTTTCTCTGGCTGTTTTTTTTCCCTCTTACTCGTCCTGAAAGAATTGCACTTTTTGTGTCCCTACCAGCCTTGGAAGCTTAATGTTTCTTTCTCATTTTTAACAAAGGTGTTCCAGTTGTGGATTCCAATGGTTATTATATATCTTAAAAGTAAAAGATACAAGCTCCACCAATCCTTTGCCACCTTAGGATCTGAAGTGAGTCTTTGTGATTCATGCTTCACAGCTCTACAGATTGTTTTTTTCTTTATGTCACTGTGACATATAATTTTGCAGTTGCTTTAAGCAGAAGGTATTAAAAACAGTATTACTATGGTGAGCTTGTCTTCCACCCAAATGAGTAACCTCACAAAAAGTATTTCACTGCCTAGTCATTATTGACATTTGGAAGCAACAAGGTTTTAATTAAAAGTTCTGTTGATGGTGCATAAATTTCCAAAATTCATTTTGATTTCCATTTAATTAGCTACATAAAACTAATAAGTAGGGACAATAGAGGTGCAAGTCAATGACAGAACAAAGTACCACAATACCTTTTCACGACATAAACTACTAGGTTAAAACGAGACAGTAAGTTCTATAGACAATTTCAATACTAATTTTATCTATGGTCATCTTTTCCCCACTTGTAGTCTCTTCAATGAAAATAAATATCATTGATGTAGAATTTATCCCAGTTGCCACAGGAGGGGTAGCTAGCAATTGTTTTATTTAAGGTGGGTTTTTTTCAAGATTTCTCAAGATTTTTGCTCTTATTTTTTCCTACCATAAATGTTGAAGAACTGCTTTATATGAGGCATTTGATTCCAAGAAACAGTCCTGGAAACTCAGCAGTAGAGATTGATATAAAAATCTTCAACTTTTGTCCTTTTCATGGTATTTCTTCTGTATGTACACACTTCCCTTTCTAATACAGAATCCTTCTGTAAATGTATCAGGTGAAATTAATGAGAAATTGACCTACAACCAGGGAAGCTGGAAGGCATTTAAAAATAAGAGGAAAAAATTAGAGTGATGCAGACTTGTTCTTTGGAGTGGACAGTTTTTGGATGCAAAACAAAGATTTTGACTTTCAAGGAGTCTAAAAATCTGAGCAGTGACTTTGCCTCATAAACTTCTACAGCTAGTAAGTCTGCTTACTCATTGTTAAATTTGCAAGAGTAGGGGATATAGTTTTCAAGTAGTATCCACAGAAGATTGCAAGGCTTTAGGGAGGATTCAGAATTTGGTAAGAGTGGTTGAAATAACTAAAGACTGAGGCAACAGTCTGATACCTAGTTGCCATAAAGTTTTGTGGATTTTTTTTTTCCTTTGTGAAGACTGAGCAGAGCTCATGAAGATCCCTTTTGTAGTGTGACACTGCTAATCCTGCCTTTTCTCAGTAGGACTTAGGTGTACTTGTGTTCTTTCATCATGGCAACTCCCTGCTCCCTTGTTACCATGCACTGGGCCTGGGAGACTTCAGTGCAACGCTGTTAGCAGTTCTGAAGAGAGCAGGTTTCTGTCTGCTCCTCCTGGTGTGTGCTGAATGCTTGGCCATGATTCCAGTCTGGGAAGTGCCCTGAGAAATCTTCATGTCAGCATCAGCAGTGCATAAATGCACAGTTAATATGAAAGTTCATGTGAAATGCCAAGTTTAGCACAGCATGGCTGTGTTAGCTCAGTGATGTCAAGCAGGTGAAGTGCAGGGGTCCATGAGGAAGGCAGTGCTCAGTGCTGATACTGCTCTCCAGTCTGCACAATCACTGATACTGCAGGTGGGTGAGTGGCCTGGGTGTGTGGTGCACTTGGTCTGAAAAGGCATCTGACAGAAAGTGGTGCAGGTGCAGAGGCTGCCTCTGACACCTCTGCTGCCGATGCAGGAAGTTAGCTTGGAACTTTTCTGGAGGAGAAATGAACCACACTTGTTCTAAATAATTGGTCACTGTTGTCCAACTCTATAACTCTTGAATAGGAAAAAATAGATACGTTATTTTTTCCATGTACCACTTGTGAGACAATGTTCCAAAGGAAGACATGCTGCTCTCCTTTTAAATGGGAATATTCTCTGTGGAAGCCTCCTGGTACCTGGGGTGCATGGCTCCTTTGAAATTTACACTGCTGGGCACTAAAGGGAACTGAGCAAAGCTGGCTTTTTGTGTTTCAGGTTCTTTTGTCTCCAACAGGAAAGGCTGTAATTGGAATATAAATAAAACCATTTTTTCTCCTGAAATGAAATGTAGACAGACAGCTTTGGCTATCTGGCAGTAATTCCCATTCTGAGTTTCCCTGTAAGTGATCTAACTCTTAACTGTTAAACAAGAATCTTTCCAATACACTGAAATACACCTTATATTCATGATTTCTTAACTGGCACTTTGAATACTTGTGATGTTTGGGTTTTTTTTTTCCTTCTAATTACAGGTTCTAAAATTACACCTATGAACAAGAGTGAGTGTACTGCTGTTTTCTAAAATGAGGTCATTTTTTCTCCTTTTGACTTAGAGTGCAGCTCCACAAACAGTTGCATCAGCACTACTGATGAGTAAACCAGCGAAATGGTAGAAACAACTGGGTGAGAAAAAGGGCAGGAATCACTTGGCCTTTGCTAGTGGAAAAAATTGTAATGTGGAATCATTTATCATATTAAAGCTCAGAAATTGATTTAAATGTATCTAAATATTATTCTTAGTTTCTGCATGATATTTTTATAGAAGTGATTCATAAGAATATATACACTACATAAGGAAACTTGATTGATTTTTTTTTTTGCCAGAAGCAGTTATTTCTTTGTATGTGCTAATGGTGTTTTTAGGAGCACTATGAGAAGTGGTGTGCCTTTGGATTAGGCAAAACCTGAAGACTTCTAACTGGGTTCTTCTTTAATATTAGAAATGCAAACTGTATCTGGAAGATGCTAGAAGAGCATTAACATCCTAAGTGTTATAACAAGTTCTGTGGTTGGGTAAGAAAGGTATTTTTAAATTAATCAGTGGAGTAGACCATTTGGGATCAACTGGAGACAAGCTACTGCCTGATCTCACTTGAAGGAAAAATTAGGATGTTATCAGAGCCAGTGTGTGGCAAGATTGTCCCTTTAGACAGCTGCTACTTTCAATAGCTTTGGGCAAAGTGCAGTCACACTTTCTTATGAGTCATTAGAATTAAAGGAATGTAATCTTAGAAGTCCTGATTTGTATTTGCGATCAGAACAGCTGTAATATTTATGTTAACATTAGAGTTAATGCTGTGCTTCCTGGTATAAGGGCACTTCTCATATATATTTCAGTCTCTTTTGTTTAGATATAAAAGTTCAGCACTTGCAAACACTTAAACAATGCTTGTGCTAAATACCAAAAAAGTGGAACCAAATAATAAGACTTATTCCGTATTAAAAACTTTTTAAAATTTTCATTTTTTTCCCATTCACATTTGCTTTTCTTTACACTTTAATTTTCAGTGACAGACAGCAAAGTGAATGTGAGTTTACAACAGCTCAATAAATAAGGTATCCTTCGCTCCTACATTTCTCTCTTGTTGGCAATGTCAAGTTTTCTGAAAATAGTCTGTGGAATTGGGAGAGGAGGTTGTTTTTAGAAATTTGTTTGGGTCTAAATACCATGTACAAATTTAGAATCAAAGCAGCAATTTGTAAGGAGAACGTTTTCCTCTGGCAGGCAGGAGCCACAGTGCCAGGCAGTGTTTCTTTAACCTGCTGCGCCTGAGGTGTCTGCAGGGCTGGTACGAGTGCCTTTGATGACACACGGTGTTGTAACCATTTGGGTGCATTCTGAGGGTGCTTTTATGGAGCAGAAACTTTTGTAGTAGACAGCACTGACATGACATAATGCAACTTGTAATTGCTGGGTAGTGTGTTCAGGAGCAGTCCCTGTAATGTACTGTAAAATAATGCTCTTCTCTCTGTTCAAAAGGCCAGGAGAAAGAGATTGATGTTTCACTCCTTAAAACTACTGAGTGGCCTGAAGGTCACTTGGGTGTCTCAGGCCACTTGGCCTGTAAAAATAAGGTCTTTTTTAAAACACATGCCTAAAAATAGATGTGAAGTCTATTTTTAATCTCCTGGAAATCTGTTTTCTGATCTGTAATGTTAAATGAAACTTGCAGGATACTTGGGGGTTAGGATGTAGGATTCTCTACCTATTCACTGCTGCTTTTTGACTGGGGTTTTCCTGAGCTTTCCACGTAAGCATCTGGAAGGAGGATGAAGAGAAATGCACATTGCTTTAGCCTTTCCTGGGTTCCTGCTGTCAGAAAACTTGACCACTGCTTGTGCGGGGAGATAGATGGGACCAAGCTCTCAGCTTGCTTTGGGTTCACAGCTTTTCCTCTCTCAGACTGAAACCCAGGCAGCTGCGGGGCTGCTGCTGCTGTCACAGCTCTGGCTTTGAGTGCCCAGCCCTCAGCATGCCTAGGCTTGGGGAAGGGCATCTCATCCCTCTGTGCTCTCCTCTCCTTATGAGGATTCAAAATGCAGCAGAACTGAAACCCTTCTCTGGAAGGTGTCATTTCTACTCAGTTGAAAGTGAGGACAGTTTTCTGAGCTGTTCAGGTTTCTAAAGGTCTAGCATTGAATTAATGCCATGCTGGACTGGAAATAACTGGTCATATTAAAAGAGAAGGGAAAATGTCTTCTGGTTTTGCTCTACACCATCTTTCATGTTCTTTTCCTCCCATTTTTCTTCTTTTATTCATGCAATCTTGTTTAAAAATATATAATCTGTTGACTATTGTTTTGGAGATGTTGCCAGGTATGGCTGTGGATTTAGGGATTTGATCAAGTGCTATTTAAGTCAATTGAATGTAATGATTCCACTAGCTCTCAATGGAGATAAATTGAATTCTTTGCAGAGTTTGCAAGAGCTGCCAAAGGTATCTCAGTATTTTAATTTCTGTATGTTTGTGTATGATACTTGCAAGGCAAAATATTACAA
This sequence comes from Ammospiza nelsoni, assembly GCF_027579445.1. Classification (NCBI taxonomy): domain Eukaryota; kingdom Metazoa; phylum Chordata; class Aves; order Passeriformes; family Passerellidae; genus Ammospiza; species Ammospiza nelsoni. Next base: position 19,192,265 of record NC_080641.1, on the reverse strand, counting down.
TTTCAAAATATGAAATTCTTTTTTTCTTCTATCTGTTTAGTTAAAATATGTATGATATCAGCCATAGCAAAGCCTATTGACTGACACAGTCTAAAGTCCAGCTATTGCCAACATAATTTGCCCTCTGTACTGTACTTTACCAGTCTTTAATTATGTGATAAGATTTAAAAACAGATATGCCTTGCATTTTTTTCATCAAGCACTGTTTGACAGTACAAGGAAAGAATGTCCTTGCCTTTATTACAGTTTTAATGAATGTTAGGAAATTATAAACCATTTGCATTAGTTACTGTGGATTTAATGTGTCGTTAAGGTGTCAGGAGAGTTAGCTGGTCGACTCCAGTGCCTGTGAATTAAACAGTGATAATGAGACAATTGCTTAGGATTAAGTTATGGTGTTAATTATTTAGCTGACTTGTGATTAATATATTACTGAAAAGAAAAAACTTTATACGTGTGGAAACACAAGTTTTAAGTCAGCTTCCAATGTCTGCTTCCAATTTACTAACACTGACTAAAGCAAATAAATAATAGAAATAATTTCCAAAAAGAAATATTACATGTGATTTCATACTCTTTTTAGAATAGTTTGAAGAAAAAATATGTTGTCTTTTTGATTGCATGTTTGTGTTGGAGGACTGGTACAATTGTATATGCAAGCAATTGTTTAGTAGCTAATAGTCAAGCCAAGAGCTGGTATAAGTCTTGATGATGATTATTATTATTATCATTACTATTATTTAATTGATGAATTGTTTGTAACTGCAATCACCTTTAAAGAGTACTGTACACAGAAAAGAGAAAACAGGTTTGTTCCAGGTGAAACTGAGGAGTGCATACGTGTGGAGTACAGTGTGGCCACAACTCACCTGCCTTGGCACTGCAGAACGTGGCACTGGACTGGAATGTTTTGGTCTGTGTGTGTGCACTACAGCTGTCCAACAAACCTTTAATTGTAAAGTTTCCCCTTACAGTGGTGAGATTCCTGTTTCCACTGGAGCATAATTTCCTAACAGAAAAAGAGGACATCACCCAAGGCACTCCAGATGTGTAATGTCCCTTATTCAGCAAATCAGATGAACAGGTGCTGAAATGTTGGCTCTTTGAGCAGTCCCAGTAGAGTTATCACAGAAAAATGTGTATGTTTACAACAAAATAAAAGGAAATGGGCAACACTGATAAAAAACACAACCAAGATGTTCTAATTTTTGTATATCACAATGCAATTTTTCTGCAATTTATCCAGTTAGACAATATATTTAGTGCAATTCACAAAGTGACTTTTCAAATCCACTGATAATGTTTGCATGATAGATTTTCATGGTGAAACTCTTCCACCTTAACATTTTTAGTCTGTCTCTATCTATCTATCTATCTATCTATCTATCTATCTATCTATCTATCTATCTATCTATCTATCTCTGTATATCTTACATATAGAATTAATTTTGGGTTTTGTAGTCAATATTTTTCTAGTATTTGTCTAATTAGTAAGGTATGGTGTTGAATAGTGTCATTGGAAGTAGAAGCCTAAACAAAATTCCTCACTTGATTTGAAAGGCAGGCTGTCTTTCTGTACTTTAGCACTGCTGTATTTAATGTAGTTTCATGTCTTTTTGTATGTTTTTTGTAGTTTTGTCTTTTTGTATGTCTTTTTGTAGTTTCATGTCTTTTTGTATGTTTTTGCCAGGACTGCTGTCATAAATCTTAGATTTGAAAGAACACTATAGAGCATGATATCCTTCCTAGGACTAGAATTGTACAAAGGAACATGTCTGTGTGAATTAATATACAGAACAAGGCCTTGGGAGGGGAATCACTACAGCTCTTGATATCAATGCAGACTAACAATTAAACCCTAGGTAAGAATCTATAATAGTGCCAATGCAAAATTAGAAAATAATCACAATATTAACAAGTAGCAGTGGTAAAAGCAGGGGCTTTGCTAGAATTCATTATTAGTAATAAAGGAAAAATGAAAAATACATTCTGGACCTCCTAAACTGACAAAATTAAGATATAAATTATATTTACTTTTGAAACAATGTATGATACCACTTTAATATCTATTACCAAATATGAAATTTAAAAGTTTTAATATTTAAGAAATATAAATTTTTAAGTCATGTTCTCTGAAAAAAAAATTATTACAAATACTATTGACTACTACTTTTGACAACTATGTGGAAAACAATTTCTTGCTTTCTTACTCAGTTTTTTAAATTAGATTTCAAAAGTATTTAGACATATATAAAGTGAGTATGGATCAGGTTTTATTGTTTCCTTGTGTCATCAAGCCATTTTCATTCCTTGTTTCCTCAAGGCTTTCACAGATCAACAGAAGATCAAAAAATCACTAAACATGATAGAAAGTTTTTTGAAAAATCTGAAAAAGTTGACAAAGCGTTCAGAGGGAATTGTATTGTCTGAAGAAGCTACTTGACCCGCTCAGGCTGACACATCTGCCATTCCAGTGTCCTTCCCAGCCATTCTTTCCAAGCTGTGGGAGGCTGCAGGAGGCACAGTGACACGCTGTGCAGCTGCTGTGGCGCATGCCAGAGCTCAGACTGAGCTAAGCCAGGCTTAGGAGCTATCTGTAGCATACAGACGAGTGATGCCATCCAAAGCACGTGCTCTTTTTACCTGAAAGTCTGATGCTATCACATAAAACAAAATACCTTGTATCAACAAGGACTGTTTTGTTCTGCACTTGAATTGTGCTGATTTTAATTACCAGTCAGAACATTAAAACCTGGATTGCTTTCTGACCCTCTGTATGTTGAATTATTGGGAAACATTTTGTTTGGTTTTAGCACTGCTTGGCACCAATTTTATTATTTCCAATTGTATGCCATTACAAAGTACATATTTTTCAATTTTCTGCTGTTCTGACATCATCAAATTCTAGTTACTACCCTGTTCTACAGTGCTTTTGTTGCTAAGAGCCTCAGCTCACAAAGCAAAAGGAAATATGTGCATGTGAAGAAAAGAATCGGGTGTTATTTCAAAATTCCTCCTGCTGTTTGTGGTGTGCTTCATGTCAGAGACTAGGGAACCAAGAAGTTTTCTAAATCTCAAAGCTCTCTGGCTTAAGCCTTTGGGAATGAAACACTTTCTCTAGACCTTTCTGGTTTGCAGAGCCCAGAGATGCACCCAGTTGCTGCTTTGTTTACTCAAGAGCCAAGGGCATGTTTAACAAAGCTGCAGTACTGCCTCCATTATGCTCCTTTGTGCAGGCACATCAGAGGGAAGAAAATGCGTGGAGGAATGTGAGGTGGACACTGAAGGAAACCAGGGGAGGAAGAAAATAAAGTGACAGGAAAGGAAAAGGTGCTAATAAAATAGAATATAAAGTAGAAGAGGGGGGGAAAGGGGGAGAGAGTGACCTGGAAAAGAAAAAGAGAGACGGCGTTCCTGCGAATTCTGTGGATAATACTCAGCACATCTGTCTTAACGTGGTTTGATGTCTTGTCATAATGCTGACGTGGTGCATCAGTGTAGGGGTTTCTAGTGCAGCATGGAAAGCTCACAATGTGCTGTTTTACAGGTCCTCAGTAGCTTCTGGACAGTTATAATCAGGACAATAATACCAGTGGAGAGGGTAATGCTGCAGGTGAGGTGTAAATAGATGAAAGAGACAGCGTGTGATGAGAGACATAAATGGAGAAGACAGAAAAACTGGAAGAAAACTGAAGAAGGGACAGGAAGAGGTTCATGAACAGACAGCTCTCCAGAAACAAGCCTTTGTTCTCTTATGGACAGTAAGTAGTACTGGCAGAAATGCTCTCTCAAGTGGGAGGTGACAGGAGCTGGGAAAGTTAAACTCACTGACCTCAGATGAAAAATGGAGCGTGTGTTTACAGGGAGTAAGCTACAGCAGGGAGAGTGAAGGTATGTTACTAGCTAAAAGTGTGGTAGGATACGTTACCTGTGCTGGAAAGGTGTGACACTCGTTCTGCAGCACTTACCTGAGTAGGTGTAGCACAATATGCATCAACTCATAAAATGTGGCTGCTGTTTGGAAAGCCAAGCTAACACTTTCCCTTCAGGGAAGCGTACAGCTCAGCCACTGTTAGCTGGGTACCTGCAGGATGTTAAAAAAAGCCCTAAGCATACAGATTTGTTCTTTGGTCTATGTAATTTTTTTTTTTTTTGAAAGGGAGGACTTTTTAGAAATGGAGATTTTTTTTTTTTCATTCCATTCACCATTTTCCTGCTATTTTTCAGGGTTTTTTTAAACTGAAACCAAATTCAGATCCTTTCTTTTCAGTCTCCTCTTTTCAAGCTTGAGCTTTCTGAATTAAATACTGCAATATTAGCTGCCTGCAGTTCCTGTGATTTGACTCCATGGGTGGCCCAAGTAATTTTCAGAAAATGGAGCTGGTTCTTTTCTCACTCACACCACTGTAACTCATTGGCTTCAGTGAAGTTACTCTTGATTCACAGTGTTGTGAAAGAAGAGTTGGCTTGCTCTTTCGTATGTTCTTTAATCTCCATGATATTTTTGCTTACATGTATAATTGATTTTCTGGGAACATATTCTGCTGCTGACAGGTAGACCTAGGAACTTCCTAAGACAGAAATAAATGTAAGCATTTTTTAGGTCACTGAATTCAATCCGCTGCTTCTACAACACCATGTTATATAATTTCTTTCATAAACTGCTCAGGCTTTAAACATTCATTAAGATCTATTCTTACTACAGTGGGTAAAGGTTAGTTACATCCTGTGTAAATTTAAAACCACAACTAAAATAATCTTCAAATGCTCTATAAGTATTTTTCTTTCTCACCTATGTCTCACTTTTCAGTATAGCAACCATGATAAAGGCTTCATTCTTGGCAGAAGTAGGCTCAGCTCTGGGAAAGCACGATTCTGAAATTACAGGCATAATTTGGAAAGGTTACTGTGTATTTTTCTTTTATGGTCACATCTCTCTTGCAGATTTTAGTGGGAGCAATCATCTGACAACACATTTTTACCATACTTGAAGTGCCACTCTGAAAGTAATTCCAGAAGGAGAAGGGTACAGAACAGGTGTGTACAACTCAGCTGAGGATAGATTACTGCAGACTTTGACTACTTATCTTGGGTTGCCTTCCAATTACTGCCCTGTTGTAACAAATCCCATCCATTTTATCCAAATTTGCTCTTCATTTATGGAATTAATGGGTCTAATTGACATGAAGTTGAAAATCATCAATATAATCCAGAAGTAATTGTAATTAAAGGATAGATGAAAAGCACAGCCCTATTTTTCTCTTACATAGTACAAATAAGATGATTCTGCAGAAGCCAACAGAATTATGCAGCTACCTGCAAATGCTACTGTGATACCTCCCCATCCTCCCTACCTTTGCTATGCATATGTGTTGATATGGAATACACTGTTATTTTTTGTCTTGTGTTGCTAAATCTCTGTTGTGCAGCTCACCTTAGCAAGCCCAGTGCCAGTACTTCCCTTCTGTTCTGAAGCTTCACTTCAGAAGCTGCAGCTGTTACAGAGGAAAGTCCTTGGCACTTGCTGTTTAGCAGGGGCAGCTTTGTTTGCAGCAGCTGGAAGGTGATGGCTGCACATCACAAGGGAGGGAGGAAGAGGTGTATTAGTTGTGAAGGCCAGGCTGTGGCCACTGTACAGCAGGCAGTGGGCTGTGATACTGCTCTGGTGGCTCTTTATCCCACCCTTTGGCTACTCTATTTCTGATGCAGAAAAAGGTGCTCCAGTTGCATCATGCAAGTACAGTAAGCCTTATACTTACAGGATTTGCTGGAAATGCCCAAAGTAATTGTGTGGTCTGTTCATGCAGCAGTTGCAGGAGTGGTAGAGCACTCCCTTAGTTTTGCTGGCATTACACTGCCTATAGAATATGGGCCTGTGGAGTTTGCTCTGAGGTCTCTGGGATTGCTGGACATGGGACATCCAAGGTTGAGACTGCTGCATGTATGCAATAACATGATGAGATTATTAGATACCAAGAATCCTAGATGTACACAATTCAAAATCCTAGACATACACAGTCCTTAAAATCTCCTGGAAAACAGTTCTGGTTGGAAAAGAGGACAGACAACCAATCTAAGACAACCTGGATATGGTAGCCATATCTAACCATGTCGACAGGTCTCCCTTCTACGGCAATGCCTTCATGCTTCCCCATAGCTAGTGTTTTGTTTGCAAAGGTTTGCAGAGGTACCCTGCTGTGTGCTCATGTGGAGAGGGTCAGGAATCCTCTGTGCATCACCATTCTCACCTTTGCAGTCAGCAGCTCTCAGGCCAGCACGTGTTATGGGATGGGGCTGTTGAAAGAGGCCATTGCCCCTGGTCACGATCTGCTGCGTGCCCAACAACGCGCTGATCTCGGGCCAAGGAGAGAGCAGCGAGGCAGGACAAACTCGTTTTCTTCACCCACACAGCACACTGGGCCAGAGGAATTCTTTGGTAGGCTGTATGCTACTCAGGCCTGATACAGAGGCTTGGGGAGAGTCTGGTTTATCTTCTAGATGCTTCCTAACCTGTAAGTGCATGATGGTGATGGGTCATTTTGAGGCTTAGAGCTCTGATAAATGGTCTTTGGCAGAGTTACCCATTCAGTTTAAGCCATTACCACTCTCAAGTGTCTATTTTACTCTGCTATTAGGTATTACTACACTCTCACAGTGGAGACTCCAGGTCACAGGCTGGCATGTTAAAAGAATACCTAAATTCATTGTTGTACTCTCTTAGAATGATTGTGACCTCAGGCAGTTGAGAAAAATCACATTTTAAAACACAGCAGCTAAATCTGCCAGAGCTTGTAGTTCAGAGCCTTTGGCCTTTGCTTCTTAACCATGAGAGGAAAGAGTCCTTGCCACTACCTGCAGGCCTGAGGACAACCATTTGTGCCTTTACTGCCACTGCAGGTCCTCTGTCACCCCAGAAGCCCACTGCTGGTCAATATGGAGTACTGGTGTCACAGCTGTTACAACTCAAAAGAGAAAAGGGTATATGTAAAGAAACGTTGAAATCACTGATAATGTATTAAGCAAAAAGTGAGGGCTGTTCTTTGGAAGGTGAATTAATGAAGAAAAAATTCTCTTGGAATTTTTATGGTTTATGTGATCTTAAAAGTGGTTTCTGATCCTACCATGGAGTTCTTTGGATTTAGTGGCTATTCTGATTCACCAAAAATTGCAGATGCAGTAGAAAATAGGTTGAAATATTTATTTATATCAAGAATGATATGACATCAGAGTAAAACATGAGGTTTTAAATTTAATTTCACTAAGAAATTAGATGATTGTGTTGATACTATGTTCACATGGTATTCCTGTCTTTATTTTTCCATCTGTTTTTGAAATGGAAGGAGATTGGAAGCAGGAATGGGATCCCCTTCACTTGTCTGAGGACATCTCATAAAATTTTGTTAACAAAAGTCAATTCAAAAGCTGGTCAGTCAAAATACACGAGTCTACAGGAAAGCAAACCTCAGTAGTTCTGATGTTTACACAAACACCTGGTTGTTGGTTCATGCCCAGCAATGGATTATGCCAAGCTGGCTGGAAACAGTTAGAGCTGCTGGCAGTGTGCCCTGCCCACCTCCCACAGGTTCCCACTTCTGCAGCAGGAATGGCTCAATGCCTCATTAATCAGCACCTGGGTTTCTGCAGTTTCCAGATTGGCACATTAAGGCAAGCCAACATCAGTTTCTGTTCAGGCCAGAGCATTCCTGCTGCAGGAGATGTTTGGCAAGAGAGATCAGTGTACATAGTGGGGTAGATGATTTGTCAGCTGCAGCTTAAACTATAGGGTGAGATATATAGTAGTACCTTCATCATTATTTTGTTAGAGGAGAAATTTTATTTATTAATCAGAAATCATTAATGGAAATGTAAATTTGAAGTGGTTTAGGATGTGGATGATAGCAGAAGAATATCAAGAGGAACAGTCATGACCATTACATTTTCTAGTTGGTGAAACTACGTCTATCTATCATCTTTAATTTTGTCAGCGTAAGATTGCTTCTGTTTTTCAACACAACAGCTCAAAAATGTAAAATAAAAAAAAAAGAAGTTGTCATAAATCATAGCATTGAACTTAGTAAATGGCAAGTATTGGCAATACCTGTTCTCTCTACGATGGGTGTGTTCCCCATGGCTCTGTGCTGTGCAGTGCTCCCAAAGAGTGCATAAATGGATTCCCAGGGCACGAACGGTCACGTCAGCATTTTTCCCATGACACATTACAGACAATCGGGCTGTGCAAGTGAAAGACACAGTGACTAAAATATTGTTGGAAGGTGAGGTGCAACGGTTGACCGGCCTTTATGCTGGCCCAGCACAAACACCACGAGCGTTTAGCGGCGTTCAGGGCCCCGGCGCCCGCGCTGGCCGCTCGCAGGGGCTCGGGTGCCACCGGCGGGGCTCGCTGTGGGCACGGGCGGTGCTGCCCGCGCGCTGTCCCCGCGGCTGCGCTCGGGCCGTGCCGAGGAGCCGCTGGCCGGTCCCGGGCCATCGCCGGGGGCACCGAGCCCCGCTCTGCGCGGCCCTTCCCGGGGGCGGCTGCGGAGAGGGGGCGGCGGCCTCAGCGCGGGGCGGGCGGGAGGAGGGTCCGGGGAAGCCGCGGCCCCTCGGAGGCGGCGAGCGGAGCCCGGCGGCAGGTGGCGGCGGCGGCTCGGCCCCTTTAAGGCTACGGCTGCCGTAACCCGATCCCCGCCGGAGCATCCTGCGCCCGGGAAGGGCTGTCCCGTCCCCGACGCGGGGAAGGCATGGAGGAGGAGGAGGCGGCGCCGCAGCCCCCGTAACCCCGGTCCCAGGTGCGGCGTACGGGGAGGGAAGGCGGTAGGGCGCTGAGAGGCCGGGGCTGGCGGGGCGGGGGCGGTGCGGCCCCTTTCCCCCGCCCCGCGGGGCTGCGCGGAGCGGCCCCCTCACTCCCTCCCTCCCTCTGTCAGCGCGGGGCGGCCCCGGGGGCCGAGGGCCGCAAGCGGCGGCGCGGAGCGCGCTGACAGCGCGGGGCTGCGCGGGGCCGCCTCCTCCGCCGCCGCGGCTGGAGCGAGCGCGGAGGGTGCCCGCTGCCTGCCCGCTGGTGTGCTCCCCTGCCCGCTGCTGTGCTCCCCTGCCCGCTGCTGTGCTCTCCTACCCGCCTGCCCCGCGGCCGCTCGGGGCCGGTGCGAACGGCGGGCGCCGCGGGTGACCGGGACCGCGAGGTAATGCCCGGCTCGGGGGCAGCGTCCCTCGGGGGCAGCCCGGGGCTCTCCGCGCCCACCGAGTATGGGCGGGCTCCCTCCTGGGGGCTTTGCGGCTCCAGACTGCCTGCGGGGTTTGAGGAAATTGGGTAAATGGTATCGCAGCGGCCACCTCATCCTGAGTACACTGCCTTTATAAGAATGCTTCATCTGCCGGTTGCTTTGATGTTCTAAGAGCAGAAAGCTGAGTGGAGTTTAGGGTGTGAATAGCCTTAAATACAAAAGGGAAAGGCTTAACTGTGAGTGGCTTGAATTTTGTTGTGTTTCTCCTTAACGCTGCTTACTGAGCTAAATAAGATATCAGACGAATAGGATCTACCATTGAGAACCAAGAGCACAGCGAAGCTCCAGCACTGCTTTTGTTACTGGGCTTATTATAAAATGCGGGAACAGTCAGTAGTCCAGTGTTGCTCTCTGCAGATTGCTCTGACAAGTTTTACAGCTATTGGATTTGGCTTTCAGTTTTAAGCGGATCAGGAGAGCACAGTATTGCATGCGATGTCCTGGTATCAATAGCAGCTTTACGGTGTAATCTTGTTTGGAAATTGATCCAACTCATCTGGAAATCCAGCCTCGAAGAAAGTAAGGGCTGTGGGCCTTAAACCTTCCACTGCACCTTCTTACCATGTCTCGCTATACTGTTGCATTTCTTATTTTGATGATGTGGAAATAGTAAGAGGAGGAGAACATAAATGCTAAATGCTTTTGATGATACAACACTTGATAACTTTCCTGCTCCTTTATCCTCTTTATCCTCTTTCATTAAGTGTCAACTTGTTTCTATCAGGATTTCTATCGTATTGGGGGTGAATGGATATTGCTTTTTCTTCTAAATCTCAAGTAGAAACAGAATTTCAGGAAAACCACTGCATGTTAATAGCAAATGAAAACTAATATATTTTTAGCTCTTATGGAGTATAATGAAAAAAAACTGTGTTATTAACCTTTTCAAAGTTATTGGGTCAATGGAGTAATTTGAAATACACAAGGCATGTAAGCAATACCTTGCTGAAAAAAATGTTAGTTTCAAGTGTTTGGTAATGTTTATCTACCTAAAGACTCCATTGAAAAGCTACAAGAGTGAAGTTCTGATCCTATGTAGTTACTGTCTAACCGAATGTTTATTTGGGTAATTTTGGGTAGGCAAGGCAAATGCTAATGGTGGAGACTCAAGCTGTATATTGTACTGTTTTTCCTGCATACAAAGTGGTTACACTAAACCTCCTGCCCAGCCAGCCTCCCATTAGCTCAAACCCTGTATCAGCTGACAGAACAGTAATCAATGACTATGCAGTTTAGGTGATAGAGTGTCTGTTCATACATAATCCACAAAGTTCTGTATCTTGATCAGACTTTGCTGTACAGCTAATAGAAGATACTTGGAAAAAAAAACCCCACAGTGTAGTTGAAGCTGCCTGGCTTACTAACTTTGGACTTTGTCAAGGAAAATTGTAATCAGAAGCTAATTGTGCTTGTTTTAAGTCAACAAGCACAATGCAACAAGCTGCTTAGGTTCAGCAACATGAATATTTTTTCTTGTAAATGAAAAGAAAATCTGGTAAAAACCAGTAAATTTTCATGTTAAACAAGATACAGTTGAAAGCAACCTAGGGATATGAGAAAATAACCTATAGATATGGGACAATATTTATAGCTGAACACGTGTGAAATGCTGTATTTACACCGGGTCCTTGAATTGAATTAAAATATGACACTATTAATTGCTGAGGTAAAGCATAAAATTATTCTGGACTTGGTACTTACTATACTTAAACAGCATCTTGATAAGCATATATGAAATCAGGCTTGAAAAACTTGAGCATCTGTTAGACCAACCACAGAGGTTTAGTGATTAATTTTTTGTCTGCCTCTCTTCTTCTCTAAAACCGTTGTACCATTCTCCTTCATGGGTATCATGGTTCTGCCCTTGCTGAAAGTCAGGTCATGCACTTTGCATGCAAGTACCTTTTTAAAAATGAGTTCCCTCCACAGGCTCCTTAGGTGAAAGATTAGTCTTCTAATGCATTTCTTTCAAGGGATGTTTGCAAGGTTTGCTTAATTCCTTAATGTGTACTAAAATGAACACCTATCAAAAGCTGAAACATTACTTACCTAATATAACCTAAACTTCTGGAACTAAGGAAACAAAACAAAACATGGCTTTCTCTTGTCCAAGAGATTGTTAGTGTCTTCGAAACTAAGAGATGCTAGTGTAGTCACTGCAGATGAATAAAATGTAGCATCATGGGAATTGCTGTATTTTAGTCAAAAGGATAAAGTAGGTGTGGTTAATGCCTAGTGGTTTTGCTGTTTTTCTGAAGAGATTGTACTTGACCTGGATTTTGGCTTCCTTCATTAAACCAACTGATAATTTCTTTTTCCTTATGTTGTCCAAGAGAAGACTTGGTTGCTACAAATGAGATAATGTAATAACAAAGCTTTGTCCTTGGGGTTGGAATCTGGAACTCGACACCATACAGCGCTTTTCAGTGGGTTTAAACTGGTAGATACTAAATTGTTTTATTCCTTCAAATGGTAAGGTTTTAGAAAGTTGAGCTTAACACCCATTGTCTCTGGTACTTTACACTATGTGAAAAGGATATGAAGTTTGGTTTGTGTTTTGTGTGTTCTTGATCAGTGGAGGCAAATGGAGAAGTATGTGGAGGATCGAGAATACAGAATATTCAGGATTGTAATTGAAATTGGAAGTTTTGATAGAGTAATGTTAAAAAGTATGCAGGACTTATATGCTGCTGCACTAGAACAGGCCATCAGAAAATACCTGGAATCAATTAGTTTGATGCAATGCACTGCAGTGTGTGTGCATAAAAATTTTAGTTTGGATTAAAAATGCATTTATGAACTGAATCGCCCCCTGTGATTTGTGTTGCATAGCTGTCCCAGAGTCTGCAAGCTGGGTTCCTTTTGGGTTCATCTGGGCAGGAAAATAGGCCCTAGGAGCACATCAAATATGTTCCAAGAATTGTGGAGTCCCTAGGACAGAATTAAAGGTGTTCTGAAATAAGCACTTGAAATCTACATGATAGAGGCAAGTTTCACTCAGCAAATCTGCTCTTATTTGTCCTGCATTCTGTTTTTATACCTGTAGCTCTGTGGGCACTAGTCAGAGGAAGTTTATTGTCTTTAGTTCTGGGAGAATAAATAGAAAAGAAGGAGGTAGAGGGGGAAAAGTTTGATACCATTGAACCTTCTGCTTCTAAGTCTTTGAAGATAAAAGTATGTTTTTTCTGATCTATATGTTTCAATATACTCACCATTTACACCCCAAAGTGAGAATATTGTACTTAATTTTAAAAAATGTTATTATTTTGTTATTATGGTGGACTTTATCCTCTGTTTTTTCCTCCTGAAGTTCAAGTTTCTTACTATCTGCAATGCAGATACAATTTCAAAAATATAAGGCCTGTTCACTGGTTCTGTAATGGCACGTGAAATAAAGGTAGACATAAATGTATTATGTCATTGTATCGCTCTGCTGACCTTTAGGCTGCTGTGGTAACATCAGATTATGCTGTCCTAAAAGTCTTCATTTTATTTTTAGATATTTTCTTAAGTAAAACTAAAATAAGTGACAGTGGGTTTTTAATAGGTATTAATTATTTAAATATTTGAAATGAAGCCATTTTTTTTTCCCCCTTTCCAGTTCAACATAATATAAATTGACATTTTTTGAGTTTGTACCTTTTACCAGTCTTGGAGTGTACACCACTTCACTGTCAAATTGGGGATGCATGTCAGAGGTTTGTGGCTTCTGGGAAAATATCATTCTGTGTTGCAAATACCGGCGACTCAGGAAAAACAACTGAAGCATTTAGAGACTGACAGTTCTGTTTGGAATTGTTTTGGTATTCAAACCTCATGAAATAGCTGAGCATCCAGCAATTGAAAAGCCAGGCAGCTCTCATGGCTTTCCACTGAGTGTGGAGGTGTGTGGAGGTTGGAGTTCCGTGGAGGGGGAAAGCTCCAATGGCCCACAGCCCGTCCCAAGGACGAGCTCTTGGCTGAGCACAGTGGGAATTGGGAGCTACTGTCCCTGCAAAGTGCACAAACTGAGCTGCAGCAAGGCCACTGCTTCTCTGGGCTGGCCCAAAAACCTCTCTTCTGGGCTTATCTGATTGCACTGTTGCGTTTTGAACTCCTGTTGGCAGCAGGCAATCTGGCAATAATGAAACAAGTTTTGACTTTGGAGGTTCTTGGGACAGGAGTGGAGGCTGCAGAGCTGGCAGTTGGCCTGGTCAGTGGTCGTCACTGTTCTTTCTGTGAAGATAAAATACATGCAATTTTAGGCCACAAAAATGTATAATATGCAAATGTTAAAAAAAAAAACCAAAACAAAACCAAAATGCAACTTGTATATCTAAAAGTTTGGACATACTTATATACTTTTAATGCTTAAGTAGAGACATTGAAAAAGTAGAAACTTTTAGTGAATAATATTTCTGTTGATAAGTTTGCTGTCACAAACACTTTCTGTGCTTGCTTAAAATAGTTAAATGGAGAATAGAGTGAAATGACCTTCTGCTTCTCTTCACAGATTGAAGAACAATGGCTTCCTTCAGCAACCTGACTATTGGCATTGCTCTTGCTAGTTTTACTGTATTTCAGCTCCTGTTCCACGTTGTAAGTTCTTGGGTGTCAACACGAATAACACCTGGTTTTAACAATCTCAGCCAAAAAAGGAAGATCGAATGGAATTCAAGGTAAAGTGTTCAAAACAGCGACAGTTAAAGACTTAGCTGAAATAATGGACACCTGAACCACCTGTGTGTGTGTGTAAGACTGAAGAAAACTCTATTAGTTAAAGGTAACGATCAGAGGGCAGGCTCTAGACAGTGGACAAATAATGCATGTGAAATGCTGTGGCCCCTTCGTGGAAACACAGCATTACTAACACTTGCACATTAAATGCTTTGTTAGACAGTGATGCCCAAGTAAAAGTCAGTACAAAGATAAAACAGTGACTAGTGAGAGGTAATAAACTGAAGAGATGCTCTGTGATGCTTCTAGTAAAGAGAAGAGATAAAAAATTCCTTTCCAAACATGTATGAAAATCAAAACTATTGCAATTTATTCAACATCCCAGTGTATCTCTGGTCATGCTTTTGGGAGCAAAGCAGTTTGTTCACCTGCTACAAACTGTTTTATATTGGTTAAGGTTTTCCAAGGAATTTGATGACACTTGGGTGTAGTATTGAAAAGAGTCAGGTTCATGTGTGTTGTAGGGAAGAAGACTGCAGGAGGAGGAAGGGGAAGCTATAGCAGACACAGGGTACACATGCAGGAAGGACTTGTGGAAACTCAGTCCAAAAACGTTCCTCGCTCTCTCTGTGTTTCTGTATTTCAACCAGTGGGATGGATCCACCTGCATTTCACTTGTCCCCTCAGATACAGGACTTCTAGAAACTTGTTTGACCTGTGAGTCTTTTACTTCCCACAAGGGAAGTATAAGATAGTAATTGAAAATGGGGTGAACAATGAGGTTTTATTTGCAACATACTACTCTGCAAGGGTATATATAGTACACAAGGTTCTCCAGTTGAAATGAATAGGTACAGTATACCTTTGCCTATTAGAACTTTAAAATATTTTTTCAGATGTTTCCCAAATTTAAAGCTCAAAAATGTGTACTGTATGGTTGTCACTGCACTCAAAATGCATTAGTTGCAGTTCTGTTCCTCCTCAGTGCTGTTTAGTGTCAGGTGGATACTTTTAAAGTTGTTTCCATTGTTCTAGGCAGCATTAGCAACTCAAATAGCCTTGTCCTTCCATCTGGCAAATGTCCACTTGCAGTGTTCTTAAAGGCACCATCTTGATTTCAGTTCCATCTTTGAATAATTACCTATCTGCCAGAACAACTGTGTAGGATGCCAGTTCACAGTATCAGTGCAGCTTAGGTTTACCTCTGTGTTCCAATTAACAATAAGAGGCAGACAGGGAAAGTAAACTAAACTGTTCCCATGTGAAGCTATTGTCTATAAGCCACATCAAATGGCCTTTGAATTGCATAATAGGCTTTATGAGAACTTACCCCATGCCTGGTAGTGCTGCGCTGGTGTAGTGCTTTGCATAATAACATGAATTGTTTTACACATCACAAGTGTGCTGGAAATAAGCTGCTCCAAATCTCTGGGCTACTTTGTTATAAGGTGTTTAACTGCTCAATTGATACAGTACTCCATACTGTGTCCTTTTTTACCTCTTTGCACATTTTTTTCCCTTGGGGTTGATAGCAGGATATAGATGTTAGCACACAGATGGGTTGTGGTCCCGGGCTTCATCCAGTTCAGGAGTTAGAAGGCATGAAGCACAAAGCATGGTTCATCAGCATCTTGTGGATGTTATAACTGAGGAGGGCACGAAGGGAAAGAAAGGCTAGCTGTGCTTGTGTTACTTCAGCTCTGCTAACCAAACACAGTGTTTGTCAGACTGCCCTGTCACTCCAGTGTTTCACCGAAATGAAGAGAGGCCTCAAGGAGTATCTTGCAAGTTCAGAGAATGCAGATGAGTATGTATTTATTCTGCAGAGAGCTATGCAGGTAGAAACAGTTACTATGTCCTAGTAAAATCTGTTGGTTTCATTTAAATTATTTAAAAGTAGATGTTTGTTATTTTGTCCTATATTGAACTGGTGTAGGGAGTGCACACACAAATGATTCTGTTGGCAGTGCTAAGGAAACTGGCACAGAGGATGGTTATGCATTTTTATCAGCTCAGCTGGGTCTGGAAGAGGGCATCTGCCTGAAATGAGCTGTAGCATTGAAAATATATTGTTACAGTTTGGAGAGCTTTGTAATCAAGCATTTCAGCTGCAGCTCTTGGCTGTATTTTCCATGCTGTCAGTTTGTTCATTCTGACCTTCCAAGAATTATGAACCAATAAAGTAATTGCTTCTGGCATCTGAAGTATATTAACACTCAAATTGAGTTAAAAACTATATTTGGTCATGGATGTAGTATAATTCTTCAAGTTGTGCATATATTCTTGTCACCTCTCCTGTAATACATGCTTGTACTGCTATTAAGTAGTTATGAAAAAAAATATATTCAATAATAAAAAAGCAAGTCTGCAACCTAGCATTGCAGCTTTTTTTGTTTGCAGCTTAATGAGGAGTTAAAGGATGCAAGCTTTGAAAAAGATTTCAAGGAAATATACAGAGCTTGATAGCTTGACCTAGATTCCTTATTAAAACGGACTGTTGTACTATTTCCCTTTTTCTGCTCTGCCTATGGAGAAGCTTCAAAGTCCAGTGTTAAGGAGGAAATCTGCTGCCTTTTCTTTTCTTTCTTGTTCTCTCTTTTATTTCACTCCCATCAAGTGTTCTACTTGTGTATAACTTGAATTCTAAACAGAAGGGTTCAGGTAAATGACCTCTTCAAAAACAAATTACAACTGTAAACTAATGAGCTATATTTTAGGACAAATTTTCCTTCTTGTAGCATTGTCCTCTCCTCAAGTCCAAAAATTCCAGGTATTTCTCAGACACTAATATTGCATGTTCTGCTTTGTTTTAAAAAAGAAGGAAAGTTCCTATCTTTTTTAATCCGGTGTTACAAGAGTAGACCTTTTAATTAAACTATTAATTATCATTATAATTCTGATAATTAAATTTTCTTTCTTTGTTCAAAAAAGAGAGAGCAGAAGTGCAGCCTGTGCTGTAATGATTATTAATCGTTCTCATCCAATTTTTGACTATCATAATGTACTAACCTCCATTCATTTTCTGGCACACTGTTGAAAAAGCTGCTGAAAATAGCACAGTGACACTCTTGAAACAAATTGTAAATACATTCTCTTTTATGAATAGTTATGGAATCTTCTATTGCCAGTAGATAATAATGCCACTTTTGGAAATGGAGTAGGGATTATAACCCCTTTCTTTGCAAAATCTTCTGCAGGAAGTCACATGTTTTCTTCAACTCTTGCATGGTAGAGCTTAGATTCCTGAGAATGCCTTAAGGACATCTAAAATATTAATGACTTTCAAATACATGTATTCAATATGTACAAAGACAGGAATGATAGCTAACAGTGTCTGTGCATTTGTGTGTATATGCTGGTGCTGTGAATATGTGTGTGAAGTGAATATGGTGTGGAGTGTTTTCAGTTACACAGCACTGAACTTAGTTCTTATCTTTCAAAAAGTATCTGTGATTCCCTATGGATATTTTTTCACATATTTTTTTTTCTTTCTAATTACATTTGCAAAGTGGGAAAGCCAACAGTAGCTACACAGTATTAGGTGCAGCTTATAGTTGTGTTAAACCCATGGCTGGAGCAGGAAGGTTACACATTTTGGAGCCATGCCCATTGCATTGTTCTACCTTCCAAGAATCCATGTGGACTGAAAGGGCAGGAGGGGCCCTGGCCTGTGTGCTGGCAGAAACCCTGCTGGGGCTTCTGTAAATAGATATTTCTCTAAAAGTGCATGCTTGTTAGCATGTAGAGTTTATCTACACTGTGCATGCAGCCTGTAAACTGGAGACTGTTGTCTTTGGGGGAAAAATGTGTCTAGTACCCAGGTAGGGACAAGGCAACTTTGGTTACTGTGATGTTCATTTTATATTTCCCTTGTCCAGTACAAAGCTGCTAATTGATATAAACCTGTAGCTGTTATACCTTGGGTACTCAGCTACAACCGAGTTATATAAGTTTTCTCTTTGAAAACCAGAATCTACTTCAAATGCACTAGAAATTCTATCTGAAGCTTAGGATTTTTCATTTAATGCCACCTTCCAAATCCAAACTAGACTTATTATGGGTCTTTTAGCTTGATGCCTGAAAGGAGAAACCTGCTATTGCAGGACTTCTGGGCTAATCTGAGTATGAAATTTCATATACATTTTCCACCAAATGGGACGATACAAAAAACATTTGTTAGAGAGCTAGATGTCATACTGTCTTTAAGGATTCATTAATATATGGGATAATTTAAAGAAAACTTAGATCTCCCTTGCTTTTAAGACTCACTTTGTATCCCAATCCCACTCCAATCTAATAGACTCCTTCTTCTGGACTGTTTTTTCCCACCTGTCATTGTAAGGGGTTGGATGTAGCATAGGGAACAGATGATTGTCTCCCACAGAAGTATCTGCAGGTAGTTGAGAATGCCTTGGGATACATCCTACCTTAAGCACAGCATGGGAAGTTGTGAATGGCAGTACCTCCTTGTGACTGTGATCTCTTTTTCAGGACAGTGTCCACATTCCACGCTTTGGTGGTTGGAGGGTTTTGCCTTTACATTTTATTGTACGATGATGCTGTTAATGCTGACCATCTCTGGTAAGGCATGTTGCATGCATGTTGTGGTTACACAATAAAAGAACATAACTGAGAAGAATAAAAAAGAATCCTGCAGTGTATTAAGTATTATTTTTTTATTTTCCATTAAAATATATAGTTGTGATGTGTTCATTTTTATGTCTGTACTATTTGAAAATTTGATAACTATTGTGTCAGTATTAATGTCTTAGTTCAGTGTGTCTCTGTGAAGTGGAATAGATAAAATACAAGCAGTTGATTTGAAATATTAAATTAAATATTAAAATTAAAAAAGCATATTAAATTATTAAAGAATAAACTGTAACTATAAGTCAGTATGACTGAAACTCTGCTATTTACAGTAATCATTTTAAGTGGAATTGAAAAGCTGTAGTTGGTCTGGATAGTGTATATCTGTGGGAAAGTTCTCCATTGAACCCTGCAAAGGGTTTGGGTTCCATGGAGAGAGAATGTGGTACCACTGTCAGGTAATGCCTGAAAATAGATACAGTAGATCATAACAGGCACTAGAGCATTGGTAAGCTCCAGGGAGACATCAATGTTGTGTGTGACATTTTCTGATGGTCTAGGATTTCTCATAAAACTTTTCCTTTTTTCTGAATGTACTAGAGACTAACATAGATGATGTAGAAATTGTTTTTATAGTGGTGAGAATCACATGGTAGAAAATGTGGAGGTGGTAGAGATCAGATAAGGAGAGGGAGAAGACGTAAATAAGTGGATTATGTTGTAGCTTCATAGGAGAACAGGCTCCTTCCTATGAGTCCTTCCTATGACTGTTCACTTCATAGTCATTACTTTTTCAAGTGTGATGTTTGATTAGCATTTTATATGACTCTGTATCTGCAAAGAAGTTTGAAGAAAGTCAGTTGCATGGACTTTTGTTTGTTCTATCTGCCCGTGCATCTTCATGTGTAATTCATTTGCCACACATGCCTTCTTAGCAATCACCAAAGAGATAGTTCTTCCCATTTGCTTATTCAAGTCACTCCCTGTTTGTCACTCTGGGCTCTTGCTTGCATCAAAACTGGCCTGCAGACATCAGGGCTCATTAATTCCATTGCACCTTCCATTCAAGGAGATAAAATTTAGTCTAAAATCTTCCACACTGCCTGACCTAAGTTCTCCATTTATTGAGAATAATTTGGGATTCTGACATAGGGATGTGTCTTGAAGGGATGTGACAGGTGGGACAGTGCAGCCATATATGTTGTTGAAGTGTTGGTTTAGAAAGCCTAGAGGAGGTTTGATGCAAATTAACCATTCTCTGGGGGGAAAATAACGAGAGGAGTGACCCATTCCCTGTTCCATCCAGTTAAGTCATGTCTACCATTATCAAGGAACCAATTTCATATACTCAGTCCTTTGCATGTTCTCTGGAGAATATGAAGGCTCTTGAGTGCAGGCTGTCTTGGTAGTGATGTGCTGATGTGTGTTGGAACCCCTGAGAAGTTCAGTTGTGAGGTTGCTGCTGCAGCTGGGAGCTCTAACATGAGGCCT